>NC_071354.1:91434821-91769821 GCF_943734655.1 Sabethes cyaneus | reverse complement strand
CAGAAGTCTTACAGCGGGAGTTTTAGGGTTACAGCGGGAGTTCCACAAGGCTCACTCCTCGAACCACGGCGTACAATGGGGTACTAACATTGAAGCTGCCTAGAGGTGTGGAAATCGTTGGCTTCGCAGACGATCGTAAAGACGGTAATAGGTGAGTCTGTGGAGGAATGCTGTCATCTCAGACATCGAAACCTGGATGAAAGAAGTGGAGTGGCAAATAGCCCAACACAAAACAGGAGTGCGTTTAGTTAGCAACTGTAGAGCGGTTCAACGGTTTGAACCCAGCGTTGGTGAACATAGCATAGCCTCTAAGCGTGTGCTGAAATACTTGGGTATGATGACCGACGACCGACTTAATTTTAACAGCCACGTCGACTGTGCCTGAAATAAGGCAGCCAAGGCCTTCAACGCAATCTCCAGAATTATGCATGCCGAATAGTGTTGGTCAAAGCAGCAGCAACGGGCGTCTTCTGGCTAGCGCATCTTGCTCGATACTGAGTTACGCGGGCCCAGCCTGGAATGCGTTGCTGGAAAATCTGCGGAATAGGACAAAGTTGAAAAGTATCTTTCGGCTGATAACTATACAAGTTGCTGCCTACCGAACCATCTCGTGGAAAGCAACTTGTGTTATCACCGAAATGATCCCTATTCACATTACACTGGTCGAAAACGGTGTTATTATAGGCAGAAAGGTAACAGCGGAATACTCAAATGGACAAGAGCAGAGTCGATGTCCAAGTGGTAACAAGCGTGGAACCCAGCTACGAATGAAAGATGCACGCGCAGGCTGATACCAAACCTGATCAGTTGGGTCAATAGAAAGCATGGAAAAGGGAATTTCTATTTGACGTAATTCATATTCATATCAGGGCACGGTCGCTTCAGGCAGTACTTGCATCGGTTTGGGCACGCAAGGTCTCCCCTATGTCTCGAGTGCGATAATGAGGAGGAAACACCGGAGCACGTAGTCTTCGTCTGTCCAAGATTTGAAACAGTGCAAAGTTACCATCTCTTAACGCAGATAATATACTCAGGGAAATGTGTGGAGATGAGAATATATGGAGAGTTGCCAACCGGGTGATAACACAAATCTTGTCCGATCTGCAGCGAACATGGGGAGATGAACAGCGTTCCGGTGGCACCAGCAAGCGTCAGATACCCAACAGTGCGAGCTGCCAGCAGGCATGGGTAAAACACCGAACCGAGCTTACACGGTGGGCACCTTTGCCTAAAACCACTCAACAAACTTAATTTCGTTTTGCACGCCGTTCCGTACATGCAAACAAACACGAAGTGTAAGAAGCATTACACCGGTGGCTTTAGGTTTAACATTTTTTTCAGCCTAAGTTTTCAATGGCCTCGGTTCGCACATTTCCGAGTGTTAACCGATATCGGAATCCACCGTAGGCGAGTATTTTCAAGCTTGCAAAAACACGCATGGGGGCGCTTCATACTTATTCCAATTGGCCGTGTGAGTGAAAGAAATAGAAAAGCAAAAAGACACGAGTTCACGCTGATCGTCCAGCATATATCCGAGAAACTTTTACGAAGTAGAAATACACGCCATCCCGAGTGTTTCCGAAGTGTTGAAACCCGGTGTGCAAAAAACAACACTGAAAAGGCTCGCGGTTGCTTTTTCACAGCGTACGGGTTGTTTTATCAGGCACGGCAACAGCCTACCGTCTCAAATAAACTTCGTGGTAGTTTTCAAATGCGGCACGCAGTTTAGTTCAGTTTTTAGACATGCCTGGCTGCCAGTCGAGGTGGATAGTAATGGCGATGTGGCCAATTGAACTAATGCCCTTGGTCTGCCTATGACATCTTGATCGAAAGCAACGCAATTCTGGGTGCGCTAAAACCTTTGACCAGACTCATATGTGTGGGTATGGGTTTTGTACTGTAAATAATCCCTGTACCCATATTAGACAAAGCTCATTACTGGTGGAGAATCCTGCGAAGGTACCTGTGACGGAGTGCACGACGTGGTGAAGAGCACTTCACATCCCTATCAGTACACGTCTTAAAGTGGAGCAACGCCCCCGAGGGAGTCAATGACTGGGTGCACGTTATGAGGTAGCAGGAGCGCCGTTATTGGAGCAGTGTATGAGCACAGCCTCTCCCCGAAGTAGTCGCCTTGTAACGGTCCTGGGGGATTTAGGGCCGGGAGCAGTGAGTTTAGTGATTACTCTCTCTCTCTCTCTCTCTCTCTCTCTCTCTCTCTCTCTCTCTCTCTCTCTCTCTCTCTCTCTCTCGTTCTCCTTCTATCTCTGTAGTTTGCTCTTTCTTTCGCTAGCCAACTCTACCTTGCTCCCTTCACCCCCCTCTCATGCTCACTAGTCCTCTCTTTCTAATTTTAGCCCTCATTATTTTTCTCTCGGACTCTCTCTCTTTCTCACTCTAGGCCTTTATCTTTCTAGATCTATTTTTCTCTCCTTCTCTGCTACTTTCCTTTCCTACCTTTCTCTTTCATTCCCTGTTTCTTTTCATCTCCCCTTGAGAGAATGACTTTCTTTCCCTCATTCCATTTCGCTCTCTCATTTAGTCTTTCCTTCGATCTCCTCAATCCTCTTTTTGTTTCCACAACAATTAAGGATCATATGATACCGGTTGCTAATTAATCAAGTTGTACAGGATGAGTAGCAATAACTGTCAATAAAGTAAATAATCACAAAAATAAGACGCTTACATAAATTTTAATTCTGAGTGTATTTCGTGAAAGTATATCCGTAGCATTTGTCCTGGGGTTAGTCCCGGTGTAGTGGTTAGCATTCACGCCTCTCACGGCGAGGACCCAGGCTCAAATCCCAATCCCACAGAAGTCACATCTATGATTAACCCATTTTAAATTAAGTACGCCCAAACAATACTGACAGCAATTACTACTCACCCTGTAGGGGTAATCCATGTAAAACCGACACTGTGGGTAAAACCGACACACCTCAATGTTTTAAGTTATAGGCTGTTTTTTGCAAATTGTCTAAAGCATTTTGTTTACACTTGTTAATTCTAACGACTCAAATCATTTTAACACCGCCGAAGTTCCATAGCTGTCAAAACCAACCCGATAACAATGTGACAGCTTCCTTTTGTACATCGTCAGCTTTTTGCGGCGGCTATGTTTCTTGATCGAAACGTCTTGCGAAGGGAAAAGTAGGTTCGATTTCCAGCTTGAATGCGTCGTTGGATCTCCTTACTCGTATAATTGTCGGCGGTGACCAGAGATCCCAAATATACGAACTCATCAACCACTTCCAGTTCATCGCCGTCAATAGTCACTGTCCGTGGGAGGCAAACGTTACTTTCTCGAGAGCGTCTTCCTACCATATATTTGGTTTTCAATGCATTAATTTGTAACCCTGTCCTCCTAGCCTCCGTTTTTATTCTGGCGTAGATTACCTCCGCCGTCCCACGGTTTCTAGTAATGATGTCGAGGTCGTCTGCAAAGACTAGGAGTTGGCTACTCTTACTGAAGATCGTTCCCCTCGTTTCGATGCCCGCTCGCCGGATCACACCTTCAATAGGGATATTGAATAATATACAGGCAGTCTATCCCCTTGCCGTAACCCTCTGCGCGATTCGAAAGGGCTTGAGAGTGTCCCCGGAACGCGCACGTAGGACATCACTCGTTCCAGAGTAGCTTTGATCAGACGCGTCAGTTTGTCCGGAAAACCGTACTCGTGCATTATCTTGCCTTCTACTTTAACTTTCCCATTTATTCACGACTTTTCCTTGGGCAACTCCTTGGTTCGACTCCTACCTGGGGTTCGACTTTCGACGGAGATGGTGACCGGGATCCGCTTGCGGTCAGGTCGACGACTTTGGCACGGGATTCGATGGTTTACTACCGGCGTTCCGGCTGCGGGCACACTCTACCGTTCTGGTTAAGCGCGATGGCGACGATGTGGCTTAACTGCGATGGCGGAGACGCTCCTTCAGCTTCAGGATGGACGGATGTGGTGGCAACGACGGAACTTTGCGGATGTGAGGACCAAAATGGATACAAATCAGGTGTGGTTTGGGGTCACGTTAAATGAACGCAGGAAACTGGGGGTAAATACAGGAAACTCATGGGTCCTAAGAGTGAGAGGACTCCCTTTAGGTTCAAGGCGGATGAGGTCGAGAATGGGGTCGAAGATTTTATAAATGCCATACCTGTCGCTTTTCGGTACCGGTCTCTTTGACTTCAGACTAGGTAATGGCTCAGACAATCTTTTGTCCAACGACCTATGACCTTTCCGCGCTGAAACCTCCACTGCCTCTCGCTTACCGTTTCCTTATCTCTTTGTCGCCACCCGCAATTTTTTAAGAAAAGCTTTCACTTGATAATTATGAGGTGTCGGTTTTACCCTGACGTTTATAGGCAGTGTAGTCAAATAATCATGTACTAGGCAAAAAATCGCAAATGAAGCCTGTCTGCAACACCTGTTCTCTCTGTAAAAGCAGAAATCAACTGCATCGGCTCTGTAGGATTAAATAATCGTTCATTGGATGGCATTCCGGCTGCACTGGTCCGTGAATTCCATTCCTGTTGTTCGATATCCTCTTCGTGTTTGCTATTCATTTCACTCTTCTGTCGGGAACGTCGATTGTTTTTCGAAGGCATACTATTGCCTGGGGTTACGCCACCGTTTTTCACTCTCACCGGCGTCGCTTGACGGGTATCTTAACGCTTTGAATTTTGAAATCCTACACTTTACTGGAACTTCGGATTATCCAGCCGCTTTCGTCATTGCAATGCAAACAAAACACTTCAAGGCCTCACTTATCTCACTTCTGTATATTCGAGTGTGGTATGGTATTCGAGTGTTATTAAAACAAGTGTTACTTTTTACAAAGCGATTTAACGTTATTTGTCGACTTCCAAGTACAAAACAATACACGCGAAACGAGAGTTCACTAGTTGGACGTAAAACTAACCGAATGCAACACGCTAAAAATTCCGAAATGCAACCAGGGGTATAAATCTGTTTTTAAATCGAGGGGCTACACATCTCATGATTTCACCATACGGTGTATCATTATTTGGTAGTATCATTATTTGTTTCAAAATGAGGTGTGGCTATAGAAAATAGCCGCAGTTTATAACTAGATTTATTCTTTTGAAATATAAACGACGATATAAAAATAGGTATTGTAAAAATAAGATGCTTTTACAAATGCCACCGCCTTATTGACTCTTTGATAAAATTACATTTTAACACAGACTTGGTTACTTATTTGCAATGTTGCTTCCACGTTCAACTGAGCCCGAAGCTTCTCACACCTTATAATCTGTCAAAAGTTTTCCACAATATATCATACCGGATGCCAAAATAAAGGTAACACAGACGACAGACGTACAATTGCAGGCTCGTGCCATAAACGGAGCTTTAATCATACAATAGAACATTGTCACGCATCACCGAAAAATACCACTTCAGAGGCAACGAATATTCATGACTGTTAGCTTTGCATTTCTTGGCTTGTTGTGCTTGACAGATTTCTGTTTGGTGGTGCGACGTCGAACACGAACACACGCACGTGCAAACACATCTGCTGTATGTATTCTGAGGCAGAGCTACCAGCTGAAAGCCGGGAACAAATCGTAGAAGTGGGTTACAAATAAGGCTCATTATGGTAGTGCCTTCAGTTATACATCACGCGATGAGAGCTGAAGGTGAACGCAGCACCAATGGCACATTTTTCAACAATAATAACCGTAACAGTAACAGGAAAAATGGGTGACAAGATTTCCAGCTATTGGCTTTAATTTGTCAACCGAAATGGGACTGTTAGTTGTTTAGTAGATACGGCTTTAAACGGTAAGTAGTTTGACAGAATATTAACTAATAGATTTTATTGAAAAGTTTAGTGACTTAGAACATGCAATAAGAACAAGTGCAGTTAAATGTTATACAAGTAAAACACAGATCTGCTTAGATACACTCTGCGGTTAAAACAAATTTCATTTAATATCAAAAACTAACTTTTAAATTAAAACTTTTACCCGGTTTTCATAACAACTTAAGATTTAAATTGAAGTAGATTAAGAATCAGGTAATTACAGATCAAGAAGTATCTATAAAATACCTTCAAAGACTTTTTCTTCACCGCAGGCATTCATCTTGTATCTTTCAGCAAAGCTCGAAAACTTTTCAGGTAAATTCCCATTCTACCCGCATAAGCTAACTTGGCTGCACTTTATGAAGTCCTTACAGACCGTTTAACAAATTGCATCCTCCTTTTCAGAACCACTTTGCTTCCGCCGCAAAACCAAACTGTTTTCTTAATTTAATCGAAATGTCCACTGCATCGCAGTGGAAAGTTATTTTCAACAGATTCGGAACAGAAACCGCAGAATGTAATTATTGAATTAACTTTTCCCCGATAGTTTACGCTGCCGCAAATGAAATCCTGCAACAGAAGCTATGAAAATTGTTAAGTATGCAGTACTTTTCACCGAGAAAGAGAAACATTTTTCTCACATTGGAAATGAGCTGCCACACAACAAGCAGCAATTCTTCAGCGTTGCTGTCATGTTGCTAAATCCGAACTGACGAAGGAATCAAAGTTCGACCGCAAAATTTGTCAGATCAGAAAAACCACAATCCAGTATGGTTGCGGAGACAGCGACTGTCGGAAATACGAAAGAGAACGGGACGAAGCAAAACGGAAACTTGGCTAAATGTAATTTTCGCAATCAACTGTAAGGACGAAGCCGTACTGGCGGTAAATTTCTGCCCTGCTGAACCGACCGCAGTGGCACGATCCCACACTCTCTGTTCCATGAAAAAGGTTACGAAGTCCCGTTTGGAAACACAACCCAGCAAAAGTTGATCCGTGCCGATTGCCCGCCGTGCACGGACGATGGCCGCAGGAAGGTCTGGATCTCGCCTTCCGGACCATGAAGGAGCAAGCGAGTGGTATCGAGTTAAATTCAATTCGACCCGTCTGACTTAGGGCAGATTTGATTTTCCTACGGAAAAACGCCCGGCTTCGAGACAAGCTCTTGGCAACATAGTTTTCCTTCTACCTTCATGGAAGGAAATCACCCCGCAGAATGGTGTTAATCAGACTAAATCATTGTGTGAAGCACATAAAACAAAGATACAACCTAACAATATTGAACTGAAAAGTTATTTTCCAAACCAAGAAACGTGCCTTCTCACACCACCATGGATATCGGTTTAATTTGGATAGTTATTAATTATTTTCAAACCTGCAACATTTATTCATTAGTTTAATCTGACAGCTCGTAAACAGTTTAAAGACGAATGTTTTTCGGTAAAAATAAATAGGCCCGTAATTAATTATGATTTATAGTATTTTTGAGCGCGAGTCAGATTATATTGGTAAAATTAATCATAACCAGCTAGCTGCTTGGCATTATTCTATTCAAGTGAAAGACGGTTAAACCTAATCGTGGAAGTATTATCTGCACACCGAATGGGAAAATTTTCTCGGAAATTGCTACTTGTAGCTCGATACGAGCCTCGTGGTTCCCGTTTTCCCGTTTCAACAAACCCGGCTTTACAAAAGGGAAAATACGATTCACGCGGATTTTTACGAGCAGCTTTTGTGTATACCGTATGGTTTTTTAACGGTTGTATGAAAAAAGAGCATCCATTGTTTATGGTTCCTTTCAGGAGAAAGGAAATTTTCTCCTTCCAGAAACATCAACACCATTTGGAAAGGACTCTTCTGTGTGCTGTTGAATACGTTCTAAATTAATTATTAGGAAACCAAACAAAGTGTTATGGTCTACCCTTGGTAGAGAGACGCAACTCGAAGAAACTTTTTCACCAGTAAAATAACTCGTCATTTATCGGTAATCAAAAAAATATCACCGCATCAGAGAAAATATGGTAATTGAAAAGATAAACTCCTCCGACCGCAGTCGATTTCTGCGTGCCGCACAATCACCATCAATCAGGAATATTTTGTGCAAATGGATACATCCTCACCCGACGACGACGACGACGAGGATGTTGATGAGGTCGAGAATTCAAGACGAGCCTCACAATCTTCTCGTATAAACAGACAGCACCCGTCTTATCAACGGGAGAACAAAATTTGCTGCCATTCATTTTTGCAACATTCCGGGTTGAAGACAGACGGAAGAAAATCTTTTCTCACTCTAGTAGAAGCGCATCAACCATCGAGAGATGTTTTGCTCCTTCCGTATCCATCGACTTCACGTCCGGTTTTCATCGTGCCACATAACGAGGCAAAGATAGAAATAGATTTTTCATTTCCTTTTTAAGCGGGTTCGTCTCAATCGATCATGTCGGAATCCATTTATAAAATTTGCCTTTCTTGTTCGTGCTCAGACAGGCGAAGATGATAGTTTGCCTCTGGAAAGCATACCATTTTTACCACAGGCCGGTGGGTGGTGCAGTTATCCAGCTAGCTTTGAAAAAAGTGTTGAAATCAATGGTTGAATGCTTGTCAAAGACGTGACATAGGAGTTGCTGTTTAAAAATCTTAAGTTTGATATTTTAAAGGGCATTTCTGTAGCAATATAGCAAAATAGTACAAACTAATTTACCTTAACATCATACATAGCTCTTTTTTCTACCCTCTTCTTGATCTAAAGATTACATCCCAAAAAGCTGCGACACTCATAGCATACTAAAGATATGATTCCAACATTCCTTTCATCTTCATCAAAATCCAAATCTACAGTGCCACAGTTCACAATCGGGCACACTTCACCAAACAGACGACGGTGCCATAAAATTTTAATCAACAACGGCACTGCAAAAATTGTATCACAACCATACATCCGTGTGAGCCGACAAGCCCCCCTGGCAGTGGCTTTGAAGTTTTTCGGACATTTGTTTTGGGCTCCGCTTAACAGCTACACTACTAGGCCATGTTCAGCAGGCTTTTCTACATGAATTCCATTCTTGAAACCAGCTACCAAATGTCCAAACCATATAAAATGCATTTGAATATAGTTTCGGGTGAGAGTGTGAGTGTTACTATTTTTCACAGGACCAACCCCCTTTTATGAAAGCACACATTGAGCTTTTTTTAGCCTAACGACTTTTTGGTAGATGGAAATTTGAGCGAAACAAAAGCACTGGAGGACATTTTTTCAAACGAATTTTTAACATGTTGCATTCAAACCTTTCCCGTCGTTGTATAGTGTAAACAAAGAAATAATTACGTCCGAATCTGTTAATGGTAGCGAAACACCCTTTCTAAAGCCATTTCCGCTACTATTAACCACGATTCGCTATCGATTTGCGGTTTGACAAGTATTTATGAATGGCCATAACAATAAATTATATGCTCAGTTGTTTTCAGCTTCTTTTCCCATACAAAAAAAACACAGTTTTCGATCCTGGCGAAGCTGAACATTTTTTTGTGGGTTGGTCGGCCGGAATCAGTTTAGAGAGATAGAGAGAACGAACAGGCCACAGAACATCTATGGCATTCGGATCCAGCGTGTGATTCCCATTTGCTTCGTTCGTTATAGGTTATTTTCCGGAGTAAATAGAGGCATCAATTTTTAACTTCGGGCAACCTTTTTTCGGCCAACACAATGATAGCATTGATTGCAAGGAAAGCGGGCAAACCGGTGATTACTAAACATTAGCCTGCCAGACGTCTCAATCGATATCAATCACGCTTCTTTGCTCAACGGTTGCTCCGACCGATCGCATTAACCAAATAAGCTGTCAAATGTCACATGAAATTGGAGTTAGCTTGCGACGGAGTGGAAATGAATTGACGCATTTATACAGTTGAAGACGGCAAAAGAATCAAATCAGAAATAGCACCATGAGCGCATCCTTTTTATAAAATCACTTCGTATTATGCATCCAAGTTGAATGAATATGCGTGCATAAAACCATTTTAGTATTTGGCGTGATTTTGATTGTCTTTAAATGATTGTCTGTTGTCCTGTGACCTGTGAGAACTTGAGCTTTCACGAGACACCTTAATTATAATGATACTGGCTGTACCCGCATGCGTTGCAACACTTTTTAAGTTCAGTGAATAGGACGCCATATGACCGAACTAGGCTTTTATATTAAGGGATCATTCAATAATGACGTCCACTGCTTATGGGGGGAGGGGGGTGTCAATTTTGTGACAGGTTGTGACAGAGGGGGTCTTGGCAAATGTGACATCCGTCGAAGAAAATTTATTCTCAGAAAAAGGCTACAAAAACTCATCGATTTATTTCGATTTTCGAAATTATCTTACTTCAGAAGATCGCAAGAGGCCCCGACATCGTCGAAACAAATAAATGAAGCTGAATCTCTCCTAACTTCTCTTCACTCAAAAAGCGACTTGTTTCATTTGTTGAACAGAATCTTTCAAGCAAACTTCAATTGAAGCTGGCAATTGTTTCAGCTGACGGCGCCGAAAGTCGGGCACGATTTTCCTTTGTTACACTAGATTAATTATACCATGCGTTACATTAAAAGATATATGTAAATCATTTTCAGTTCATTTGCAATCAAAGTTTCTAGCCTTTTACTAAATATTTGATAGACAAGTACAAAATAAACTTTAAAAGCTATCGTCACGATGTAGCGAAACCTGCCTGGCCAATGCAGATTGAAGCTGTTTTAAAGCGGAGTGGTGCTCTTTAGTTGATACCAAAACTTCATTTCTTCATTGATTTGTGACGATTTGCAATTGAAGGTTGTTAGAGCTTTTGTTCGCTATTCATAAATCGTGCTCATAAAAATATTTTTTACTAATAAAATTACATATAGCAATTCGATAAAAAAATCTGTAAAAAATCAGTAAAAGTCTACTCTCTGGGTGGAGAAAGTTAGCAAACCGTTGAATCTTTTTATAATTTCGTTAAAAAGATAACTTTAAATCAGTTTATCCGGAAAAATCAAGAAATTTAAATTTCTTTTTTTGGAGAAAATACACGACTGTTATTTTCTATGATTTTTTAATCTTACACTACTTCTTAAAAGATTAAGCTATTTTTATAAACCAGTTTTTACTTTTAACATGCTTTTTATTTCTATTTTAGGCTTGTGTGACGTCCAAAGGGGGGGGAGGTTGAGTTTTGTGTCACAATCGGACAGAGGGGGGAGGGGGGGGGTCTAAAAAAGCAGAAATTTGGTGGATGTCATATTTGAATCGTCCCTAATAGAAGTTTAGAAAATCACATATCACACGAAATGTTTTCGATAATTCATTACATCTTATCGTTATAATTAAGATTACATTATCTGTGTTACACTAAAAGTAATCAAGACATTTTTAAATAATCATAGAAAATAAATAATAGATAAAAATAAATAAGAAAATAATCAAATTTTTTTCCAGCTGAAAAAAAATTTGGACACTAGAAGGGTTAACTAATCGCCAACAAATGATTAAATTTAACGGAATGAACTCGGAGTCCTATTCAAGTCACTCCTGGGGTTCCTCAAGGCTTTCATTTGGGCCATCTTCTTTTTAATATTTTTTTGAAACGATGGTTCTACAATTGATGAAGGGACGGTACGGGAAAGAAATGAAAATTTTTGGTGAAGGAGGGGAAGAGCGGAAAGGAAGGGGGGGGGGGTAGCTATGCTTGACAAGTAGTCATTTTGACTCCTACCTTTTGTCCAATGCTCAGTGGTTGGAGAATTCGCGAAAAAGTGTTCATTTGAATCGATTAACCGTTATGTGTGCAACAGGGTACCCGGGTACCTTTTCAGTTTTAAAATTGTTATAACTCATTCAATTTAAAACATACGTCATTGAAATTTTGCGACATCGTAGAACTCGTTGATCTTAAGTAATTGAGGTTTTTTTGGTGCATATCCATAAAGGGGATTACCAATGAGAGGCACTTGAATTTTTTTATTACGTAGGAGGGCGACAAGGGTACCCGGGTACCCATGATTTGCTATGTTCATAACTTTGGCTAATTTGAACCGATTTGGATGAAACCAGTGGCATTTGATTCGTACATTTATCTTGTTTTGATTAGATAAATCATTTGGCCATAAAATGACATGTAGTTCCCGGGAATCGGTAATTCCGGAGCAATGTCTGGTAAAACGTGGGAAGCCGCCTGTTTTGAAAGAATATCAGCTTTCAGCAAAGCTATTAGCTTTGAACTTGACATTGTGGACCCTGTTTTCATCTTATTATATAAATTGGTGGCTTTAAATCGCATTGGCCATTCCAGAATTGGGTTCCTGTAGGGTTACAGATGGCCAGTTGGGTGCCTAATCCAATATTAGGATTGGTTTAGCGGATCTCTTAGATGTTTTGAACTGATATGGCCAGTTTAGTACTGATTAATAATTTTAGAACTGGTTCCAAATGTATAACGGATGGTTCTACGTTTTGAACTGTTCTGATAATGCTAAGCATTATCTTGAATCCTGCGGTATCATCTGGGATCCCGTAGAAACCATTTTCGAAATAACCAATCAAAATACATCGAAATGTAAAAAATATCACCTACCGAACTAATTCCAAGAACTTTGATACCCATATTGCTAGGTTTTACCTCCAATCCTAAACTGGCCACCCATGACCCCACAGGAACCTACTCCGGAATGGCCAACCTGATTCATATCGTTAAATGAAATAATTCATTGTATGAATTTTTAGAGTTTTTATATCCGCATGACTGATTTTCCTGCAATACAATCAATTCTCTACCTCACAGCGGACACTCTGTCGGAATTCCGGAATTTTGAGCCCCGTATGTTTTTTAATGGCCAAATGGCCAAATAATTCAAAACTAGATAAATTAACGAATCAAATGACACTTATTTCATCAAAATCGGTTTAAAATTGTTGATGTTATAACAATATCAATTTTGGGTACCCGGGTACCCTTGTCGCCCTCCTAAAGGTGTTTTTTTTGTCGCACACATAACGGTTAACATCCCTCATGAACATACACTATTCGCCTGCCTCGCCGATAATGCACGCATCAGCTTTGAATTTTATCACGAACAGAACTTCAATGTGAACATCAGAATTCGTTCAAAAATTGAATATTGAACATTGAGTGTGTTCGATTTTTCGGATATAGAATGCCCGGGGACGTCGGAAATTATTCAAAATAATATTACCACGAAAAGGGAATAGTTTAAAGTAGTGTTAGTGGCTTTACAAGCAGCAGAAAACGTCAATTTGCACTTTTGCTTTGCTCGCGATATTCGTATATTCAGCGATGCTACGAAGCGTGAGTGTATGTTGCTCATTGTTATAGGCGAATTGAACCACTCGCGTAGCTGTTTTATCATGATAAAAACCGTTTGCCGATGCTCGGCGTATCTATTCATTTTGCGAGTTTTCCAACCTCTGCCAATGCTGGAAGGTGCATGAGTCGAACCAAGCTGTAATCTGAGATTATAACCGGATTCGAACCCACAACACCCGCCAGGGCATGTGGTTCGCTGGTACTTGTACCTTTGAACCATAGAGGCGCTGGACAAAAGGAGACCGCAAAATCCACTCCGTCACGTGCAGTACCTTGCAAGTCGTAAGGGCCGGCATAGTGTCGTCGTCCTGAAAGTAAACAGTAGTTAGATTAAAAATTCTCGCTCGGTGGTAATCTGCAATTGATGCAGGAAGCGGCACAATATGTGTCGATAACCCAACCAAACGCGTCGCTATGCTTGAGGAGTGGATTTTGCGGTCTCCTTTTGTCCAGCGCCTCTATGGTTCAAAGGTACAAGTACCAGCGAACCACATGCCCTGGCGGGTGTTGTGGGTTCGAATCCGGTTATAATCTCAGATTACAGCTTGGTTCGACTCATGCACCTTCCAGCATTGGACAAAAGGTAGGAGTCAAAATGACTACTTGTCAAGCATAGCTACCAATACCCCCCCCCCCCTTCCTTTCCGCTCTTCCCCACCTTCACCAAAAATTTTTCATTTCTTTCCCGTACCGTCCCTTCATCAATTGTAGAACCATCGTTTCAAAAAAATAGTAATATATGTATGACCTCATTCCAAGGTCAAGACTAAAAACTTGAGATTAGTCCATCTTCTTTTTATTTTGTAAATAAAAGAAATTACCTTTATTCTCAAAGAACTTCCGCTTAGTTCCTTTAACCCATTAAGCCCCAAACTTTTTCCAGTTGAGATAAAATCTGAAACTTTCAGGAAAGTTTTGCTTTAGATCAACTAAGAAAAAACCGCAGAGATGTATTTTCAGTTTTGTCCCTATGCACACGCTGGAAAAATGCAAACGTTGGGACTTACAGGGGGATGGGGGAGTGGTATGCAGTTTTTACATAGCTTTGTGATTCCGGAGAGGTTAGAACATCAGATTCAATTCCAGATATACTGTCATCGACGTTCCCGCTTTTACCGGTTTACCTTTACCATCCGAGGGTAAAGTTACCAGTTTGAGCTGACTGAAAATTAGCAAGACCTGTTATGTTTACATGGTTGTAATTTTGTTATATGTAACATCTTTGAGCAAAAACAGGTCGATTAGATTTAGACGTACGACTACGCCTTTGTTTACTATACTGGGACTGAGTAGCACTTTGTGAAAACGAAAATAGAAGTGTAACGTTTGAATGAAAGATTTCAAATGCTAATAACTACTAGTAGTCTAGTACTAGAACGAAACTAAACAATTCATATGGCGTTGGATAGACAAAATGATCAGCAATTTTACGGAGGGGGTAAGAGGGCAATTTTAAGGAGGGAGTAAGAGGGGGGGGGGCTCCTATACGAATGAAATACAAATATCCTCAAAACTCGAGAACTAATCAAGCAAATGGAACCATATTTGACATGTAGGGATTTTAGAAGGCAGGAATTTGTACTATGGTATACTGATTGAGACCCCTTCCCCTTCTAAGAGGGAGGGAGGGGGGCTTCCATTCAAATGAAATACATATTTCCTCATAACTCTAGAACTAATCGAGCGAATGGAATCAAATTTGGCATGTGGGGATCTTAGGAGGGAGGATTTTTTTCTATGGTGTACTGAGACCCATTCGTCTTTTAACAGAGAGGCTCCTATACAAATGAAACACAAATTTCCTCATAACTCAAGAAATAATTAAGCAAATGAAACCAAATTTGGCATGTGGGGGTTTTTGGAGGCATGAATTTATTTTATGATGGTTTGAGACCTCTCACCCCTGTGGTAGGAGGATAAGGAGTCTCATACAAATGAAACACAAATTTTTGCGAATGTGTCATATTTTCTGCTGCGTAACAAGCGGTAAACTGTGAAAGTAAATTAGTCAAACCTTCTCGGAGCAAGAGACAGTGAATCAACGCCGTTAACTAACGTGCCTTTTGCCATTCATGTCAAAAAAGAAGGACATTCGAATGGCACGTCATATTTACGATGAACGTGCTTGGGCTTTAATGTTATTTGTAATCAATGGCCCTTTTAAAGGCCACAAGCGAGTTAAAGAAAGATTATTGAAACATGTCAAATTACGCACAATCATATTCAATTTAATAATCTGTGGGCTGGTCATTCATTACTGTTTCAACCTATATGATGCACACAAGGGATTTGAAAAGAATTTTGAAATTGAAATTTGAAAGGCGTTGTACTTATGAAACCCCGTCCACGTATTTGCAAAGCCACCATTGCATTCAACTGAGAAAACAGGAAAGTCAGAAAACAGATAAAAATGAAAATTCAGAAATTAGAGAAAACTTAGAAAACAGGAAAGTCAGAAAACAGAGAAAATATGAAAGTCAGAAAACAAAGAAAACTAAGAAAACAGGAAGGTAAAAATAAGAGAAAACAGGAAGTTAAGAAAACAGGGAAAACTGAGAAAACAGGAAAGTCAGAGAACAGAGAAAACTGAGAGAACAGGAAAGTCAGAAAACAGAGAAAACTGAGAAAACAGGAAAGGCAGAAAACAGAGAAAACAGAAAACTTAAGAAAACAGAGAAAACTGAGAAAACGGGAAAGTCAGAAAACAGAGAAAAGTGGAAAGTCAGAAAACAGAGAAAACAGCAAAGTCAGAAAACAGAAAAACTTAGAAAACAGGAAAGTCAGAAAAGAAAGAAAACTGAGAAAACAGGAAGGTAAAAAAAGAGAAAACAGGAAATTCAGAAAACAGGAAATTCAGAAAACAGAGAAAACTGAGAAAACAGGAAAGTCAGAAAACAGAGAAAACTGAGAAAACAGCATAGGCAGAAAACAGAGAAAACAGAAAAAACTGAGATAACAGCAAAGTCAGAAAACAGAGAAAACTGAGAAAACAGGAAAGTCAGAAAACAGAGAAAACATAAAATTCAGAAAACAGGGAAAACTGAGAAACCGGGAAAGTCAGAAAACAGAGAAAACTGAGGAAACAGGAAAGTCAGAAAACAGAGAAAACAGAAAAATCAAAAAACAGGGAAAACTGAGAAAACAGGAAATTCAGAGAACAGAGAAAATTGAGAAAACAGGAAAGTTAGAAAACAGAGTAAACTGAAAAACCGAAAACTTAAGAAAACAGAGAAAACAGGAAAGTCAGAAAACAGAGAAAACTGACTACACAGGAATGTCAGAAATCAGAGAAAACTGAGAAAACAGGAAAGTCAGAAAACAGATAAAATGAAAATTCAGAAAACAGAGAAAACTTAGAAAACAGGAAAGTCAGAAAACAGAGAAAACGGAAAATTCAGAAAACAGGAAAAACTGAGAAAATAGGAAAGTCAGAAAACAGAGTGAACTGAGAAAACAGAAATGTCAGAAAACAGTGAAAACAGGAAAGTCAGAAAACAGAGAAAACTGAGTAAACAGTAATGTCAGAAAACAGAGTAAACTGAGAAAACAGGAAAGTCAAAAAACAGATAAAAAAGAAAATTCAGAAATTAGAGAATACTTAGAAAACAGGAAAGTCAGAAAACAGAGAAAACAGGAAAGTCAGAAAACAAAGAAAACTGAGAAAACAAGAAGGTGAAAAAAGAGAAAACAGGAAATTCAGAATACAGAGAAAACTGAGAAAACAGGAAAGTCAGAAAACAGAGAAAACTGGAAAGTCAGAAAACAAAGAAAACTGAAAAAACACGAAAGTCAGAAAACAGAGAAAACTGAGGAAACAGGAAAGTCAGAAAACAGAGAAAACAGAAAATTTAGAAAACAGGGAAAACAGAGAAAACAGGAATCAGGTATCAGCATCTTTGGCTCGAGCAGCACGTTCCTCACAATCATGTGGAAGATTTGTGCCTTGCCCATCTTGCCCGTGTCATCATTTACCTGATGAGGACGGGAAGGAAAACAGGAGGAATAGGAAGGGGTGGATGAGGAATTTGGACAAACACAAACATATATATACCGAGAGATTTTTGTACCCCCGAGGGGATACTGCAATCCTTGGTAGTTAACTTATCAAAAGTACACCCCCTGGGGGGTATACTCATGATAAATAAGAGCTTATAGCTCAATACCGCTTTCGGTAAGGAACATCAAAATGTCTCGTAATTTTAGTTTCCTAAAATCCGATTCATTTAAGACGTAGGATCCAAAGATCCTATGACGCAATTGTGCTACTGCAGGACAGTTGCAAATTACGTGATATGGTGTACCGTAGTCGGATTCACATAAATTACAATGAAACGATTCAGCTCGCTGAATCGTAGCCATATGATAATTTAGTCTGCAGTGACCAGTCAGTGATCTGACAAGAATACTGCAATTTACCTTTGAGTGTTGCAAAAGAAATTTCGCAACCTTCTCACAAGGCTTAACAATGAAACTTTTCGTTTGACGACAAGTTTCAAGATTTTCCCAATAACGTACATGTTCAGATGAAAACCAAGATCGAATCTTTTGTTTTATCCAACATGCCGCAATTGGTAAAGCAGGTTCCGGTCCGAAAACCGACTTTTCTGCTCCAGATCTTGCTAGTTCATCAGCCCATTCATTTCCGGTTATACCAGAATGGCCAGGAACCCAAACCAGATGAACGGCATTTAGAATGCTTAGTTCTTCTAATTGGGTGTGGCAGGCGATGACTGTTTTAGATTTAGAATTAGCCGTACAAAGGGCTTTCATAGCGGCTTGACTGTCAGAACAGAAGTAGATAATCTTGCCTATCAGTTCTTTCTGAAGTGCAAACTGAGCTCCGCACATAATTGCAAAGATTTCAGCTTGAAAAACGGTGCAGTAACTACCCAACGAATAGGATTCCTCCAATTCCAGCTCACGGCAGTAAACACCAGCACCCGCGCGACCTTCGTACAAGGAACCATCGGTATAACAGACCACATAGTCGGAAATTTTCCTTTCCATGTAGCCTGACACCCAATCCTCTCTAGGAGGAAAGTCACTTGAGAAAGTCCTATACGGGAAAGTACGCATGAGCGTTACATCGCTAGGAGCAAGGGCAAACTTGTCCTCAGCAACAATTTGCGACCACAGTCGAGTATGACCAGTGGAACCGTCCACAGACTGCCAAAGGCCAATCGCGTGTAGTCGATAAGCACATATTAGTGCCTCTTGCTTCAGGTGGAAGTGTAGAGGTTTAATATTGAAAATAGCTTCTAGGGCGGCAGTAGGAGTTGTAGTAAATGCACCAGACATTGCCATTAAACACATCCTTTGAAGATGGTTTAGCTTTGTCTGGACAGTCACAACTTCCCCTCTCTGCCACCATACAAGACAACCATACGCCAGTATTGGTCTGACAACGACCGTGTATAACCAGTGTATGTATTTGGGTTTAAGCCCCCAAGAGTTGCCAATTGCTCGTCTACATTGCCCAAAGGCCATGCACGCTTTTTTAATTCGGAAATCAATATTTGTGGACCAGTCAAGCTTGGAGTTGAGAATCAACCCCACGTACTTCACTTCGTTCACAACATCAACATCCGAATCGTAAAAGCGCAGAGCGCGAGCTCCATTGGTATTTCTACGTCTTGAAAATAAGACGATAGATGTTTTGCTCGGATTTACCGAAAGTGCAGTTTCTCGGCACCACGTTTCTACGACACGTAGTGCCTGCTGCATTAAGTCAAATAATGTGCTTATGCACTTTCCAACTACTAGGATGAGATAGTCATCCGCAAAACCATACGACGGATAGCCTAGACCATTGAGTTTCCTCAATAGGCCGTCCGCCACAAGATTCCATAAAAGAGGCGAGAGAACGCCACCTTGTGGACATCCACAAACACTTTGCTTCCAAATGCTTGCTTGCCGTTAGGACGAAAAAAGCAATCGGTTACTAAGCATTTGTTCTATCCACTTTATGATTATTGAAGGCACATTATGATAACGAGCAGCCTCCAAAATGGAAGCGAAAGATACGTTATCAAACGCGCCTTCAATATCCAAAAAAGTTCCTAAGCAAGATTCCTTTTGTGAAAAAGCAACCTCAATTTTATCCACCACATCATGTAATAAAGTGGTTGTAGACTTGCCACTTTGATAAGCATGCTGTGCTGAATGAAGAGGAACTTCTAGTAAGCTTGTTTCGCGGATGTGGTGATCAACAATCCGCTCAAGTGATTTAAGCAAGAAAGACGTTAGACTGATTGGTCTAAAACTTTTGGCTTGCTCGTATGTCGCGCGTCCACCTTTAGGAATAAACTTAATGGTTATTTCACGCCATTGAGTTGGGATGTACCCAATAGCAATACTACACACAAACATCCTTCTCAGAATGTGTTTGAAGTACTTGAATCCTTTTTGCAGTAGAATAGGGTATATTCCATCTGTTCCAGGAGATTTGTATGGAGAGAAGCTGTTCACGGCCCACTCAATCGCTTCAGTTGTGACAAGTCTCCGAGCAAAAGCCCATGAGTCTAAGCCACCTAAAACGATTTCTGGATCGTTTCGAACTTCAGGTTCCACACAGCCCGGAAAGTGACTATAAAAGAGACATTCCAGGATTTCATTGTCATTCGAACAGTATTCACCGTTCGAACTTCGAATGTTATTAACCTGATAATCTTTCGATTTTGACAGTATTTTATTAAGTCGACTTGCCTCGCCGAAACTGGAAACGTTGCTACAGAACCTGTGCCAGCTCGTGCGTGCTGAAGATCGTAAAGCCTTTGCATAGGCTTTCCGGGCCTGCTTGAAAGGCTCCACGCCATCCCTCCGACGTCTATTCCAGGCTCTCCTGCATCGTTTCTTTAGTTCCGCGAGATGAGAGTTCCACCATGGTGTTCCTCTAGTCGTTTTAATAGTTTTTAGTGGGCAAGCTACTTCAAAAGCTTCCGCAATAAAAGATGTTGTGACATCTACAGCCACATCCAAGTCGATCGATGACTCAATCGTTGGTTCGAATCCTTGAAATTTCGTCGCCAGTTCCTCCTCAAAGAGTTCCCAGTCAGAAAATCTCGGATTGCGAAATGTTGCAGCGTTCAAGGAGACACCCAAATGATCAAAATATATAAAGCAATGATCAGATATTGGTGTCTCATTTGAAACATGCCATTGTGCCAACTCATGACTGATCCTGTTAGAGCAGAGTGTTATATCTAACACTTCCTCTCTACCAGCTCGTATGAAAGTTGGACAATTGCCAATGTTGAGTATTCCAAGGTTGGTACCACTCAAATATTCCATCAAATCAGAGCCTCTCAGATTGATATCCGAGCTGCCCCAAATGATGTGATGGGCATTGGCATCACTGCCTACAATGAGCGGAAGCCCACTAGATTGGCAGTATCTCACCACATTTCTGAAATCGTCGCTGGGAGACGGTTCATCGTGTGGTAAGTATGCAGAACAGTAGACATAGCGCCTATGGACATCATCCACGACGAGTTCTACTGTGACTGCACAAATATCTCGAGTAGTCAACTCAGAGATAAGGCATGCACTAATTGACCTATGCAACAATATGCATGCCCTGGGCATCAAACGAGGATTTGTCATACCAGTTTTGCTGAAAACAGCAAAGTTCTGGTTTCCAATATCCGTCGAATGAAAGTACCCCTTGCGAAAATATGGCTCCTGGACCAATGCGATGGTGACAGAGCCATTAAAAAGTTTTTCGCATAAATACAAATTTGCTGCCCGTTTGTGTTGAAGATTTATTTGTGCGACTCTAACTATTTGACTAGCGGAGTATATGCACAAACAATCTCCAACACAGATCAGACAGCAAATTGTAAGCGAAGCCAATTAAGTTGGCCAGAACGCACTTGGCGTAAAACCCATAAGGGAAATTGGGCAGGACTACTATGCTGTTCCCACGAAACGCAAGGGACAACAAAGATCGACCGTACCAGAGCCCCGCATGGCACAGTAGGGGCAAGATGCCCAAAGCACTCCGTTCGCGACTGGCATGTTTTCACCCCTCCAGCCATTCAGTCATCGGCACGGAGATAGACCTTGACTTAGGGGCACCTGATTTGCCGACTCCCGGCAGGATCAGGTCCCGTGGCTCAATTTTTACCCAAACGTACAATTCGGCACCAACCGCCAAAGGGCGTAAGTGCAGATTGTGTAAAACAGACCGATTAAGAGTCTCTTTCTCTCTCTCTGTGCTAAGCCAGCTGAGAAAATAACTCTCTCCCGGTGTGCTCACACCCCGCAGCCGCGCCCTCCGAAAATCCTGCGCCGAACTGCACGATTAGGTAGCCGGAAACCACACAGCGAGTGTTCCACCTTCTCTGTCTGCATACGACAACCAAAGTTGCGTACCACCAGGTGCGCAACTTTGGCTACCGTACCCCAGCCGGCACCTCGTGGAGGTAGAGATAGGAGTTAGAAAACAGAGGTGATATATTTGCACATGTTCACTCATTTGCCAGCCTAATCAGAGTCAGAGTAAAGTCAGAGAACAGAGAAAATTGAGAAAACAGAAAAGTCAGAAAACTGAGAAAACACGAAAGTCTGAAAACAGAGAAAACTGAGGAAACAGGAAAGTCAGAAAACAGAAAAACTGGAAATTCAGAAAACAGGGAAAACTGAGAAAACAGGAAAGTCAGTGAACAGAGAAAATTGAGAAAACAGGAAAGTCAGAAAACAGAGTAAATTGAGAAAACAGGAATGTCAGAAATCAGAGAAAACTGAGAAAACAGGAAAGTCAGAAAACAGATAAAACAGAAAATTCAGAAAACAGAGAAAACTTAGAAAACAGGAAAGTCAGAAAACAGATAAAAAAGAAAATTCAGAAATTAGAGAAAACTTAGAAAACAGGAAAGTCAGAAAACAGAGAAAATAGGAAAGACAGAAAACAGAGAAAACTGAGAAAACAGGAATGTCAGAAAACAGAGAAAACAGGAAAGTCAGAAAACAGAGAAAACAGGAGAGTCAGAAAACTGAGAAAACACGAAAGTCAGAGAACAGAGAAAACTGAGGAAACAGGATAGTCAGAAAACAGAGAAAACAGAAAATTCAGAAAACAGGAAAAACTGAGAAAACAGGAAAGTCAGAGAACAGAGAAAATTGAGAAAACAGAAAAGTCAGAAAACAGAGTAAACTGAGAAAACAGGAATGTCAGAAAACAGAGAAAACAGGAAAGTCAGAAAACTGAGAAAACAGAAATGTCAGAAAACAGTGAAAACAGGAAAGTCAGAAAACAGAGAAAACTGAGTAAACAGGAAAGTCAGAAAACAGAGTAAACTGAGAAAACAGGAAAGTCAGAAAACAGATAAAAAAGAAAATTCAGAAATTAGAGAAAACTTAGAAAACAGGAAAGTCAGAAAACAGAGAAAACAGGAAAGTCAGAAAACAAAGAAAACTGAGAAAACAAGAAGGTGAAAAAAGAGTAAACAGGAAATTAATAATACAGGGAAAACTGAGAAAACAGGAAAGTCAGAAAACAGAGAAAACTGGAAAGTCAGAAAACAAAGAAAACTGAAAAAACACGAAAGTCAGAAAACAGAGAAAACTGAGGAAACAGGAAAGTCAGAAAACAGAAAAACTGGAAATTCAGAAAACAGGCAAAACAGAGAAAACAGGAAAGTCAGTGAACAGAGAAAATTGAGAAAACAGGAAAGTCAGAAAACAGAGTAAATTGAGAAAACAGGAATGTCAGAAAACAGAGAAAACAGGATGTAACTTCGCCTTTGGTTCCTTCCGACTCAATCGTTCGAATTCGGAACTCTGTGGCAGTTTACTACACTCTAGTGACTTAAGCGCCACTTCCCTAAGACAGAGAAGGCCACTAGAGCACGTCGATGTCCGGCCAAAGACTCTTACCACGGGGCGGGTGTAACGAAATCCAAACCGCAAAGTCTAACGAAAATACTGCGAAAAATCGTTTAGGGAGCGCGAGACCAAATCAGCACCACGTTTACCTTTAACACTCAAATGGAGGCGCACAATCGTTAAGTTAATCGAACAGGTTCAATTTTTACTAATCGCACTAACCAAAATGTCTTTTGTTAGTTTCCCGACTCCAAGTGTTTTATTCACATCTAGCTCGAACCGAATCAAAATAATCTGTGCAGATTCTACCTAGCTTTTCTTTTGGCGCCACTAGCTTATTTTTATTTGCTTCCAACCAACTTTCACTTTTTTTTCGTTCTTCTGAGCTCAAACATGCGTGCTTTTTCCATGTGTGGACTCATTACTGCGACCAGTATAGTTGATCTATTGTAATATCGCCCGGGTGTTTGCTGTATGACCTGCACTGCATTTCTTTTTGCTATAATCGCTATTGAGTGAGCGATATGCTTATTAAATTTTATGCGTGCTTGCGTGTATTGGGGTTTACCCTTCCTTCAAAGCTTAATCTACTTTACCCACTTATTCCTCGCTGCCAGCACTATCCTATATTATAGCCGTCCCTGGCGAGGACTCATTCGTACCTCTGACCAGTACACTTAACTATAGGAGGGACATTTGCACTGTTAAGAGGCTTCAGAGGGTAAATATAGAATTCAGCACGAAGGAAGGGTAAATGGAGGGGCCTGAGAATAAACCCATGCTAAAGTCACTTGACATCGAGAATGGCTTGATTCTACTAAGATTCGAACCCACGACCACTCGCTTGTCAAAGCAGACTCGGTAACCTTGCGGCTACGGAGCCCCCCAACATGCGTGCTTACTTGCTTTCGTGGACGGATTAACAAGTGCCCAACGGTGGTCGAGATCATCTCACGTGGTTTCTAGGCGAGCAGTAGTATCAGTGGGAGGTCGTATGCGTTGGGTGGCGGCACCGCGGCCGATGTTGACGACGGCCAAGAATTCGTCGGGGTAAATGCGTCCGCGGAACACTGTCGGTGGAGAACCAGCGGCTTGCCAGACAGCACGACCACAATCCACACTCGAGTTTCAGTCTAGACTAGCACCCACGTTGAATTGGTGGGTGAACCTATTCAACGTACTCACATTAGTTGGTTTTCACTTTCTTCAATAACTTTTATCCTTACCTGAGACAGCACAAATTTTAAAATAAATTCTAAAACTTTAACTAAATAGTTTTTCCGAACGCGTACTGTAAAGTTAAAAAACTAGTTAAAATGCATCTTGGTAATAAATGTTTCAAACACTCACAATATAATTTCGAGTTGAATATTCACTCGCGTACCAACTTAAATCTCAAATTATATTATTCAAACTAAATGATTCACACTGCTCGATAAAATTTATCTTAACTCGAGTACGGTCTCCACCAAAGAGAACGAGTCGATCACGCTTTCCACCTCACAAGCGATCGAAAGGTGTTAGCGTGCTGTGCTCTGATTGGTCGTTTTCTATTTACTTGCTCCCGCTACCTACTACTCAATCAGTTATATAGGAAATTTCTGGAAGTTTCCCGAATGATGTCATAACGTCGGTACAACGTGGCAGAAATACGCCTCAATTTATGCCATCCAGTGAAACTGTGTATTCTGTCTTATCTAACGTTTTACTATTCCTCGCTAGGTGTCGCTTTATCTTACATGCAACGGTGCAAGTCGTACCCACACAACGTTTCGTTCGAAAATTTTCTAACTTATCATTTGCTAACTCGAACTTGCACCTCAACTTCAACCTACATAAACACATGTAACAAGGTATATATATTATTACAAGGAAAGTCAGAAAACAGAGAAAGCAGGAAAGTCAGAAAATAGAGAAAACTGAGAAATCAGGAAAATCAAAAAACAAAGAAAACAGGAAATTCAGAAAAAGTATCCGGAAGTAATGGATCATGGATGAGGATAATTGATGAGCGACAACAGCCAGCATTCAGTGAACAGAAACCAGGGCGGCTAAGACAGTAACAGTAAGAGGCCAATTAAAAGGACTTAAGGATCAGAAGATGGCGGTTCAATTCCCGAAAGATGACGACATGCAATTTTAATTAGCTTGCATATACTAATTCAAGTTATTCAAAATTTAAAACATAGCATGCGACGCCATAGCAAAATAAATATGACGCGTTCTATTCTTTTTTAAATTTAAAAATAGATTATGTTTTGGCTGCATAAAGGTTGAAAGGACGTTGATTGAGCGACTGAAAACGCATTGCAAAATTGTTTCTCGTTCTAAAAATAGAATTGACAGCATTGCGCAAATTGGTTATTTAAAAACACGCAAAAGCCTCTATTAAGGTTCATTGCAGCTTTGAAAGCAGCTACCCCAAGTAACAATTCTAGGCTGATCAAACGTTTTTTTGGCTGAATTTATTTAACCTGTGGCTGAATTATGGTTTAGTATTAGAAAAACCTTTTTTCAGCTCTTAAACATCTAAGTCAAGCTTTGGGCTTGCTAATAGCTGCTTTGAAGCTGTAATGTAGCTTAATAGAGCATTTTGCGCGTTTTTAAATAATCAATTTGCGCAAAGCTGGGAACCAGGCGCACAGAGGCTATATAACGGCTTAACAAGTGTTTTTCCGCCTCGAATAAAATAGGTTGTATACGTTCTCCAATTTCGGATGAATAAGTATTGTACAGTTGTTTACATAAATTTTATTCGATGCATATTCAGCTAAGGCTGAATAATTATGGCTGCTAAAATGTTTATTCAGCGTAGAAATGTTTCTTGGGTTGCAGATCGCACAGCAGAACCTAAGTCATCTCTTTTGCTGAGAAGGAAGAAATGATCACCGTCAATGGAGAAAATTCGACATTTATCGCCGCGTTGCTGCTGTTAGAACTAGTATGGAGTTCAGACGCTGTTTTGAGTTGCTCTTAATCTGAAGAACGAACGCGCATAAGCATGGCAGAGCCACCATACTAGTTAGCATACGATCAAGTTCCTAACTGGATTGGTTACCTGATCTTCCCTTGGTTACTCGTAATTCCAGCTAGTACCGTGTGTGTCGCTCTATTATTATTCGAGTTACTACACTGGTCTAACAAGCCAGGCGCCGTAAGTTCGAATCTCAATTAGCCCCGCAATAGTCCTGTACTCCAACAGCTGGCTGTGAAGTTAGTCGAATAAAAACACAGGAAGCTTTACTTTGCTTTGCGTTTTACAGCGTTTTACTGTTTTTTTCTTTTGTAGTGTAAACAGCAATCCACTATCATCAACAGTTTTAAATTTCATATGCGAAAGCACATAGTCCATTTTAAAAATTAGTCTTGACTTGTCTTGAGAGGGTCAAGTTGTACCTTTTACTCATGTCATCTGGAATTGCTCAAGTGTACTTTTACAAATATAATCTAAAGTCAATGCGAAACCGGAAAGCAGAATTTAGCACCAACTTAAATTAGACTAAAACCAATCTATAAATGTCACTGAATGGTCAATATTATTGTGTACACTAATTTTGTTTCACTCTAGTTTAAACGCTCTCAGACCACTAAACTAAACTGACGATTCAAGCGTTCGTCTAGTACAAGATTCACACTATAAAAACACCCGCAAAGGTAGTGCCACAAAACCAGTTGAATCCAGTCAGGGTCAATTAAGAGCATCAGCAGCAAACCTCCGGGGTACAACCTCGTGAGCCTCGGAATTCTTCTTTAATGTGGCAATTACTTGTTTACAACCGGATTCACCAGGCCCCACCCGGGTGAGAATCCTCGTCGACTCGTGATGTGCTGCTTGTTTATCTGCTTAGCCTCACCTTTCCAGAAGTAGGTGTTTTGCGACTTTGTCAGCCTGTTTAGAGATAAATATTCCCACTTGCCGGCAGCAAGCGCAGTGAGTGACACCGACAAACCGGCACAGTGTGTAAAAACAGGTCACACGGAGCAGCTTTTACTGTCGGACAGATTTCCAGGGATTTTCTCCGGTTACATTCGAATGACTGAAAGCACACACACCGGCCGGCATCTACTAGTCAAGTCAAGCCGCCACACTGGTAGCAGAGGCATCCACTTTCTCGTGCAGGCGAATTATCCCACTTTTTTATGTTTCATCTCGTAAACCCAATTGAGCAACCCTCAACCGTGTGGGTGGTGGTGCAACACAGATGGCCATTAACTATCGTGTTATGATCCCCGTAAGCAAGTCGGTTTCACAGTTCTGAGAGTTTGTAAATCAGCAAAAAAGCATGCAGCAAGTATTATGTACTGTTAATTTTTAGTACAACTTTAACTTGAAATTAAAGGTCCTAAATTTGCAGCTCAATAGCGTCCGACAGGCCAAAGTTAAGCACTAATATCAGTTCACTAGTAACCTTAATCGAAACGTCGAACCACATTATTTACTTGATTGGAAAATGCTTTATTTTTCGAGCCACCCTGCACGAATCCACAGCTCACAGTCGCGGTTAGTTCCGGCGAGGGGATAACATGGTTTAGCGTCGACCTTGGTGTTGCCATGAAGTTATGATGAATTCAGTCGAAATTATTATCCTGCTTGAGCTGATAAGCGCTGAAGGTTACAGTGTAGCGAGGGTACCTGGTACTAAAACGGAAGCAAAAGAGGTTCAATTTAACTCTCTTGCGTTGATATAATGACTCTTGCCTGGTGCTATTTTATGCTGCGGGTTTTGAAAACGTCAAGTACTTTAGCACAGTTGACTCATTAATCTGCAGCTAAAAAGTAAAATTTTCAGCAAATGAGTGCTTATCGCAAAGCAGCCAATCCCCACGCAACCATTGATAGGAAACAACGATCGTAATTTATACTGATGAATGGCAGTGTCTTTACAAACTTTCTAAATTATGATATAAAACTGTCAGTGGTAGCGCTCTGCATGCTGAAGCTAAACCTTTCCACTGACTGGCTGGGTGGATATGGTCGAGAGATTTTAATCTCTATAAATTTTACCTCACCTGACTGAACAAAAAAGACTTTTCTAACTGGAAAGAATTTCGCACTGGTGGTGAGTTCCGGAATAATATATCTGGTCGATGCCCAAGAGACTGTGTATATACACGGAAAGTTCTCAACCGACAGCGCGACGCGTGGGTTGCGGGAAAACTTTGCTGTGGTAAATTTCCCGGTGAAAAAGGGACACATCTTCGTCAATCTTTCACGGTAAGTTGAACTTTGGCAAGGCTTTCAATACTAGCTTGCTTGCTTGCTTTACGTTGCGTTGGGGCTTTCGTGTTTGTCTTACCGAAAGTCGGTGAGCTTTCGGTAAACTAGTTTACGTGTGAACGATGAGATTAAGAAATTATGATAGAGATTAATTTCGGAAAAATTGGCAAATGAGTAACTGATGAAGGCTAACGTTGCATCAGTTACGAGTCGCTTAAAATAGTGGTGGTGGAATGGATATAGAACCGCTAGATTAAATAAATTGGTTTTTCAGTACGTTTAGACTATCTCCCACTTAATAGTAAGATTAGTTGCTGACAAATCGAAAAAAGTTCAAGATGGATTAAAGTCAAGTTCATGTAAAGATGGATTGCTTTCTATCGTGAAAATTTACTAACGTACTCGCAATAATTAAATGTCTTTTTCAGCTTACTTATTTGTTGGTAAACAAGCTTATTACTCGAAAATTATATATCCTAGAAACAGTTTATCGGATCGAAATACTATCTTCGAAAAGAATCCTACTTGCAACCCTATGTATTGTAATTTGTTTATTCATCTTCGATATAATAAAAACATCGCACAGACATGTTACTTAGTACTAATAACCGCTAATCCTTAATCTAAACACATTTTTTGACATGCCAAAATCAAACAGATAATAAACTTCGTTGAAACGACTACAACAAACTTCCAGCGGGTTGTTATTTCCGTAGGCCGTGCGGTGAGTCGATCGTCGAAAGAACTCCGATTGGCGCATCATTCGTGACGGTGCGTTGAATCGTAGTTTTTCAAGAATAGCCGGGCAGTCAATGCGATCTGCTTACACGTCAAATATTATCATACGTTGGAGAAGTATTCGTCTACTTTCCAGCGTCGGTAGGTTGATCAGCATACACCGGTTTATATATAGTGGCAGGTTTGTTCGGTCTCTCCAATTAAGATTCCGCAAAGCGTATCGGATGAACTGCTTTTGTACTCGTTCGAGTCTGTTGACGTGAACAACGTGATATGGCGCCCAAACTTGCGCTCCATATTCGAGAACACTGCGTACGAGCAGTAAAGTGTTCTGAGGCTATAAACATCAACAAATAAATTGGTGTTCCTTCTCAGAAAACCTAACATTGCATATGCCTTAGCCGTAACGGAAGAGATATGTTCCACAAATTTCAGCTTGCTGTTGGTGAGAATCCCCAAATCCTTCACAACGCCTTTACGTTCTAAGCTTGTTGTCTCCATGATGTAATCAAAAACCATCGGCTCACGTACCCTCGTGAATGAGATTATGCAACATTTGTTAACGTTAGCTTTCATTTCATTCACTCTACACCATTCAATGAGCGCGTCAATATCCATTTGGAGCGCACAGCAGTCTGTTAGTGTTGTGATTACACGGTAAAATTTGAGGTCATCAGCGTATAACAGTTTCGGGGATTTCAATTTTCCGCAAAGATCGTTGATGAAAAGAACGAACAGCAAAGGTCCCAAGACACGGCCTTGAGGAACTCCGGACTGAATCTGGAACGGAGTAGAGCACGCCCCGCCAACTCTCACCGTTGAGCTGCGCCCCGTCAGATACGACAGAATCCATTCTGTCAGCCACTCAGGTAGTCCCATTCTCCTAAACTTCTCAACCGTCAGAGTATGTGGAACCTTGTCAAACGCCTTGGTAAAATCAACATACACAGCGTCGATTTGTTGTCGTTTTTCGATTTTATCCACAATAGTCGAAACATAGCTTAGCAAGTTTGTAGTGGTCGAACGGTTTTTCATGAAGCCGTGTTCTTCTGCAGATATTATGGACTTGACAGATTGGTAGAGCGAATCATGTACCATACTTTCAAGGACCTTTGGCGGACAGCTAAGAATGGAGATCCCACGGTAGTTCTCTACTTCGTTAAACGAACCCGATTTATAAATCGGTGTGATTGAAGCAGATTTTCAAATAGCTGGGAAGTGCCTCTCGCCAACTGAACGGTTGAACAGTATACTTACAGGATAAGCGAGAGCATTAGCACACTATTTCACAAAGAGGGGAGGTAGTTGATCGGGGCCGTGTCCTTTTGATCCATCGATGGATTGCAACTTCAATAGGACTTCGTGGGGCGAGAAACTCATCGGAAGCACGTTCACGTCGTAATGCGGAATGCTGCTCAGGTACGTTTCAGACAAAGGTGGTGAGTTATTACTTGACACACTTTGAAAGAAAGCCGTGAACATATTCGCTGATTCCTGCGGCGATGTGGCATTTAATCCCTGGTAGCGTATGTTTCGAGGTACCCCTTTCACTGCTTGTCGGTCCTTAACGTAGGTCCAGAATGACTTTGGATTCGCTCTTACATTATCTTCTATACGATCAATGTAATCACGAAAACTTGAAGCGTTTAAAGAGTTGAATTGAGCCTCAATTTCACGCATTTCAATTTTTCGCGATTCACTCCTGCACTTAAAGTAACGTTTCCTGGCTTTTCGAAGACGGTTACGAAGATGACACGAAGAATAGTCTTGCCAGCATTGAGCATATCCGATCCCATGTCAAGGGCGGCCTTCGAATTCACTGCAAGCTAAAGCATCGTCTCCTTAACCTAGTGAGCATCTTCACCATAGGTTAGGAGTGGCTCATAACAGCGTTTGACTCAGGTGGCTTAATTGAAAGCAATGCCTTGGTGCTCCAGTACTGTCGGTCCTGGGCTGCCGTTCTCCAATCCCCACGAACACGAGCTGAACGTGCATCGTGTTCGACAGCGCACATCCATCGGGTGCGGGGTCTGCCTCGGAGTCTACGGTCTTTTCCTGGTTCTCTGCTGAAAATAGTTTAGGGTACTCTTTCACAGTGACGTAGCCAGGATTTTCGTCTGGGGGGAAGGGGGGGGGCTAGCCATTTTTTTATTAGAGAAGTTTTAAACTTAAGAGTTTCACTCGTCTCTGGAGGGAGGCCAAGTTATTATGCAGAAAACCATTTGTTCAAGAAATACATTCAATGATTGTGTTACAGAATGTACTTTCGAATTAATTAATTAATTTATTTCACTAAGTATTCATGTAACACAAGTAAGTTTCTAATGGTTTTCAAAAGTTTGCGTACAATATGATTTCTGCTAATTAGTTTGCTGTTGAGAAGAATGTTTTACAGGATTTTAAAAGACTGCATAGCTTCTGGTACTCTTGCCTCGAGCCTACTTTTCCCTTCGCAAGACGCTTCGATCAAGGAGCATACGCCGCACAAAGCTGACGATGTACAAAGCGCTAATCAGACCGGTAGTCCTATTCTTCAGCTGACGAATTGCTCGCCGGATCTCTTCGAGATCGGAAGCCGGCACGCTGCTGTCGTTTGTAAGCACTCCGAGGTTAACTTCCGTTGCGTCTTCTATTGCTATATCGCCGTTGAGGTGCTCATCGATATACTGCTTCCATCTATCGACCACCTCGCGCTCGTTTGTGATTAGATCCCCTCCCTCGTCCCTACACATGTCAGGTTTAGGTGTGTAGCCCTTACGAGTTTGGTCCATCTTCTCGTAAAACATGCGCGTGTCATTGAGCCAGAATAGTTGTTCCAGCTCCTTACGATCTCTGTCCTCCTTTTTCCTTTTCAGGATCATGGTCAACTCATTCCGCGCTCGTCGATACTTGGCCAAATTCTCTCCCGTGGATATGATTAGATAGTTTTTCCAACCTCCTTGACGGTCGAGCGTATCTTACTCCATCCGTTTTCGAAGAGTCGAAGAAGGCAAAGCTCCAACCAGTACGCTCGCGTAGTTTTCGGCAACTGGCGGGTTGTTTAGCTGCCGAACGTTTAACCGAGGAAGGCGACTTTGTCGGGAGCTATAAACCGTCGAGTTTTAAGCGCACATGCACTGCTACTAGGTAATGGTCCGATTCGATGGGGAGCATACGTTGGTGATGTTCGAGAAAACTCCGGCCCTCGAAGAGAATATGGTCGATTTGGTTCGAAGTTCGTTGGTCAGGTGTCCTCTGGGTGGCTTTGTGGATATCTTTGTGGGAAAAGCAAGTGCTTCTGATCACCAAGTCTCGGGAAGCTGCAAAGTTGATGTATCGCTGGCTGTTGACGTTCGTGTCGGTGTGCAAGCTATGGGCTTGCTTGTCGACTTGGGCGTTCATAACCCCGATGACGATCTTGATGTCCTGTCGTGAGCAGCTATCGCACGTTGCCTCCAGCTGCACATAGAACGCTTCCTTTTCGTCGTCAAGTATACCTTCGTGTGGAAAATGTACATTTATGGCAGTGTACACTCAACCCCCGCTAATATGACCCCGTTCAACCCCCGCTAAAAACACCCCGTTCAGATCAGGTGAATTCATTTTTAATCTGAATATTTGGTAACTCTATTCATTTTCACATACGCGCCAGGCGCGCACCCTATGACTTTATTGTTTTGATTTGACGAAAACAAACGTTTTAAAAACATGTCGAACATGCGCGAATTCTGAACATCCAGATTGTAGAAGAGGAAATTTGCTCGACAGTATCAACTAAAATGGTCTATTTTGAGAGTTGGAGAGAGATGAGTTGCATATGAGCTATATTGCCAAAACTGCTGAGCAAGAGGAAACGTATTAAGGTTCCTTGCTTTTTTTCAATTTGCCCGGTCAACTTAACCGTGAATTGTGTATGACACTTGATCAGTTTTTAATGTGAACGCATTCATACCAACGGGGTTGAGATTAAAAATGTTCAGATTAAGGAAGGTCATTCCAGCGGGGGTACACGGTAGTTGAAGAAACGGCCTTTTATCCTCAACATCCTTATCCTCTCGTTGATCGTAGTATTGGGCAAAATGCAGGATCGCATAATGGACTCGATTATGCGATCCTGCATTTTGCCCAATACTACGAAGCCCATTCCCAGCTCGTTGGTCGCTCCACCGCTCTGGAAAAATTGGGCTTTATCGTCACGGATCCTCTACACCTTCTCGCCTTTGCGATGATAAAATTTCGGGGTTTTAGCTTATCGACCCTGTCGCCACTAACGAAATTTAGCGATCTGCAGTTCTAGGTACCAAGTCTCCATGTCGTCGCCTTTGTCCATGCCGAATGTTCCGAGTAACGGACCTGCAAAGTTGAGAATTTTCACTGACTATGAGAGATACAAAACGGTGATAACAGACCGTTATTCAAAGGCGCACTCATTAAAAATATACTTGTGCTACAGTTTCAGTTTGGTGTATTGTTATTCTGCATTGAAATTTTTTTTTACATGTAAGCCAAAATATTAGGGGGGGGGGGCCAAGGTCCCCAAGGTCCCCCCTGGCTACGTGGCTGCTCTTTCATCGGGCATTCTGGCCACGAGTCCAGCTCACCGCAGCTTGCCACATTGTACAACCTTCAGCATATTTGTATACTAGGTACAGCTCGTGATTCATGTGTCTGTGTCACACTCCATTTTCCATTTTGCCACCAAGTATGGATCGCCGAATTTTACGCTCAAAAACCACAAGCACTCGTCGATCAGCTTCCTTTAGCGTCCATGATTTATTTCCGTAAAGGGCCAACGAGAGGATTTGCAAACTACGGGACTTCAGCTGGCTACGTAATCCGTAGAAACCCCGATTCGCGGCTGCAATTTATCGTTTTACTTCGCGGCTTACATCGTTGTCAACTGTCACGAGTATACCAAGGTATATAAACTCCTCCACTACTTCCTATCGTTCCCCATCTAACTCCACTTCGGCATCAACACCGCTTGGTCGACCACGTTCCCTGCTAGCAATCATGTACTTCGTTTTGGCGGTGTTAGTGGTAAGCCCCAATCTCGCCGCTTCCCTTTTAAAAGGGCTGAAGGCCTCTTCCACTGCTCTACGGTTGATTCCGATGATATCGACGTCATTCGCAAAACCAACAAACATCTGAGATTTTGTGATGATAGTTCCATTCCTTTCCACGTTTGCTCTTCATATTGCTGATCCTCGCGTTTACCTCTCCATTCAACAGTGTCTATAGGTGCTCCTTCCACCTGGTTGCTACCGCCGTGTTTCCAATAAACAGGTTGCCAGCACTATCACTGCACATTGCAGGCATGGCGACATGCCTACATCTCACCGTTTTGTAGAAACTCCGTGTGTCGTTGCTGGCGAATCGCTCCGCTGCGCCGTGCTCCTCGTACTCGCGTTATTTTAGACGATAGGTTCTTTTTTCACAGCTCTAGTCGCTCTGTACCTCTCTCTGTTTCGACGCGTTGCCGCAGTGAGCATGCGACTCCTGGCCTGGTTCTTTTCATCTGTCAGTCTCTGGCATTCGGCATCAAACCAGCTGCTACGCTGTCTTCCACGCGTCGTGCCTACCACCTCTCTCGCAGCTGTTTCGATGGCACCATGGATGTTCCGCCACAGGCCGTCTCCTTCTACCTGCTGTTCTGCGATTCGTTGATCAAGCTACCTGGCGTACTCCACTGTCGCGCCATCTGCCGTCAACCGCTTGATGTTGAAACGCAGTGTTCTCTCAGTGCGATCCTTCGCCGTGTTCGACAGTCTTGCGCGAATCTCACACACTACGAGATAGTGATCAGAATCGATATTTGGTCCCCGAAAGGATCGTACATCGATGACATTCGAAAAGTGTCGACCGTCAATGAAGACATGATCGATCTGAGAGCTAGAGTCCAGGTGTGTTTCCGAATATTCAAACGTGGAAAGTAGGTGCTACAGATGGTCATTCCTCTAGCTGCGGCAAAATTTATGAGCCTCAGACCATTATCATTGGTCGACAGATGAAGGCTATGTCTTCCAATGACTGGACGCAAGAGATCCTCCCTCCCACTTTCACGTCATGGTTTGGGCACTCCCCATAGGTCCTCTCGAACTTGTCATAGAACTCGTCCTTAGCGTTAACGGATTTATCATTTGTCGGTGCGTCTGCATAGACGTTGATTACGCTGTAGTTGAAAAATTTGCCCTTAACTCTCAACACACATATTCGGTCACCTACGGGCCTCCACCGGATAACTCGTTGCTTTTGCTTTCCCAACACTACGGAACCAACTTGAACCATTAGGCATTATATCCAGGCAACGAAATAAGGACATGTAAGCTAAGCTGCTGTACCAGGTATTCTCAATCTCAAGTTCCTCATTACCTTCGTGCTCGTGCTGTATTCTATGTTATCGCGATAACACTTTTTATAGTTAAAACTACTCATCCAACCACGCCGCACGAGAACGATTTTCCGAACAAAGTGACACGGATGATCAAAACTATCCTGGTGCAAGTATTGTGCTACGTGTGTGTTTGGGGGGAAACTTTCAAGTCCCTACTGTTCGGCATGTCATTTAACATCACTATTGAAGCTCGGTGCAATTATATTTTCAAGTAAATCCGGTAAACTCATATGTAAATTTATAATTGAAATAACCAAAACGATTAAAACAAAACTCAAAATGCCCGTGCAGACCCGGCCGTGATTTTTGCCACACTTACACTATATTCTATGGCGGTTCAAGCGATGCTAACTTTAGCTGCCTGTAGGTGCCTATTTACGGAAAAAATACCTGTAAAAACAGTAAAATTTATGCCTCAAATCAATTTTTAAAGAAAATACAGCAATATACGATATTTAAACCTTCTTGAAAGTTACGTATTTTGATAGTATCAAAAAGTTTGTAAAGCATGTCAAACCTGTTAGATTAGGTTTTGTGTACAAAAAGTTCAATAAACTGATTTTAAGGGGGTCACGACAGAAAGTCAATTATATCTCGCTAACCATATGATGCAGATACTTAGTATCTTCGGCAAAGTTTAATGAAATTCAAAGATCTACAACTTTGCTAAACACATGAACATGGTACCTAGTTCCTATAAAAAGTTAATTTTTTCAAATGTGTTATCACCTCAATATCTAATTATATGAAAATGTCAACAGATGCAGAATACTTTTCTAATGAACTTCTCCGAAGACATCTAGGCTCAAAAATGTCAGGAAAAACGAGAAAAGACTTTTGACCGCCTTTTTCCAGAATGGTTCCACTGTGCGCTGGTTCGATTTCTGCGGTTTTCAATAGTTTTAAGATGATTCTGAATCGTCACGTAATTAATAAAACACATGTTAGCAGTTAGTGAATGTTGGTATGGGAAATTTGTTGTTTGCGATGTTATAAATTAGCCCCTTATCACAAATGTTGTAATTTAGGACAGTCTATAGTAGTTTCAACAAGGATCAAACAGTAGCTAGCAATTGTTCGTATGAAAAAAGCGTTTTCATTTCAAGCATAGTCGTTTTATTTCGTCGTTTAATCATGGCTTGCGCCCCTCAACATCATCCTCATTAGCAACAAACTAATTTTCATCCTCGTAATAATATAATCTAACCTTTCTTGTGCAACGACAATCTCATCAAGTATGATGCTCGTATGAAGACGTTTTTTTTCTAAAAGGCATATCGAAATTATAATTACTAATGTATTACTAATTACTATCATTAAAATTGCACTTACATTTAAAGTTTAGGTATGCGGAACTAACCGTGTGATCATTTGCTTTTTTTTCTTTCGCATAAACTTCATGGATAACCTATTAAATATCCTTTACTAGCATACTATACAATGCGAATCCATTGAATTGTAGAAGCTTGAAAAGAAGATGAATGTGTGCATATTAAGGATTTGATATGATTCATCAGGATTCATTCATATAACACAAAAAGTTTTGCAGTTTCGCTTGCCTAATTTAGATGCAGTTGTCGGGGCATTTTATATGGCTCTCATAAACAATTTAAACGCGTAGTTCAAAAATAGTTTCAGGAAGTTTTTATTTTGCTTCAAAATCCGGGACAGTCCATCGTTGTCGAGAGAGCAGTTGGATGAATAGCCATCGTAGCTTGCCGCCAGGTATCCGAGCGAAATGGGACACTAAAGTTGGTTACAAGCTAAAGTGCCGGGCTCACCCCCGCTCCCACATGCTAAAACAATGGAAATAGCTTAAAAGGGTTCAACGAAACTTTCCAAAGAAGTTGTAGAAAGCAGCGCGAAAATCCGGAATGAGAGAATAAATTTTTCCTCCCGCCACTGCTCCTGCACACACTGATGAAGGATAGGTGTGCCGTTGTTCTTACCCGCGCGCGAGTCGCTGGACCGAAAATTCGTGATCATGTGTGAGAATTGCACGTGACCGAGTGAAACTGGCTTCGTTTCGGGCCGGAAGCTTTTGTGGAAAACTTGTCTCTGATGCTAGTCGTGGAGCGCCGAGCTACTTCGACGGTAACTGCTGGCAGGACCGGTAATAAAGTTGATTCTTTTTTTGTTTTCATGTGCTTACCGGCAGCTAGGTACTTGAATTATTGTGCTTGTTTGCCGTAAATTACAACCCGGCACCGGTACCTACAGGTAAGCGCGAGACTAGAAGCAGGAAATGTACTCGCAGTTTTCGGAAGCAGCGCCATTGCCATTTTGTAGGGGCGCTCCTACGGGGATCTTCCCCTTTCACGTGTTATGGGAATAGTTGCAAAACTACTAAATTATCTAGAGTACATCAAAGGATAACATTTTGCGTTAACATTGAAGTTCATTGACATCTTGATAGAGTGTTGTTAATTAGTTGTGAAGAAAATAATAGTATCGTGTTACGTGTGCTACAGCACTTTAGCTTGAGACGAACTTAGTAGCAAAGTAGGTGTGTTATTGATTTTTGGCTTGAATCATGGGATCGGCTCGAAGCGGAATCTAATTTGCAGCCAGCACACTTATTTCAATTTGGTCCTTAAACGTCTGCGATCTTATCGCACTCTAGGAGCACTCTTAAATCACAGACCCTTGAAGGTACGTTGGCGCCACAGTAGAGCCCTCTTGGCATGCAAATTCTAATTAGTTTCAGCACCCTCAACAGTTGACGCTGCTGTCGTGAGAATGAGAATATTATAGAGCAAAGAAGTTACATACGACGATGAGCCATTCAAACTGTATGAAGATGACACTCCAGCTGTTGGCCAGCGTGTGCAAAGTCAGCGTAGTGGCACGGTGACAGGCTAGTGCTTTCGAATTAAATTGCATTTTTAATTGGTTTTTGCTGCTGGTTTTCTGAAAGTGTAGCTCTAGCTTCGAAAGTTTCACTTCGTTTTGACGCTTCTCCGTGGTGACTTTTGCACATTACCAAAGTTGTTATACGTTGTATGTTTACGGTTGATGGAAAACGTGCAATCACTTTTTCCGATGTGATTCCATTTTCGAAAAAAAAAAACATTGTGTTCATGCCACCACAGCAAGGATCGTTATGATTATTTGATTTTATCTACCTATTTAAATGTTGAAGGTAGATACATCTGTTGCCGCTTTGAAACGAATTTTATTTCCTCAAAGCAAACATAGACTGTTTTTCCGATGAATTGAGTTGGCCCCATTTATGCAGTTGCACTTGCATCAAAATCAATAACTCCAGTAACAGCATTTGCAGCACATTCATACTTATTGATTTTTACATAACATACGGAAAGGGAGGTAATATATGATGTTACACGGACTGCAGGCAGATATAGTACGCAGTAGTCTCTATAGACCAAATATGAATGATCAATGTGTACATGTATGTATTCAAGCTAGGCAAAATAAAGAGGAATAGTAAAGCAAAATAAAACCATCAAGGAATAAAATAAATACAATCAAGAAACATTGTAACAAAACAGAGAATAAATTAGAGAAAATTAATTAATAAGTGGAGATAACAAAAACAGCTAAAAATTCCACAATAAAATTCAAACGAATAACAAAAATCAGTGCTACATTTTGGATCAAACTTACTAAGCTGAAACAAAATGATTTATTCCGTCAAAATTAAAAAGTCAAAGGTCAACAGCAAAAAGCTAAACAAAAAATCAGAGAGGTTGTGTACAAGACACGACCGCATAGGGGACGCAGGACAATGTAAGTCACTGTGCAGTGATAGTAGCATGTATCCATGCATGTAAGAATAAGGGGGCTCTTTAGCCGCAAAACTACCTAGTCTGCTTTGACAAGCGAATGGTCACGGGTTCGAATCTTAGTAGAATCAAGCCATTCGATGTCAAAGTGACTTTAGTATGGGTTTATTCTCAGGCCTCTCATCACCCTTCCTTCATGCTGAATTCTATATTATCCCGAAAGGGCCTATTGACAATGCAAAAATCACCCTTATAGTAAAATTCACCAGTTAGCTGCGGCTATAATTGGGGATTGCGCTGTCATGTGGAACGAGGTTGGTAAAGTAGAGAAAGCATTGAAGGAAGGGTACCCAATTACACACAAGCATACATAAAATTCAATAAGCATATCGCTCACTCAATAGCGATTGCAGCAAAAATAAAAGCAGTGCGAGTTATACAGCAAACATCCGGGCGATATCACAATAGATCAACGATACTGGTCGCAGTGATGAGTCCATACAAGAAAAAAAATGTAAGAATACGATTCTTCATATATAAATGCTACATACAGCATTTGTTGAGACTAACTGTAGGTTGAAAAAATTCGACTATTTTTGAAACGGAGGTTCAAGATTAAACACTCGAGGTTGGTTTATTTAAATGTATGTTAAGCGCCTCAAATTTTTCTCCAACATCTAACACTACACTTTCAAAAAATTGTTATGTTAAAATGACTTGATTGTGCTGCAGGTTGAGAAATCCAAATATTTGCAAGACAATAATTTTTTTACATGCTTTTATTCATTTTCATGATTGAAAGCTACTATATAAAAAAGTTAAAGTTGTTTGCAAAATGTTTTGTACCTTGCTGCCTTATACTGAGTTGATGGTCAAATAAACATTGAGATCATTACGGATCGCTGCTGCCATGTCTTGTCCATCATTTTCGTGAGAAGTTAATCTAAATGTAATGCTTGACTATTGAAACTATCTAAATAATTGCAGGCAAGGCAGCAGATGACACGTTCAAAACTATTATCGGATAAAAGAGTCGCTGATTTTCCTTGCTTTGAGAATTGCTGCGTTACGTCAAATGCACTTCAGCCCTGTTTCCGTGTAAGACAACAGTTCCGAACAAATTCTTTCAGTACCTAGGGTATGTTGCTGCTTCATCGTAGTTGCCTATTCCCGTCCTATCTAACTCAAATTATTAAAAACATCAGCGATTTTTATGACATACAATGCAAAATTAGTTATTTCCTAATATTTTAATTTGTTGACTATCATACGCAATCAATCAAAGTGAGCTGAGAACTATTTAAATGCTATTTTCATCAAAGAATTCCTAGCAGCCAAATTTTCTACGTTTTTTGTGCGACGAAGAAGAAAATGACGACTAATCGTTCCAATTTCCGTCATTCATAAAATGAATATAATCCACGCAACGCATTTTCGTTATTCTAACTTCGTAAACATTATTGATATTTTTAGTTCGGACGATGAAAAATTTTGATGGATGGATTTTAAAACGGTACGACGAATTTAATTAATAAAGTCAATTGCGTAATTTCAATAAAATGCTTTACTAATCGCTTTTTAGTGAATTCAAAGTGCACGTATCGGAAGGAAAGTGTGTTTGAGTCAAATCAGCACAAGAACTTTTGGAGTATTTATTAAATCCACCTAAGAAATGATGAAAATTAGAGTGACTTTCCTTACTACGACGGGAACTAGAAATAAACCTATATGGATACAATCTGGCAAAAAGGAAAGGATTTCAACCCACTTCTCTTTGTCGTTTCACTTTCAGAACATTAATTTGGATTAGATTCAACGTTTAAAGAACTCGGTTGAAAGATAGGGGTGGTTGTATACTTTAAAAAAATTGTTTACTCTCAGGATATAAAATTAGACTAGGTTCAATGTTCAAACGACAACATCGGTTGAAGAAGAGGGGTGGTTTAGCACTCTGGCGTACTTCCCGAACACAGATATCAAATTGGACTAGGTTTAATCGCGTTCGTAAGTAATTTTGTTGGGACGTGCAGACTTTGTCACTCTTTCTGGCATACTTCCTAAGCACACATATCAGACTGGTCTAGGTTGAATCGTCGCAAATCGATCTGGAAACCACTAGGCTATTAGAGCTTAAAATCTTTCGTTTTTCGTGACGCTCGCATTTTTCGATTTTTTGGAATGATCCTCCATACCAGCTACCTTCCTGAAAGACATAGTCCTACGTCAAAAGGATTCATAAAAAATAATAAAAAATATGTTGAGCAAAAAAAGTGCTCCCAAAACACGCACGTAACACATCTCGCTCTAATGTAGCTTTATTTCAGCCACGTTACTTTGTTCGGAAAACCGTACTCGTGCATTATCTGCCATAGCTGTTCGCGCTCGACTTAATCGTATGCTGCCCTGGAATCCACAAAAACATGATGGGTGGTATGTTGTATGCCGACGTTTCTAGAAGATTTGTCACAGAGTAAAAATTTGATCCGTAGTAGCACGGGCCTCCATAAAGCCTCCACCTGGTACTATCCTACGAATTCTCTTGCTATTGGGGATAGACCTAGCTGTTCTTGGCCATTTCTGTAGAGTTTCGTAGGGAGTCGGTCCTTTCTAGCTCTTCAAGATCTCTGTTCTCCTTCTGACAGTTTTTCTTTTTCAGTATCGTGGTCAACTGATACCGCGCTCGTCGATTTGATCAAATTCTTCTTCGTGGTAATGCTTAGATTGACGTAAACAGAGATGCCAAGTCAAGTTTTGTGAACACGTATTATGTCGCCGCGATTATGGCGCTTAAAAAGCTGGAATGAACTTTTCAATTTGAGCCCCGCTAATTTGTAATTAGCAAATTAAAAGCAGTTTAAATGTCATAATCAAAATGACAGCATTTACTTATGAAGAAAATGTCAATAAACGCGATTTGTGGCAGCGTATTTAGGGTCACCAGTCGTTTAAATTGAAAACGAACCTCGTTAGTTTGCATGACTAATCGTTCAAATTATCGGGGATCCACGGTATTTAAAATTAGATTTCCAAAAATAAAATTATATTAATGTCCCAGGTAGCATTTTTATATGTATATAAAAGTTAAAATTCAGCATTACGCACGTATGTAAATGCTAACAAATCGTATTTGATGCGCAAAATTGGCATATCCGTGGCATTTTGGAGGCGATATACGTGATGAGAAATAAACAAACGCGTTTAATGGATATGAGTAATTATATGCGATAATATCCGATTAAGCCCTACCCACTCCGTACTGTTATGCGATTCTGTGCTGAATATCGTATGTATGTCAGCTATTATCATTATGTACGACTTAAAACTTGAACTTGAACGGACTTTATTAAGCTTTAGTTACGATTCCGAACTTGTTAAGAGTTATTTACGATAACTTTCGGTTATTGATGTACGATTTGGTGCTGGCTGGGGTTCTTATTCTCACAGTATTAATAGTTCAAGGAGTTTGACAATTTTGACGTAGGACTGCGTCTTACGGCAAGTTTTAAGAGAGGGTGTCATTCCAAAAAATCGAAAAATGCGAGCGCCACGAAAAATGAAAGGTTTTGAGCGCTAATAGCTCAGCGGTTTTCCAATCGATTTTCAATATTCTTACACCAATCGATCGGAAAATCTTCTAAGAATTGACTCAAATGAAGAAAAGTATGGATTCTTGATGTAGAACAATTGAAAAATTGAAAATAATGGACCTATGTTTTACCAGAATTCTCGCTTCGTGATTGGTTGGAAGATTCATTACGATGTTCTAAACCTATACCAATTTGATATCTGTGCTTGGGAAGTAAGCCAATACAAGTGACAAAGTGTCCTCATTTCAACAAGGTTTCTTAACACCGTGGTTAAACCTAGACCATTTTGATGTCCTTGCTCGGGAAGTACGGCAGAAAGAGTGACAAAGCCCCTCGTGCCATCTGATTTCTTACGAACGCGATTAAACCTAGTCCAATTTAATGTCTGTGTTAGGGAAGTGTGCCAGAAAAAATGACACAAGTTCATTGTCCCAACAGATCGCAAATTCTTTACTACGAGACGATCAAACCTAGGCGAATTTGATATCTGTGTTGGAAAAATGTGCTACAGCCTAGCTGTAGTGTTCGGTTATAATATGACTCTATGAATACGCATGCTTGCCGTTTCGTTAGAAGTGTAGTGAAAAGATGTGCTGTTGATAAAATAGGATTGAATAGGTAAAATCCCTTCAACGTGGGGAACCATGGGTAATAAAAACAATGTTTACTTTCAGTAGGGTAGCAGGAAAGCAATAGTTTGTGTTCTTGAATTTGTTAAATTATTTTCAAATGCACCTAGAAATAACTCAGAAATCTTTTGAGAATTGAACGTATGCAATGTTACTGCTTTGATAAATGTTACATACGACGCATGTAGCACGTATATATGTTGCATATAGCATGTATACATGAAGAATCGAATGATTACAAGCATGAATACATGCTACTATCACTACAAAGAGACTTACGTAGTCCTGCGTCACCTATATATGCGGTCGTACCTTGTACACAACCCCTATGATTTTTTTGCAACGACATTCAAAAATTACATTAAATTTTGTAGTAGAAACAATGCATTTACAACAGTTTTTATTGTGAACATTGAACAACTTATGGTAAATTTATTGTAAAAGTGCCTCAAATTCAAATTTTATTAATAGTTTTGTTTCTTATTTTACGCTATAGAATTAGCCATATTTCATAATAATTTTACTACCTGTTTTAATTTTATTTTGTTTTTTTTTCATCTAAAAAAATTACCATAAAAGAACAATAACTGTAAATGAACGCGAATAAAAATCGCGAAAAACTAGATTTTTTATTGTTAAGATACTCATTTTTATGGTAAGATCTGTGAAAACCATGAAAGTTATGGTCGACAACAATAAGTTTGATAGTTTGGTTATCTTTTCGGATGATAAATTTTATTGCTTTTACTATATTTTGTATCCTATTGTTACCATAATTTTTACTATCGTGTTATGGTTATTTTTTTCCGGGAATTCATGCAGTTTTCAGATACTAATTCAACACTCAACCCGTTACGTTCTAAATTACATTGCAACGAAACCAAAAGACATAAGAGATTCACACTAAAGAACGAATTGTAGAACTGTACTAGAGCTTCAAATTGGCAGATAAAAGCAATCAACTTTATTAGACTTTTTTAGGAGAAATTAGATGAAAACGCCTTGAAAAACACTTATTTCAAAGATTTCTGCTTCTGAAAAGTTACTGAATTTCATGAAGTAAGAGGTTTAACGGCAAATTACAGTGTAAAATTTTCTCAGCTTCCGAATGAACTACAGAATTGAGCTAGCCAGCATATTTTTTGTACCAGAGCAAATTAGCATAAGCATAAGCATAAGTTTGTTCTGTCGACTGTAGAATTTAATATTCTCGTTTTAATTGGCTGTCAAACTATTAATAGTAGAACAGATTTTGTATTCTTCCTTCTTTCTTGTAATTTCTTGGGAAAGATTACAAAATCTGTTCTACTATCAATAGACTGACAGCCAATTAAAACGAGAACATAAGCATAAGCATAGTATACCGCCCGTGTGCTGCTACTCCGTTATTTACCAGGACAGATGAAAATTGCAAAATGGATGCTGGAATGGCTGGAAAAAGCATATTTGGGACTGCGCGCTATTTCTCATTGTGCAACCTTATCAGGTCCCTACATGCTGATCAATACCGACGTCGGCCACGTCCTAATGTGCGTTCTGGTGGGATGGGAAGGAATGTTAGTCCAATACTTGTTAGACCAGGGAATCCTCTGCATCTTCACAAGTATTTCGGGAAAGGAATTGTTGTTAGTAGATGGGGGAGCTAGATGGATAATGTAAGTATGTAAGCACCAGTTATATAAGACCAATCTGGATATTCGAAAATTTTCTTGCAAAGCCAGTAATTACGAAAATTAAGATATAAAAAAATACCTTTTTAACAAATTTAATATAATGTTAATGGTGCTCATATACAACCATAATTTAATTTATATCGAAAAATACTATGCACATGCGAGATTAGCTCGAAATCTACGTGACAACTTGAACTTATTATACCTGAAAATAAAAATCGGGGATAATAAAACGAGCCAACATAGCCCCTAAGATGATAAGCATTTCCTCTTACCAACGCTAATATGCAGAGATATAGCGCCCTACACGCTTAATTTGTACTAGAGCTAATTTAAGAAAAACAAAACCGGAAGCTAAAAATGTTTATAACCTCTGTAACGATTGTGATACACGTAGAATTAACAAAAGGGCGAATGTCGTAAATGTAAACAAAACGAGTGAGAAATTTTTTTGCTGAGCCTGCATACGAAAATCAACTCTCACTCGTTTTGTTTACGCTTGCGACATTCACCCTTTTGTTAGTTCTATCTTCAAATATTACATCTTTAAATATTTGTACTAAACTCAAAAAACATGTTTCACAAAAAATAAAAAAATAATTGAAAATCACTGAAAAATTACCGAAAAATCGCATTGAAATTTACTTAATAAATATCGCTTTGCTTACCAAGCCAACCGATATTACCTTGAAAAGGCAATATCATTTAAATGAAACAGGCCAATAAGCCAGTGCTATCCGTACATTCACAACATCAAAGTGATTCTTTTCCGCTGGAAGTAAAGCCTAATCCAATTCTTCCGGTATGTCAGCAAAACGAAACCACTCGCCAAAGCCAAAGCCAAAACCATTCTCTAGGCGCAACCATCGAGCGAATATAATTCGAGTTCACAAGGTGCTTCTGCGTGGTTTGGTTGCGGGTTTATATCATCGTAACGTTCTTTCGGCACAAATGGTTTGCCACTTTAGCATTCGTGAATGTCGTCAATTCAGGTCAGGTTTCTGATATAAATTGATCAAATCGACGGTCTGAAATGTTTTGATTTTGATAATATGCACGGCTTGTAAGGTAATCGCAATAGAATTTCCACATTTCGAAATGGAGCATCTGAAGATTTATATCTAGAGGATCAAAAAATCTGAAATTTGTTTGATTGTAGACCGGTATAGCCGCTGTTGAATGCGGATTAGCATAATTCCAAAACAGATAAGATCTTTTTCGTATTTGACTGTGAGGTTCCGATGCGAAATACGCCGCAGAATGCAGAGTGGACCTTTACAGGTGCGGAATTAATGGATAATACATTCATAATACATGCCACCAGCAAATTACAAAGTAACAGACGTTGCTCAGGGGCGAAGACTAAAACTGTTGAATTCACGCTCTACTAGTAGACGATGGAAATGACAACATTGGAATAATGTAATTAAATATCAACGTCAAGATTCAAATTAAAATTAAATCTTTTTCAGCATTGTTAAAATCTCGCTTAACCTTAAGCGTCGTTCAATGTTTCAACTAGTTTTTAGGAAAATGTGCTTTCTTACAAAGCTATAGCATTTTAATGTGAATCTCAAACGAAAGGTTATTATCTACGACCTTCTTGGAATGCATAATTAATATCAAGTGTAATTTTTATATCTATTATTTCGAGTCATGCTCATGCTCTACTGTTCCGAGTCATGTAAAATTCTCCTATATCGTATTTCAATTTATTCTTAGTGTTTTTGAATTAACTCAAACAATTGCGATCTACCTTAGATGCCAAATGGTCAGATAAGTTAAAACACCACTAACGAAGCACGAATTGCAAAATGGTTCACATTCTTTAATAATATTGACACATTGAAAATACGACTGATGTAATTAGTTTTTATTCTCACTCAGTCTTTTCACTCGGCAAAACTATATGAATGGCGGAAATTATGCTTGAGCACGTTCAGAGGAAAAAAAATCTTTCTTTCTGTCGACGCTGTGCCATCGTTTGCATAGTGCGCGTCAGAGTGAGTTAATGTTAATCATTCACTACGTTAGCTAAACCTGGATTTCATAAATAGGGAACTTTTCAATGCCTTACCGACATGTTCGTGTTCAACAATTTTAAAAAATAGATCCGCATAATTCTTATTTGTTACTTATTACCTCTTGAAATTTATTGAAAGAAACAATAGCGATGAAACATCCATCAAAATTTTCGAAATAGTAGTTATAAATTTTACTTACAGTCGTCTTGTGAACAGCTACGTTAAATTAATTGGAGAATAGTACACTCAAAACTTGTTCCTTGCGTTTCCACGACGTCGGCAGCTATCTTCTAAACACCAAGTTTTTACCCCATTGTCCTCTACTTAAGCACTATGTTGATGACAGAACAGCAGTAAAAAAACTTGATCCGACGAAAGCAGCGGAAGACGGACGACATAAATAATCAGCATAATTTTAAAAGACAGAGTTCGTTGCTTATCTTACCGGCTCGCTCGCCTTGTCATTTTCCGGGCAGAGCTTAGCAGCAGTGCAGAGCACTCCTGGAGCTGGAACAGGACTCCGGCGAACTGGCACACTGGCGGGCGTGGAGCAACTTTGTTCATTAGAGCCCAACCCGAACGCTTGCGATGAAAGCACAGATAGTGTTTGCATTATGTTTTATTCCTTGCAGCAGCTTGTAATGCGGCTTGAGTGATTTAGCAGAGAGGAGAGACAGATTCTTTGCTGTGCAATACCTAGTTGAATGGACCGTAGGACTATAGGACGAGAATTAAATCGCAAACGTACCGATAGCGCCGATGGTCATACTTGCTTTTTTTATCTTGAACAAAACACAAGGGACGTACTGCAACTTGAGTTGTTTGGTGGAAAATGACAATTTCTTTAAATCTGCAGTTATTCGAAGCATAACGGACAGTCAACATATTTTTCCCATCAAAGATTGTATAACGAATAATCTTGATTTTTCCAATTCTATAAGCGCCTTGCCCGAAAAAAAATTGGTGTTACAAACATAACGATATTCATGATACAACGATGTACTGATGTCAGTGCTTGGTTAACCCCCCAGCGCCACAGTTGACAGTGCCAAATTATGCCAGATTGCAGTAAAGACAAGCATCAGTAACGTAGTTAAATGCCATAAAGTTACATAGCGTTAGAGGTACGTTTGGGGGTTTTGGTCATACATTCCGGTTATCTCCGTTATAGTGAATCTGGATTATTCCAACAAAAAAAGTGTTTTTTCTTCAAAATTATAGAAAGTTATCTTAGGTACCTCCGTTTTGTTTTCAATTAAATGCGAGGCGAGGCAAACGGACTGCAGCTGATGAAAAAATATGTATGCTCCATTGAACATGATTTAGTTCTAAAGAATGCACATAGTTAGTCTAGTGCAGTTGGCAGTCAGAACCGTTGAGGAACAAACTTGATGCTGGAAACAACCCGTGGCGTTTATAAACTTTGGGATAGGATTTTATTTATTTTCTTTGTTATATTACTCATCTGATAGCATTCATAGAAGTGATTGATGAAGCCCGTTTAAAGTAAGTAGCAATGAAAAGCTCTCGAAAGGATAATAAAACATATTGTATTTTTTCAAATCATTACATGGTAATGAACGTAGCAAAATACAATAAAAAACCAAAGCAAAGCAAAGCCTATGTGCTACATTCCGTTATCGAAACTTGACCTTCTGTTTTTATACGACAGACTTCGCAGCCAGCTGTTAGAGTGCAAGACAATTGCAGGGCCAGTTGCTACGATCCTATTGACGCTAACAGCCTCTCTCAGCCGAGATTCGAACATACGACGACTGGCTTATTAGGCCAGCGTCATACCTCGGAGCCAACTGGGAGGCCAAAATACAATACAATACTAGAAATGCACTTAAAAGATTCTTTTTTATAAAACATGAATCAGACGAATGATAACGAATTTGTTCTTTTGCGTATATATATTTACGCATATAGAGTTTCCGTACTGTCTGCCAGCGATTTTGCGCAAAAAAGTATTACATTGGGCAGAAATGACCTGTTTTCAACCTATTAAGTGGTAACCTGAATAATATTCATGGATAATGTTGAAATTTTATTTACTCGATACAAACTTTTCATACAAATTGGTTTTTAAACATTTATTAAATACTAGCTGACCCGACAAACTTCGTATTGCCACAAATTAACCTGTGTTGTACATAAATCATGAATCTCGGATGATCTTTGCATATCTCGAGTTTTGCAAGCCCCCCAGTGGGCGGCGCTTCCGACGGCGGGTCACCGGCAACACTCGCGACCGTCTCGTCCTGAATGATCTAGTGTTACTATAGATAGTTTTTGTGGTCTTGTATTGACTAATGTTTTATGGAAGACTCTAGAATTTCTCGAGTTCGATTAGTTTTTGAGTATCGTAAAAATTTCTGTTTTATTTTTGAATGAGAGTCCATATCCCCCTACCACAGGGGTGAGAGGTCTCTAACTATCGTAAAATAAATTCAAGACTCCAAAATCTCCCACATGCCACATTTGGTTCCATTTGCTTGATTAGTTCTCGAGTTATGAGGAAATTTGTATTTCGTTTGTATAGGAGCCCCCCCTCTTAAAGTGGGGAGGGGTTCTAATTCACCATAGAAAATATTCATGCTCTAGAAAACTTTCACATGCCAAATTTGGTTTCATTTGCTTGATTAGCTCTCGAGTTATGAGGAAATTTGTATTTCATTTGTATAGGAGCCCCCCCTCCTACAGTGAGGAGGGTTCCCAATTCATCATAGAAAAAAATTTTGTCTCCAAAAACACCCATGTGCCAAATTTTGTTCCATTTGCTTGATTAGTTCTCGAGTTATGAGGAAATTTGTATTTCGTTTGTATGGGAGCCCCCCCTCTTAGTTTGGGAAGGGTTCCTTATTTACCATAGAAAATATTCTTGCCCTCGAAAACTTTCACATGCCAAATTTTGTTCCATTTGCTTGATTAGTTCTTCAGTTATAAGGAAATTTGTATTTCATATGTATAGGATCCCCCCCTCCTAAAACGGGGAGGGGTCCCAATTCATCATAGAAAAAATTTTTGTCTCCAAAAACACCCACATGCCAAATTTGGTTCCATTTGCTTAATTACTTCTCGAGTTATGAGGAAAATTGTTTTTCTTTGGTACAGGAGCCCCCCCTCTTAAAGTGGGGAGGGGTCCTAATTTACTATAGAAAATATTCTTGCCCTCGAAAACCTTTACATGCCAAATTTGGTTCCATTTGCTTGATTAGTTCTCGAGTTATGAGGAAATTTGTATGGAAGCCCCCCCTTTTAAAGAGGAGAGGAGTTATAATTCCCCTTATAAAGAGGGGAGGGGTCTCAATTTACCATAGAATAAGTTCTTGTCACCGAAAACACCCACATGCTAAATTTTGTTCTATTTGCTTGATTAGTTGTCGAGTTATGCAGAAATTTGTGTTTCATTTGTATGGGAGCCTCCCCTCTTAGTGGGGGGAGGGGTTTCTAACCATCACTAAAACCTTTCCTGGCCCCAAAAAACCTCTACATGCATATTTTCATGCCGATTGGTTCAGTAGTTTTCGATTCTATAAGGAACATACGGACAGACAGACAGACAGACAGACAGACAGACAGACAAACAGACAGACAGACAGACAGAAATCCTTCTTTATAGGTATAGATTTGAATGCACTTTTGGTATTATTAAAACGCGCCTAAAATTGAGTTATGGACTTGATAAATGATAAACTGACGGCGACTATTTCAAGCCTGCTATTCTATTTTTAGCATATGTGTATTCGATTTTCAGCAGGCAACAAGAGCCTGTATGATACAAAACAATAACGCTTATATAACAATCACTCGAATAACACATTGGATGGTGCTGCGCGTGCGCCCACCATTTTTTCTTAGTTGCTCAATTAACAATAAAGCTGATTTTTGGCATATCGTTCGGGCTGATCAAAGACTTTTTCATGTATGGACTCATCACTGCGACCAGTATCGTTCATCTATTGTGATATCACTTGGGTGTTTACTGTATAAGCTGCACTGCATTTCTTTTCGCTATAATCGCTATTGACTGAGCGATGTGCTTATTAAATTTGATGCGAGTTTGTTCAAAGCTTGCTCTACTTTACCCACTCGTTCCGCACTCCTAGTACTATCACAAGTTATAACCGCCCCTGGCGAGGACTCATTGCGTTCCTCTGATCAGTACACTTAACAATAAGAATGACTTTTGCACTATCAAGATGCTTCATAAGGTAATGTAGAATTCAGCATGACGGAAGGGTAAATGAGGAACCTGAGAATAAACACATGCTGAAGTCACTTGATATCGAGTGACCTGATTCTACTAAGATTCGAATCCCCGACCACCAGTGTTGCGAAGCCCACACTCGTGTGGTCTAATTTTCTCACACACGCGTACTCATTTTAACGAACGTGCCGGCATTAGCGTCCCTTTCGGATTCTCGTTCGTGCTTATTCATACAATCATATTCATACGACGAGTTTTTGCGAGTGTGTGTTTAGCTAACAGCTACGGTCGTCGTTCTCGTTCTTCATTGCTGCTGAAACCGATTACCCGCGAATGTTTGCACTCCCGCCCGTGAGTAGAATCGTGAGCGAAAATGAAAAAGAAAAAAAAAAAGTAATGCAAAATCTGTATCCCAGTGCGCCACTATGCCTCACGGGCAGCTAATTGCTCTGGAGTTATTTGACAAGCGAATAAGCTATGCAGGAAGACAATGTAAGGATGTGCATGCGCGAGTGTGTAGGTAACAGAATATCTGCACACAGCAACGGTGGCTGGTTGTTTTTTTTTACGTGCGCTGCGTAAGAGTTTAACGCTATGCTTCTCATACTCACTCGCGTGGGAGTAGACAACGTTGGCTTCTCGCTCGATTCGCAACATTGCTGACCACTCACTTGTTAAAGTAGACTCGGTAACCTTGCGGCTATGGAGACCCCCAAGGGATGGTTATAGACATACAGTTGCAAGCGCACCTTTCAGAAAACCGGTCAACCAGTCCTTGAAGCCTCAGGCAATCGTAGGATTTCCCAACGATAATATAGATTTTAGCATCATCCACATCGTTTAAAAACTAAAAAAACAGTACTGGTCCTAATGTGCTACCCTGAGGTACCCTTGAGTTATTTTGGAACCAACAAGATAACGACGCAACAAGTTTTACTGCCATACTGCGATCTCGCAAATAATAATCAAGTCAGACATTTAAATCAGTGGATGCACCCAGTTTATCATTCTTAGCCAGCAGAATTCCAAGGCACACGCGATCAAATACAGCTCTTAAGTCTGTGTAGAACTGTAGACTGCATCAACCTGATAACGCTTTTCAATTGCATGCAAGCATAGGGAGGTAACTTCCAGCTGAACAGTAAACAGGAAACTTTCAGGATAGGAAATCATGCAGTGCCAAAGATATGTAGTTCTTAAGATGAAACCAGAGATGTTTGTAAACAATGGCGTCGAAAACTTTTGAGTAAGCACACAGAGAAGTAAGTCCTCGATATTGTTGCATATTCCGTTTGTCACCTTTCTTGAATTCAGGAAACACAAAAGAAGACTTCCAAATACAAGGAAATTAATAACATTGCTTGAAGAGATTGAATAATGCAGCGACTGTCAATTTCAAAATTTCACAGCATTTCTGTAACAACACAGGAAGCATATCACCTGGCCTGGGGCAAATGGCCCAGAGTCCATCTACATACTGCAAGTCTTATCCCGAGACATTTCGATTCGCGACTCAAAACTTTTTCGGGATGCGTTCAGTTGCTGGTAGAACTTTCGCGATTCCTGAGAACGATGCAGTACTCTTCCTTTTCCCGGTAGCGCTTTTTCTTCTGGAAGATTTTAGTTCGCTGCATCTTCTCCTGTCTGTGTCTTCCATCTTCATACCAGTTGTTCCGCTGATTCCATGCCACGTGACCGATTATGGCTGTTTTTATGGTATTCTAATTATTTTCGAGAGTGGCTTCGTCCAGGACCTTTCCGGCAGCGGATCTTTCAGTAAATGCATCAAGTTTACGGCAAGGTCAGGCTGCTTTAATCGCGCTAAATTCAATCAAGTCTCCTGGAGTAATTGTGCAAGAGTTTATGATGGAAGAAGATTCCGTGGTGAAGGCTGTGCACGTAAATGATGCTTATGTTGAAGATCCGTCTTATGATTCTGAACCTGCACATTCGAGGATCGATATTAGTCACCATCCGTTTTCGCATCTCGCGTATAGCTATGAAAGCTGTATTCAGCTCATCAGTATTGCCGCAGCTCTAGTAAATTATGTGCCCAAACCTGAACATACTTACCGTTGAGCCCTTTTGGCACACCCCCTACAGCGCTACGCCGCCGTAATTGTGCTCCCTTGGGAAAGTTAACAGATCGGCAGTTATACGTCTTGAGCTTTCAATCCATAGTTCGTCTTCACCACGTAGGTATATTCCGATTGTTCCAGTCCTAATTTTCTTCTTCCTCGTTCACTGCGATTGCTTAGTGATTTTTTTTTGTGGTGGCTTGAAAGGCCTGCGGCACCCTATCTAACCGAGGAACCAAGAAAGCTCAGAAGAGCCCTTCTTCTCTGCCAGCATACTCTTTGGTTTCCACACGGCTATGTTGGTTATCCAATTTCTACTAAAGCTGTACGTATCCCGGCTGGTACCGACTGATCTAATTTTTTTCAGAAAGGAATAAATACACATCAAATTGCATCACGGAAAAAACGTAGTAGAAAACTACCCATTGGGGTTTTTCTCTTAAAAATTTGAGTAGATGCAGTTTAGAGTGTATTATTTACACTGGTATTTTTATCGCTGTCAGTTTTTCGAAAATTGAAAAAAAAATGGCAGCACCCGAAAAGTAACCAACGTCCCGAATTGATTTTGCGCAAGCACCCGGGAAATCCTCAACTCTCTCATCGGGACATCGGAAAACAACTCGGAATCGTGCAGACAACGGTGAGTCGTGTGATTAAACGTTACTACGAAACTCTAACCATCGACCGGAAGGAGAAATACGGTCAGAATGGATGTTCTATTAGTGATCAGGATCACAAGCGTGTCATGAAAGCGTTTACGCGGAATGCATCGGTGACTACCGGGACTGTAAACGGGTAGATCTACCTCAAAAAGTGTTTACAGAAGCATACTGTCACTGTCATACCCAAGGACATGAACCCCCCCTCCCCATCGCACCGGAACGAAGGCCCATTAAAAAATTCTGGATTAATATGAAGCAGGCACTACGGAAGCATCCCAAGAAGGTCAAAACTGAGAAAGACTTGAAGAAAAAGTGGGTTATATTTTATTGTCTGAAAGTTTGCAAAGGATCGCTCAACTAGGTAACTTTCTAGAGCGTTTGTACCGTGATGCAATTTGATGTGGACACCCATTTATTCTTTACATCGTTAACATTTTTTGCATTATGCCCATTGTATTACATAGCCCTATAAGCACTTTTGGTGAAACGATTATTTTAAATCGGTTACGTGACCTAAAAAGTAGAAAGGTTAAACAACGTTAGCTGAATAGTTACACTTCATATTCCAAAAGCTAGGAAAGGCAATTGTTTTATGGCAACCATTTGCCAAAAAATTGTGGAAAAACGAGCCGTCCTTAAAGGGATAAATTGTATCGTAAACCACCTCTATTCTGGTTATAATTTGATTTATGTCACATAATATTGCCTTTAGTATTTTATCAGTCTGCAAGTTTGTTGCAATCTTCGGACAAAGGCGGAATAACTGTTGAATAGGCAACGGCGGCCGACCGGGATGATGTGCGAAAGCCAAATACAAATATAACACGATTGCACACAATAAATCAGCCCACAATTGTCGCCACGCTGCCTCCGAAATTTCGAACAAACCACAATCAATAAAATTGCAATCCACTGCGGACGTCCATTGCTTACATCATTGAAGCCGCTACGCTGGTTGCTATTGTTGACATTGTATAGTATTCGCCAGTGCGACATAAATTTCGCTGGGTTAGAACTTACGTCCGTTTTCCATAATGGCCACGGTGTCTATCAGATTTGGAGATTCAGTTAGTCCGGTTGTTAGAAATAATGTCGAGGTTGTGTGTATGTGAATTTCATTGCTTCCAATGTATCTGTTTGGAGCATAGTGTGTGTAGAAAATAGAGAATTTATGTTTTAAAATAATGGAACAGGAACTTGAATAGGGTCACGCCTAAATGGGAAAGCCGTGCATATTGCAGAAACCACCTTCTCTGTGCCCGAAGCACCCACATAAAATACCGCAAAATATTAGTGCACTTCTGACTGACCAATCGGTTGACCTGCACCCAGCACTAGTGGACGTCCACGTACGATCTAACCCACGCAAAAACTAAAACAATTTCACCTTCCATCTACGTTCAATTACAGATATCACCAGTTGTGGCATCCAGCAGAACCATCCGATCGATGGCCATAAATCACTGTGGCTCGAGACCAGTACGTCCCAGCTGAGTGCGTACGTGGCCGCAGCTTCGACCTCCGGAGCAGGTGCCGGTCATCGGCACCAGCAGCTCCAGCAGCAGATACCAACCGGGGTAGCCGTGCCCCAGTCGACCGGCGTTGGAGCTGGAGCTTCGGGAAAATGGGATGAACCTTACTTTGACGATACTACACCGCGAAACGTGACCGCTTTGGTCGGAAAATCGGCGTACCTCAGCTGCCGGGTGAAGAATTTGGGTAATAAAACGGTAAGTAAACAATAAATTCCAGTATCTTTCTCTAAAACCATAAGAGCTCGTATAATTTTCCCCTAATATCGCCAATACTGCCAAAATTAACGGCGACACCTCAATTCCATATTATAAGCTCATTCACAAAACCAGCGCTTTAATTGTGCCATAAAATCTTTCTTCATGAGCTGGTGGCACAGCTATCTTCCGGGAATGTAAATAATTGTCTAAGACCATTATTAGCTGATTCTATTTGGAATAATTTCGACATTAATTTATTATCAGCGTTCGAAAGTTGAACTAAAACGCATTTAATTATACCCTGGAGGACGACTTGGCCTTTCCGATCAGGAGAGACAAACAAATTAATTAACTCCAAGACGTTGATAGGTCCATCTCTATTGCTTTCAAAGAGTTTCTGCTTCGCTAGGGCGGATAATGTTGTTTCTTGCCTAACGCGTGCCTCATTTGACTATTGAAATGTATTATCGTTTTGAAACCATTGAAGTACCCTAGGATCTACACAAGTGAAATTTGATCTTTCAAGCACGTCTCTTAAGATGTCACAATTCTGAAGTATTGGTTCATGGCATGAAATGTCAACTGCATCACACTTCATCAAATAATTTGCATTTATAGAGTGTTACACAGAACTTCAGACCTAATCGCATAAATTTAGAACCCATATGCTTTGTTATCGGTGTAGCAGCCTGTTTACATTATGCAAACGCTATTATTGATGTATGAATCTGACGGGTTAACTTTCGACCATGAATAATATATGTATTGACAACGTTGTTGTTTGGTTTGTTCAATCTGTTTAATAAGCCACAATCAAATTAGCGCAAACTAGCTGATTCAACTGAAGAGTCCCGCAAATGTTTGACCAGTATCACATTGACATAAAGCACAATCACATCGAATCGAGTTATCAACTGTTTGCATATCACGCCACAAATGCGGGATGCGCTTTGCAGGTAAAATGACTTTCTGGCTGCTATTAGCAGATTAACATTGGTTCCATTTCCGAGCTTGTATCAGCAAACCGGTAGAAATGGCAAAAAGGTTCCAAATTCACGCAACGCACCTCCTAGAGCTCCTGCCCGAATCAATCCGGACATAATCCACTCCATTAAGCATGAGTTACGAGCAGACCTTACATCCAGTCATGATGGCAGGTTCAACGTCAGCTGCGTGTGGCGAAAGTTCTTTCTACTGTGAAGAATACTTTTATCCAAGCAATAGCTCACGTCATGATGCCGGAGAGCCGGATTTGAAATTTAAATGAATTAGAAATCACACTTGCACGAAAGGCAACTGTCGATAGCCTGTTTGACTAGGGCGGCCAACAAAATGCAGGTTTTTTTTTTGTGAGTAAGAATAAAATTAAATCGTTATCGGAATAATTTTTAATTAAATAACTATATACAGGTTTATGAAAAAAATTCGCTACAGGAATTTAAAAATTTCGAGCATTATCAGCAATGTAATGGATAAGCACTAAAATTTGTTTCTGAACATTTTTTCCTGTAGTGTTACTATTTAATGTGAAACAGCATCAGTCCGAAAGTAATGGAGCTTACTAAATTCACCTTCAGACATTGTGACGTTGCATCTGGACTTGTTGCGGCAATAGACAACGAAAATAATGTTCGACATCGTATCTATCATGACCGAACTGCTCTATAGTTGTTGCTTCATTACGTCCATTCGATGAGTGAAAAATTCTGGTTTCTGAGTTCAGCAGAAGAACACCTTTCGTCAGCGTGATAGTCGTCGTCAGCATAGAACCGAGAAGGCCCGTACTGTTTCAAGCAGTCGTCTCGATTCAACTCGATCTTAACCAAGTAACAATGTTAGTTTTATTGTATGAACTCTTATGGTGGTCTACAAGACCAATTTTAGTCTTAAATGCCATCATAAGAGTGTGCTAAAACCCAAATTGTTATTTGGGTAGGCTACTCGTCGCCAGGCGTCTCAAAGTCGCTTTTCCCTCTGTTCCTGGTTCAAAACCAATTGAGATACTTGTGAAAGTCGTTTTCGCCGCACTGTCGTCCAGCAAGCTTACGACGTGTCCGGCCCACCGTAACTAACGGTCAGTCGTCAGCTGTATGACAGGAATCTCTTCGAACAGGGCTCGTGATCCACACGTTTCCGCCGCTCTCTTTTTTCAGTTTGTAATCCGTTAAATCCGTTAATAGTTCGCAATACTTTACTCAATACTAGCCTCCGCTTTCATTCTGGCGTATATTACATCCACAGTCGCAAAGTTACTGATTATAATATCAAAGTTAGCTACGAAGCCTAGGAGTTGGTTATCTTTGCTAATAATGGTGGCTCTCGTTTCGATGCCGGCTCGTTGGATCACTCCTTTAAGTGCAATGTAAGAAAGCATGCGATAAAAGCCTACTCAGTTAGCTTCGGGGTACGATGTCTTCGTATGTTTGAATCTCGGTTTGGCGGTACTGCAAGATAGAGTCAGAAGGATCGTTGCACTAGCTCCGTAATTGTCCTGTATTCTATCAGCCGGCTGTGAAGTCTATCAATAATGAAGGGCTAAGTCTTTAAAAGACGTTAAGTTACGTCAGATTGCCCAGAAAAGAGAAAATCGTGTTTTTATACTATCTGCCATGTCGTATGCTGCATTGAAATCAATAAATAATGCGATACACGTGGGCGTGATCACGTGTATTTCTGCAAGATCTTTCGAATGGTGAAAATATGTCCATAGTAAAACGATCTCTAATGTACGATCCGCTTCCCAAGTAACGTACTTCTACCACATTTAGTTTAAATAACTTATTCTTGACTTGTGTTAGTGATATAACGGTTACTGTAACTACTCTATAACAACTGTGCTGTTAAGCATTGGTAATTCCCTACGAAACCTTGGCCATCGGTGACAGCCAGCAGAATAGGGTCTGAAAGAATACTTTATAGGCGGCGTTTACCAGGGAGAAGCCGCGATATTTGCAGCCGTTCACCCCATATATGAGAAAAACAACTCCTTCTCCTTCTCCTTCTCCAGTAGCTTCTTCTCCTCACAGATCTTAAAAACAACCCGGTGTAGAGCTGTAGCCAGTATTTGTCGGCCTAGTATAACTCTGCTAGTAAGCCGGTTCTAACCGACGGTTTTTCTTACAGAGACTGTAGATTACAGAGGCGCCGAGACACTCAAAAACCGCTAAATTTTGAACGAAAGCGGAGAGATGCCTTTATTTATGATGGTACTGTTCGTTTTGTTTCAAAATTTAGCGGATTTTGAGTGTCTCGGCGCCTCTGTAATCTATAGTCTCTGTAGTTTTTCATATTTCAGTTCTCGTGTAAACTCTTGAGATACGGTGCTGGCATACTACAACCTTCCTAGCTTGACTTCCGTTCCGCCTTCCTCTGAAACTTCACCATTGAGGTGATCAACGAAAAAATACTTTCGCTTATCGAGCACCTCGCGCTTGTTTGTGATCAGAATCCCTTCCTCGTCTCTACACATATAAAGTTTTGACGTGTAAATTAGCCTTAACAAGTTCTACGAATTCCAAGTACCAGCGCATCACCTGTTCACTGATTTCAAAGTCGAATGTGATAGTGTTGAGGGAGGGGGCTCTGTAGCCGCAAGATGACCGAGTCCGCTTTGACAAGCGAATGGTCGTGGGTTCAAATCTAAAATGACCCTTATAGTTAAATGCACTGGTTAGCTGTGCCAGGGATGGCTATAATTGAGGACAGCGATGTCATGTGTAACGAGGTGGGTAAAGTAGAGTAGAGAAGTAGAGAATAGAGAAAGCATTGAAGGAAGGGTAAAACCCAATTACACACAAGCACGCATAAAACAAAATAAGCATCTCGCTCACTCAATAGCGATTATAGCAAAGAAATGCATCAAACAGGCATGGAAGTGGACATTGCTAGAAAAGGACCTACGAGCACTCGGAGTTTTCTAATGGCGAGTGCTAAGAACCATCTTTGGCGGCGTGCAAGAGAACGGAGTATGGAGGCAAAGAATGAACCACGAGTTCGCGCGTCTCTACAGCAAGCCTAGAATTTGAAAGTGGTTAAAGCCGGACGGATACGTTGGGCGGGACATGTTGCCAGAATGCCGGACAACTATTTTGCAAAAATGGTTTTCGCGTCGAAATCGGAAGGAACAAGACGACTAAAAGCGCAACGAGCGAGGTGGCAAGGCAAGATAGAGCGCGATCTGGCGAGTAATAGGTGGCCGAGGAACTGGTGGCGGCTACCATGGACCGAACTAGATGGAGGAATTATGCTACGCAGGCCTTGTCATAAAACGTAAGGCCAGCTAAGTAAGTAAGTAAGTATTACCACCGTAAATCGTTCTATGAAATTGAAGGACCTATAACGGAGGATTCCGAAGTCGATGAGGTGGTGCATTCCACGTGATCTGGTAAAGAAGTTTGGAGCATTCCTCATTACCGGTTGAAAGCCGAAGATAAATAGACGCTGTCGTTTGACGCACCTGATTGAAAGGGTATCCAGGTTTTTTTTGTATGCCAGAAGGGCATTGAGTTAAAAGGTCACTACCTGGGTATCCAGGTTAGTCAGCTGGCAAACTGGCAAGATCAAATCATTCCACGGCAGCTGACGCAAGGCGAATCGCAAATAGTTTTTCTGAATTTGCTCAATCGTAAGGATTTGCGTAATGTGAAAAGAAGCCCAAACCGGAGAAGCAGACTCTGAAACGTGGCTCTCTCGTGCCATACAGCGTCTTAAGGCAATAAACGTCAGTGAATCCAGTTGCGTGAAGTTGCATAAAGTTAAGCATAAAGGGCATAAAGAGGGGCTCCGTGGCCGCAAGGTTATCGAGTCTGCTTTGACAAGCGAGTGGTCGTGGCTTCGAATTTTAGTAGAATCCAGCCATTCGATGTCAAGTGACTTTAGCATGGGTTTATTCTCAGGCCCCTCCAATCACCCTTCCTTCATGCTGAATTCCATATTTACCCTCTGACGCCTCTTGACAGTGCAAATGTCCCTCCTACAGTTTAGTGTACTGGTCAGAGGTACGAATGAGTCCTCGCCAAGGACGGCTATAATATGGGGATAGTACTGGCAGTGAGGAATATGTGGGTAAAGTAGATCAAGCATTGAAGAAAGGGTAAACCCCAATACACACAAGCACTCATAAAATTTAATAAGCATATCGCTCATTCAATAGCGATTATAGCTAAAAGAAATGCAGTGCAGGTCATACAGCAAACACCCGGGCGATATCACAATAGATCAACGATACTGGTCGCAGTGATGAGTCCACACATGAAAAAAAGCACTGTGTATACGTTGACAGTTATTATAGTTATGAGCTCATTGAACCTTAACTTCAAGTGCATTGTACCACCTAGATTGAGGATAGAGTTAAACGTTCCACACAGTCCGGTTCCATGTTGTATTGATGGAGAAAAGCGCTGTAGCAGTGACTGTACGATCTTACTTTGCTCTTTTTGCTGTTAAATAGCAAGCATGCCGTTATCATTGTCACCAGACTAGCAAACGATTAATATCTATCTGTAGTGGGATACAATCGACAAAAGTAGCAATCACTCGAAACATTTTCAGAAGTTTCCTTGATGAAAGCAGCTGAACCAGATGATCGATTTAGATAATAAAGATGAGAGGGCCAAGCACACTGCCTATTAGATATAAATCGTGCAACTAACCTGTTGCACTAACAGTTGTATGAATCAGTTTTTCGCATTTCGAACTGAATCTGCGAACTGAATATGACACAATAATTCGTGACCGATATGTAACTTCCGGGCTTAGAAATTGGCACTATGGACGCAATTTTCCATGTAATTCAGAACGATCTGCTGCGAAGCGGTTAAAAACAACGGTAATCGGTGTTGCAGGCAAAACATCGCAATTCTAACATATAACTACGTCTTCAGGCACGGCGTCAATCCAAAATTTCAAAAACACGAAGGGGCTTGTTTAACAGATGACTGAATCCTCTGCAACTAGTTGTCATATACCGCACCATATGACAGCCAATTTGTACTCTACCTCACGCTTTCGAAGTTTAGCTCTATCAGATTCTCTTTTAGTAAAGAAACCCAAGTAACCATAAGCATTAATCTAAAACCGTATATTGGAAATAATTCTGCAACCCAAGTGCCAAACTTTTGTATATTAGCAATCTTAATGCTTATAAAACGTATATTAACATTGTTGATGCATAGAAGCATTAACGTAAATCAGCATTAAAGAAAGCAATATATGCGCATATAACGTAACAATATAATGCATTTAGTCAATTGCATTAAAACGAGCCGTAAGTGTTGATGAACGGCTTGTACTTGACTTGTTATTTTGCTATTCTGCGGCCACTATTTGTGCCCTCTTCCATCTGACGGTTGCCGTCTTTTTCTACCCTATTGGTAATGCAGGACAAGTAGCTATGATATGAGAGGGAATATTACCAAGATTTAAATGCGACTAATTTCACCTCACTCAATCACATCTGCTATGGTTTAGATAGCAAAGGTGCAAGGAAACGAATGAGGTTGCATGACTAACTCCCGGTTCGAGCCCTGTCTAGGTGGTAAGATTATTCAGCATTTCCAAAAATGGTTTCTGTTTATTCTGCTCCCCTTGAGATGCAGCAAAAAAAAAATCGCTTGCTTTTTTAGTTTTTTAAATCCCGACCGAATCTAGTTTTATTTACCATAACAAGCAAACGATATGCCATCGATACTTTTTCGATACGTCGATAATGTAGACAAAATGACGTTTCGTTTAAGCCTCAAACAAACACTGATGATGCTTATTGGAAGCTTGTGGCGTAGCATTTTAACAACCCGCTATTTCGCCTTTTTAGCATTATGTGAGTTCTACAGAAGTATATAAAGAAAAATATGCTTTTAATCATAGTTCTGTATGCTTATATAATGTTGTCCAAGGACTAGTGTTTAGTGCTTACTGGTTACTTGGGAATGTTGGTTGCAAAACAAAGCCATGGGTATAGACGTCCTTAAAGACTTGACCCTTCTTTATCGACAGACTTCGCAGCCGGCTATTAGAGTACAGGACAGTTACGGGGCTAGTGCGACAATCCTACTAACTCTATCTAGCAGCACCGCCTAGCCGAGATTCAACCACGCGACGAGTGGTTTGTTAGAACAGCATCGTACCCCTGAAGCTAACTGGGCGGTCTAAATGTTGGTTGCGCATTTGACGAATTTGATTGTTACGAAGGTCTCGAAGCTAAGAAGCTGCTGTCCACCAGCTGTTGCTTGAAAAATTCGGATTTGAATGATCCGATCAAACGCTACGACCGAAAAACAAAACCTTTTTCACAATCGGGGACATTTCTCCGGTTATTTGATAGGCAAAAACAGTAGATAAGAACAGTAGGGGGGGCAATCCCCTTCTGTTCTTACTTGAGTTAATTATAGTTTGGTACTCGAATGGAGCAGAAAATGTGTAGTAACAATATAGATCGAGCGACACTGTATCCTAATGCAGACTGCGATTTGTTCGAGTTCGTCACAGTTGGGAAGAATTATGGATTCACAGTCCAGAGAGTTATTAATTGCAATCAGCACTCCACCGCACCGCCGTGAGTCAATTCTTTGCGATCACAACGTAATATAGAGGAGTCAAGTGAAATATCATGGCTGCCGATATCAGCCCGCAGTCACGTTTTACTGAAGACATAGGGCCTTTTTCTAATTTCCGTCGTAATAAGTAAAGCCAGTCTAATTTTTATCATTTGCTGGATGGATTTAATGAATACTCCAAAAGTTCTTGTGCTGATTTGACTAAAACACACTTACCTTCCGATCCGTGAACTTTAAAATCACTGAAAAGCGATTAATAGTCGCTTAGCATATTATTGAAATTACGCAACTGACTTTATTACTAAAATTCGTCGTACCGTTTTAAAATCCGTCCATCAAAATTTTTCATCGTCCGAACTAAAAATCACAACAATGTTTACGAAGCTAACGCGCATGTATTTGAGTAGGACGGCATGACAAATGTTAGTCTACAAAATTTCTGCAGGTCAGGAAGGTTTTCCTAGCTGTAGAATAACGACAATGCCTTGCGTGAGTTATTTTCATTTATGAATGACGGAAATTAAAACGATTAGTCGACATTGTCTTCTTCGTCGCACGAAAAAACGTAGGAAATTTGGCTGGAAGGACTTCTTTAATGATAAAAAGCATTTAAATAGACCTCAGCTCACTTTGATTGATCGCGTATGATAGACAACAAACTAAAATATTAGGGAATAACTAGTTTTGCATTGTGTGTCATAAAAATGCTGATATTTTTAATAATTTGTGTTGGATAGGACGGGAATAGGCAATTACGACGATGTACAACATACCCTACTCATAACTAAATAGCAACAAGCGCAACCGAGCAATTTTCAAGCAATCTACAAACCTCTGACGTTCTGATAATACACAGTAGGCACCGGATCTAGTCTTTCTACGATAGGCATACAAGCATGCGTCGTGAGCCGCTTTCATTTAAGGTCATGTCGAAAAAACGAGCTTGAGTATACTTGCCTAACCGTAGCAGGACTTGAGACTGTAACTTTGCAAATGAAAGATCTACTTGGTGCTACTTTTTAGTGTTTTCACGACTGTGCAGTGAAATCTGTTCTCTTCCGTGGGGTTCTATAGACACAAAAAAAGAACAGCTCAATGTACTAGATGGCTTGACCAAATTGAAATCAACTTGCGAGTGTCGAGACGCTGAACAAATTGGCGACAAGTAGTCCAGGGCCGAGTACAAGTTCTCGATGCAGCACAAGTCACCCCTATGTTGCTGTAGGAGGAGCTGGAGGACTTTTGCGAGTTAATGCATATAAATAGTTCCATCTTGGAACAGGATATGACATGTGGATTGTTATTTTTCCTCATTTTCGACTTTCACTTCCCTTTCAAAAATTATTAAGGCAAAGAAAAGTGTTTCCAAAAGTAGGGTAAGACTGTCCAGAACGCACCGGGGGGGTAGAATGGCCCATGCTATTAATTGTTTAAAAACGCGGAAACTATTTGGTAAAATTATGAATGCGCATTTTATTTTGGTGTAAAAAAGCTAATTCATAATTGTGCAGAAGTAAAAGCATCAAACATAGCCACATCCAATAAAATCAAGCGATTATCCCCGATCTCATTCCACATGGAAGAAATCACGGATTTCTCTTAAGCTTTTACCACTAGTCGGTATGCAAATTTCATAATAAATACAGTCTATCTAATTGATATACTGTCATACTCGATGATTCATTACAACGGCATTAACTAGGCATGTTTTTCACATATATTGCAAAAAACTTCAAAATTCGAAACAGGGGTAGAATGCATCACAGCGGGATCGAACAGTTATAAAATATTTTTAATTTGCAGTACATCTTTTGTTTCGGATTATTTATTAAAAATGTAACAATATTATGTATTGTATAGGACTTAGAATTTGCCTTAAACCTAATTGTACATTGTTTAACTTACAAAATTTCATCACACATCAGTTGGAGAAAAGTAGATAATTAAATTTTATTGCCAATTATGTTGAGACTAGCTGACCCGACAAACTTCGTATTGCCACAAATTAACCTGTGTTGTACATAAATCATGAATCTCGGATGATCTTTGTCACAATCTCGAGTTTTGCAAGCCCCCCAGTGGGCGGCGCTTCCGACGGCGGGTCACCAGCAACACTCGCGACCGTCTCGTCCTGAATGATCTAGTGTTACTATAGATAGTTTTTGTGGTCTTGTATTGACTAATGTTTTATGGAAGAGTCTCGAATTTCTCGAGTTCGATTAGTTTTTGAGTTTCGCAAAAATTTCTGTTTTATTTGTATGAGAGTTCATACCCCCCTACCACAGGGGTGAGAGGTCTCTAAATATCGTAAAATAAATTCCAGACTCCAAAATCTCCCACATGCCAAATTTGGTTCCATTTGATTGATTAGTTCTCGAGATAAGAGGAAATTTGCATTTCATTTGTATGGAAGCCCACCCTCTTAAAGGGAAGATGGGCCATAACTCGCTTTCTAAAGAAGAGAGGGGTCTCAATTCACCATAGAAAAAAATCTTGCGTCCAAAACCACTTACATGTCAAATTTTGTTTCCATTTGCTTGATTAGTTCTAGAGTTATGAGGAAATTTGTATTTCGTTTGTGTGAGAGCCCCCCCTCTTAAAAAGGTAAGGGGTCCTAATTCATCATAGAAAAAATGGTTGCCTCCAAAAACACCCACATGCCAAATATGGTTCCATTTGCTTGATTAGTTCTCGAATCATGAGGAAATTTGTATTTTATTTGTGTAGAAGCCCCCCCTCCTAAAGTGGGTAGGGGTCCCAATTCATCATAGAAAAAATTTTTGTCTCCAAAAACACCCACGTGTCAAATTTGGTTCCATTTGCTTGATTAGTTCTCGAGTTATGAGGAAATTTGTATTTCGTTTGTATAGGAGCCCCCCTCTCTTAAGGTGGGGAGGGGTTCTAATTCACCATAGAAAATGTTCATTCCCTAGAAAACTTTCACATGCCAAATTTGGATCCATTTGCTTGATTAATTCTCGAGTTATGAGGAAATTTGCATTTCATTTGTATAGGAGCCTCCCTTCCTAAAGTGGGGAGGGGTCCCAATTCATCATAGAAAAAAATTTTGTCTCCAAAAACACCCACGTGCCAAATTTTGTTCCATTTGCTTGATTAGTTCTCGAGTTATGAGGAAATTTGTATTTCGTTTGTATAGGAGCTCCCCCTCTTAAAGTGGGGAGGGGTCCTTATTTACCATAGAAAATATTCTTGCCCTCGAAAACTTTCACATGCCAAATTTTGTTCCATTTGCTTGATTAGTTCTTCAGTTATGAGGAAATTTGTATTTAATGTGTATAGGATCCCCCCCTCCTAAAACGGGGAGGGGTCCCAATTCACCATAGAAAAAATTTTTGTCTCCAAAAACACCCACATGCCAAATTTGGTTCCATTTGCTTAATTACTTCTCGAGTTATGAGGAAAATTGTGTTTCTTTGGTACAGGAGCCCCCCCTCTTAAAGTGGGGAGGGGTCCTAATTTACTATAGAAAATATTCTTGCCCTCGAAAACCTTCACATGCCAAATTTGGTTCCATTTTCTTGATTAGTTCTCGAGTTATGAGGAAATTTGTATGGAAGTCCCCCCTTTTAAAGAGGAGAGGAGTTATAATTCCCCTTATAAAGAGGGGAGGGGTCTCAATTTACCATAGAATAAATTCTTGTCACCGAAAACACCCACATGCCAAATTTTGTTCTATTTGCTTGATTAGTTGTCGAGTTATGAAATTTGTGTTTCATTTGTATGGGAGCCCCCCCTCTTAGTGGGGGGAGGGGTTTCTAACTATCACTAAAACCTTTCCTGGCCCCAAAAAACCTCTACATGCATATTTTCATGCCGATTGGTTCAGTAGTTTTCGATTCTATAAGGAACATACGGACAGACAGACAGACAGACAGATAGACAGACAGACAGACAGAAATCCTTCTTTATAGGTATAGATATGAACCCATTATATCCCAGCAAACAAGCGTATGTAACAAACGCTATAACGAACGCTTCCACCATTTCGGCAGCCTAGTTTTGAGAGTTTATACAACACGTAATTAAATGTATATTTTCTGGTTGCGTTTAACGCCTAGCTGGGCAAATTTGGTGCGTTTTGTCCACGGGTTTTGGCGTTCTGCCCCACATAATGATTTTGACTCTTGCCAAAAATCGTCAAAAATAACAAAAAATACTGGTTTTTGTTAGGAAATTTCATTAGGAGTAAGTGTAAAAAAGATCCCAACGTCTTCTAGAAGTTGAAAAACGTGAAACAAACACGCCGTTGCTCTGCAAAATGATGTTTTGCTTAAGCGGTGCATTCTGCACCACTTTACCCTATTTGAATTTCAATTGAAGTTCATCATAAGATGATCAACAATTACACAGATTCGCGCTCGCCGAATTTTAGTATCTTTGGGAGATCGACGTTTTTCACTTCTTTTTAGTTTTCTCTGTGACTTTCTGCAACATTTGATTACACAAAATGTATCCGGAAAAGATACGAAATAGTAACAGAAATTAAATATCTCCATCCATGACAGTGTACATGAAGATGATGGGCAAAGGTTTTGAACTATGTACGTTTAAAAAAACTGTGTTGTAAATTTGTGGACTAGCATTGCTGTTAGCTTAACAACTCGTTTCAGCTGCAAACAGCTAAATTTAATTTCTCCGGCAAAGCGAGATTACATTATCAAGATAGTGGAAATAAATGGTTTCTTTTGATGTGGCAATAATGGTGAGAAGCGGGGCGGATTACAAATGGATTTTCGCCTATCAGCAAAGCACAGCCTCTGGTTCTGACCGCAACCGAGCATGCGAAAGCACTCCTCAAGCGCCCGTGCGCAAAAACACACCTCTCCTAATACTTGTAGGTATACATACATTAAGAACGTTGAGCTTTTAATGCCTACCGTTGTTGAATGAAAATTCGAAGCTTGAACAGATGCCAAGCACAGAATAGAAACGAATAAACATTTTACTGCACCTACGCTATTAATGCTTTCTCATCCTAAACAAGCAACATAATAGATGCACGATTGTTCAGGATACCATGACTAATGGGAAACCATCGTCTAGACTTCAATTTAGATAATGATTAATCCCTTAAGGCAGGCCCGAATATTCCTTCGTAGAATTTATGCCTTTCGACAGAAATAACCATGAAAGGATGAAAATGGTAATTTTTAATCTTTTTCCGCTAATATTAGGAATATTGAACGCGACGAAAAGAAAGGTAATTTCATAATCTGGCCATTCATTATCTAGTTTATACGTTAAGTGTGTTAGGTTGTAGCATTTTTGATAGTTTTCTGCATAGTGTTTAAGCTACTGATGAATTGCATACTATCTACATCAGCTCAATTTTTATCTAATATGTTTTCAAATTTTGTAAGTTAGTCATAATATACTTAGATTTGTCATAATGTGTCTCAATGTGAGTTCAAAGAACTAGGTTGGCTTCTTTCCAATCCAGCTGGTCTACTCTATCCCTCTGACGTTTTGCCTTTCTACTATATAAATATATTGTATAAAGGTATAGCAATCATTCGAAAAACCGGAAATGGAAAGAAGGTCCTGTGGGCCGGATGACATATACCATTCGACTCAGTTTCGAAAACTGAGCATTTGCAAGTTACATAAATGATGATTACACGTATTTACGCACCCAAGGAAAGAAAATAGAATTATTGTAGAACGTTGTAAATTTTACTGGAAAATAAGGATTTTGAGGAATACGGAACGAATATTTAAAAATATAGTCAAGTTAATCATAGAGAGAAATCCTGAGAAATTAAAAAATAATTATTGTGGCAGTAGAAAAGCTAGGTCACGCCGCTAGGTGGATTAATTCGGATTATTATTGTCGTTCTTGATCATTTATTTCCTGTTTCGTTACCTTTACTCGATTATTATTTCATAACACAGTATTATTTGATCAAATTATTATAAAACAAAAAATATGCCAAGCATAAAATTTCATTTATAATTTACAAAGCAGTTACCATTTAACATTTTTCTGTTTTTTTTTGCTCTAGGCTAAATCTTGATTTTAAAGTGACACAGTGACATTATTCCTAAATCAAAATGAGTCCTGTAGCTCATAACCTTGTTTATAGAATGCTTAATGCCATTGAATAAAAATCTTAAGCTTTTTATGATGTTTTCTCATCCTAAACAAACAACATTTTTTTGCGATTGCTTAAGATTATATCCTATTGTAAATATTCGGCTAGACATCAATTCCGAATTATAGTCAATCTCTGAAAACTGAAATGAATATTCCTTCGTGGAATAGAAATTCTTTCAACAGTTAAAAATATCAGTCCAATAAGGGGATCAAAAATATCCTCGATGTTCATTCCGAGAATAATCAGCAGCAGACAAAAATATAAACCCATCAAAACGGCTTCTTTCTGGAAGCTACTTCCATTATATTGTTGCATCCGCCAATATTGCTGAATGTATGTATGTACCTACTTTCCAATTTCGTTGTCCACCCTAAATACTACTACAGTTCATGCACTCGAAACCCTTCCGCTTTGTCACAGGAAGAACCGAATGACGTAACCTATTAAATAAAATGGAACCCGTCACTAAATTAGAAAAAGGATGTCATTTATTACCTAGCGAATTTCCGTCGCTGGTTCTTCTGCTGGTAGGTTCGCCAGTAGCTAGGAACTCCGATGGCGATGGCGGCGGCGGCTGTCATCGGCAATGAGAGACTGAGCAAGCGAACCCTGGTTGGCTGGACAGAAAAAAAAGGTGTATCGAAAGCGCCACTACACGAGCGAAGAAGAACTTTCTTCCGCCGTGATTTTCTTTCTTGTGGACAGTTGGTCGTTAAATGCTTCTCTACGCGATCTCCTCCTGCTGCTTGCCTGGTGTGGACTATAAAGGGGTCTACCTCATCTACCACTGCACGCGTATGCCACACGGCAAAAGTGGCTGCTCACTTCGCTGGACACCTTCCGAGCGCCAGCCAGCACCGAAAGGTGGCAGGATTCCATTCATCAAAATCTTAGATTAAAATGGATTTTAAAAATTTATGAGATCCACTTTCCTTTCAGCGTGAACGAGTCTATTCCAGCGACCATCCGGGGCGGAAAAGCGTCGAAAGCGACCTGCTCCCGAGCGGATATAGCGTGGTTTTTTATGATAGTCCGGTTTTTTATGTCTTATCGAGTGGACATTATAGTTGAAAGTAGAGAGACAGTGGTTCCGGATGGAAGATTTTATAACAAAAGATAAAATAACCGCTCAACAGTTTGGGTGCAAAGAGCGGCTCCCGGGAAGTGTCTCTGATAAATATTAGGGACTGCCAGATTGCCGATGAACGACTGTGCAAACCGAGGGCTGACTAGCTCACGACGGGGAGTTGACAGTTCTAGACTTTATTTATTTCTTTTTCTGATGGACGGGGGTTCGGTTTCGGTGTAAAGTTTTTGAATTATGAATATCCCTACTGCAAGCCTGAGTAAAAAGATGCTTTGAGAGAAAAATACTGCCATATATTGTTGCGTGTTGTATATTATTAATTGTGCTGCAGCATTGTTTAATTGCTTGTCATCTCAAGTTTTTAAAATGCATAGTAGAGTTAGTATCAATGTGATTTTTTCCATACATTTTAAAATGGTTCGTATATCCCGATCAGGATGCTGTATCACGAACTCCCAACTGTGACTCCCACCTTTTGTCCAATGCTAGAAGGTTTGAACCATAGAGGCGCTCGACAAAAGGAGACTGCACAACCACCCTTATTAACGTAGCGATATGGGTTGAGCTATTTTTTAGTAGGTTTAGTCTATTTCATAGGAACGGAACCTTCTTCCGAAAACCCGCGCTGAGAATCGCGGCTAACACGCTGATAGACGAACAGCGTCACACGCAGTACCTTGTAAGCCGCAAGGGCCTGCATAGTGTCGTCGTCCCGCCAGTAAACACAAAGTTAGATTGAACTTCTCGGTAGGTGGTTCTACAGTAGATGGAGGAAGAGGCGCGATCTGTGTCTAAAAATAGCCCAACCCATCTCGCTACGTTAATAAGGGGGGTTGTGCAGTCTCCTTTTGTCCAGCGTCTCTATGGTTCAAAGGTACAAGTACCAGCGAACCACGTGGCCTGGCGGGTGTTGTGGGTTCGAATCCGGTTATAATCTCAGATTATAGCTTAGTTCGACTCATGCACCTTCCAGCATTGAACAAAAGGTAGGAGTCACAACGACAACTTGTTAAGCGTAGCTACCAATAACCCTTTCCCCCCTATCATCTTTCCACTCTTTTCGCCCCACTCCTTTCCACTCTTTCCCCTCCATTTTCAAAAACCTTTCATTACTTTCCCCTATCGTCCCTTCATCAATTGTAGAACCACCGAGAGATTGAGAAATATTAATATATTTATATTGTTAGAGTTCGTCACCGTGAATTTTATATATCAATTTTCACCGAAAAAATCAACAAAATTGATACCGTCATCCGGGGATACTTGCAACACCGGGGTTACTTGCAACACTTTGGCGCATCGCGCTTTTGTCAGCTCTAACGCATTTGTTTGTTAACATAACCATTTGTACCCAAAGCCATTTTAAAGAAGGGATGTTTACCTATTGTTTAGTTAAGTTTAATCCATTACATCATTGTTTTGCTTGTTTTTACACGATTGGAAAGTAATGCCACTTTCAGAGTAGGAAAAATGGATGTGCAAACGTTAGTTCATTGACATGGAATTATTATTTATTGTTTGGTTCCTGTACACAATAAGTGCATCATATAAGCTAATAAATAGCAACTTTGAGCTTTGTTTATATTTTGAACTTGGAGAAGAAACGACGATTGTTACTTCCAATATGGCGCGGCTTGCAGCACTTGTAAAAATGAAAATTATCGTAATAGACAGTATGTACAAAGCAAGTTTGCATCTGTACGATGTTATTTTGTCTACCACCATCTCCAGAAAAATTAAAACTGTGAAAAATTCCACGTGCCTTGAAACGGCAATTTGGAGTTCGCCGACATGCTGCATTTTCACCGAATATCTTTAAAAAAGCGATAGACGAAATTGGAAAACAAAAAACACCTCCAGTATCTCTTGTTTTACTACAAATACATTCAAAATATCTCCAAATAGTCATTTGCGGTTTGAAACCAGATATAAAATCATAAGAAACGCAAAATCAGAAAAGTGTTGCAAGTAACCCCGTTTACTGGGTAACTTGCAACACCCGGATTTTCGGTTCATTCTGCAGATTGATTTAGTTTATATTTTTTCTCATAATCATAAATCAAAAGTACTCACCACTATACAAGTTTTGGCTACTTACACTTGGACCTAAACGGTATACTTGGAAAGTTATACTAAGTCAAAGTTCAAAAGTGTTGCAAGTATCCCCGGATGACGGTATATAATATTAATATATGTTTGACCGCATTTCGAGGTCTAAAAACACAAGGTTTAGTCTAAGAAACTGTAGGTTACATTTGCGATGTGTTATAATAATTGTTGAAACATTTGTTTACATGTAAACACAGCCACTAATGACTAAACTATTGATGTTACACTATGGACGAAATCGGGCCAAAAAAGTACGCAATTCAATGCAAACTTAAATTTAAGTCATCTTATGTAAAAATTTTCGGGGAATCGTGTGATGCCACCCTTTTCCTATTTGTCATTAAGAAGTATACCAGTTTGTTTACTTTGCCCTAGTTTGATCAGTTTAAACCTTTACACATTAGTAGACTTACAGTTTTTGATTATAATTTCTTCTCACCTTAAGCACTAATAGATTTGCCTGGTAAAGTCTGCCTTTTTCAACCACTTTGGAAATCTTGCTGGCTTACTTACTTACTTACTTACTTACTTACTTACTTACTTACTTACTTACTTACTTACTTACTTACTTACTTACTTACTTACTTACTTACTTACTTACTTACTTACTTACTTACTTACTTACTTACTTACTTACTTACTTACTTACTTACTTACTTACTTACTTACTTACTTACTTACTTACCTACTTGCTTACTTACTTACTTACTTACTTACTTACTTACTTACTTACTTACTTACTTACTTACTTACTTACTTACTAACTTACTAACTTACTAACTTACTTACTTACTTACTTACTTATTTACTTACTTGCGTGAGTGGCTTACCGTCCTAAGACAACATCTGTTGAACAAGGTTTCTCAAGTTAACTCGGATGTGGGCTACCGTTCTCCAATTCCTCGAACATCGAATGATTTCCGCCAATTCTCGCTCCACCTGGTGTAACCATCTTGCCCGCTGCTCCTACCGGATTTGGCACAAACACCATCTTTACATGGTAGTTGTTCGGCATTCTTGCAACATGCCCTTCCCATCGTATCCCTCCAGCATTAGCCACCTTTTCTCACATAAATGAAGAATTGGCTAATATGCCACGAACATGAAGTTGAGAAAAACGCAATTTTATTACTTTTGTCTATCAAAGAGGTTTTACGCGATAATGGCAACCTGTTTAATGTGCATATTACCCGCCATACATGCCGGAGTCATGCCGTGGAATTGAAACAGCGATACCTGTGGCCAAAAGACTTCCGGAGCACGTTTTTAAGGCAGTAGCCATTTTTTCATTTATTAACCCAACGAGAGTTAACAATCCAGGGAAAAATTTGGCTAACGTGCATACGTTGTCAATTATCTTATGCTGGCGAGTCTTCAAAATGGTTTTAAACTATTTAAAACAGTACGGAAGCATAAGTGACAATAAAATGGATACTGATGAAACATATAATCCGTGCACCCGAAGAAGTTGCCAACGAAGCGTGAGTTTCAAGCGCTTGAAACTGGAAGGTAGAAGCAGCTTCATTATGCCATCGTTAATGGGTTGCTACAAATCCTGCCGTGTAGGCTGTCGTGATGATGAAAAAAAATAGCGAGATTCGATCCAACAACTTAGCGATTGCTAGCCTTACGCACGAAACCATCACACCACATGATCCGCTTGAATGTGTAATGGAAAATGCGAAATAAGAACACATCGGTTGCTGCGTATGCAGTTTGAAATCATCACGGATATTAGCCAACTTCTCATTTATTTTGGATATTAGCCAAAATTGTTTGACGTCGTGCGCATCCGGAAATGCAATTTTTTACAATTTTTTATTTCAGAACTCGGTAACCACGAAATAGTATCGGAATCTAATCTTCTCGTAAAAATGGCAATTTAGGTCCCTACAACTTTTTTACTTGGAATGCATGTGCTATGCTACCGACATTTTTAAGAAAAAAATCTCTAACACCATTCACGTTTGAAACCGCTTGTTTCTTGGTCAACCTTTTAGTTATATGAATATCAGCCCATTCCTCAGCTGATGCTGGTTCTCAACAATAACGTGTTTATCTTTGATAAATTAAGAATGCAAACGCACCACTATCAGAAGCGATTGTCATTGTTTGACTAATAGCATTTGTCCAGTCCGGTGCTGTACTTCGGATGAAGTGAAGTACTGCGCTGGGAATTGTTTTCCAAATACCAGGGCTTCTAACAGCCCTCTGTCGAAGAACTTTGATCTTTAATTGAAAAATGCCGGACATCGGCATAACAGATATTTCGAGTCTTTTTTTCTGTGCCACAGAATCGACATATATCACCTTGCAGTTTCCCTATAAGCCTCAGATGATAGCGGTTTGGACAATGTCCTGTTATAAGATCAGTATAAATGTTTAGATCTTTCTTCGAAAGCTCTAGGATTTTGCGAATCATTGAAATGTTTGGAGAGATAAACTGTTTCGACTGCCTAGCAATAAAAGTGTTATTCCAATTAAAATTCCATTTTCGTACATTTCCATACTAAAACTCCATTTTTAACGCAGAAGCAGATAAAGCTTAATTAAAAAGCAATATAACTTAACATGACTTGATTTGATGTAATGATCGGGGCCACCATTGATCTCAATGATAATCACAACATGACAATAGTCAGAAAAGTTTCGAACAGTTCAGGGACATCCTTTCTGCATGCGTCCAATGCATGGTAAAAATTGTATCTTTAATTTTTTCGTCCCTTACATCCAAAATTAGGGTAGGTACTTGGACACTACGGAATAAAACGATCAATTTGGAACCCCGAAAGCACCGAAAGCTGATGTTCTGAAGTGTGTAATTTGTTGTATTTGTATTTTGAGTTGAATTAAAATGGAGTCTAATTCCAAGAACCCCAATTTTCGGCGTCGGAACTTAAAGATTAAGCACAATAGTCACCTGTGACCTGTAGCAAGAATCAGAAAGCTAAGATGGTGTAGGATAGTTGATCGAGACTAACGGGATAATTACTTCAACTTTGTACGAATTGGGTAATTTAGAGATGTAAACTCGTTGAATTGTAAAAATCTGCTTACCATTAAAGAATGCAACATCACTTTATTTTTTTGCCCCTTCAAATTTCGAAAATTTTTGAAGGGGGGGTGACATAAACTTTTTTTCAAATTTGTATAAGCCTAATATCAAAAAAGGATGGGTCAAACACTAGATAATTTTGTTGGCTTTAAAACAAAAAAAGAATCATGAGAATTACTTGAGCCGTTCTTGAGATATTTATGGTACCGACTTTCAAAACCTGTTTTCGAGAAAAACGACGTTGAACTTTTTATTCGCCGTGTAATCGTTCCAGACATGCGCGGTACAAATAGCTGTAACTTTGTCAATTTTTGGAATTCATTGAAATGACTTGAAACACATATGGTCAAAATGTTAATCTTTCGAAATAATCAATAAAAAAATTCGATTTTTTTAAGTTGAAAAAGTACTATGCCCCCTTAATATTCAAAGTTTGATTACAAAAACCCGCCTAACATAATTCTACGCTAACTATGTAGTCGTATCTAAAACAATCCAAAACAAGCACAAACAGTGTGCTTTTTCTATTAAGAAACTTCCAAACTATTCCACAAAACTTTAGTTGTTAGTGCAACTTTTAAGCGATGGAGCAGAAATAAAGCTTATATATAAAAATGGATCTCTGTCTGTCGGGATGTTCCTTATAGAATCAAAAATTACTAAACCAATCGGCGTGAAAATTTGCATGTAGAGGTTTTTAGGGCCAGGGAAGGTTTTAATGATGGTAAGAGACCCCTCCCCCCACTAGGAGGGGGGGTTTCCATACAAATGAAACGCAAATTTCTGCATAACTCGAGAACTAAACAAGCAAATAGAACAAAATTTGGCACGTGGGTGCTTTTGGTGACAAGAATTTATTCTATGGTGAATTGAGATCCCTCCCCTTTTTAGAAGGGGAATTATGACTCCTCTCCCTTTTAAGAGGGGGAGCTTTCATACAAATGAAATTCAAATTTCTTTATAACTTGAGAACTAATCAAGCAAATGGAACCAAATTTGGCATGTGAGAGATTTTGGAGTCTTGATTTTATTTTATGATAGTTAGAGATCTCTCACTCCTGTGGTAGGGGGATATGGACTCTCATACAAATAAAACAGAAATTTTTGCGAAACTCAAAAGCTAATCGAACTCGAGAAAGTCGAGACTCTTCAATAAAACATTAGTCAATAACAAGACCACAAAAACTATCTATAGTAGGGTAGTTGATCCAGTAGTTGTGGTAGTACCAATAGTTGCGCTACTATTCATTATTAATGCATATTTTCGTCACCGTAGCATTTTAGATAAAACAATTACATTCATTATATAAAACAGGCTTTTAGACGTATTGGTAGTTAGACTACACCATTTAAAATTAAAGCATTATTTGCTAAAATGCCAATTTTCCAAAATCTAACGCGCAGTTGGAGCGCACAACTATAGGCGCTCATCTATAGTTTTGCTACGATGTTTTTTCACTTAGCAACCTAGCAATGTATATGGAATAACACAATTAAAGGAACATCAAACTTAATTAAGGAAACATTAGCGCAACTGTTGGTACAATATAATTGAATCGGAAAATTCATTTTTTCTTTATAAAGCTTCTCATACGACGAAAGCAATTGTCTTGCCTTGTGACAAATACCTTGTATTTGATAAATTTATATCCCACAAGCATTAATTGAAGCATATACCTCAATAAACAAGCAAAATGAAGGTATATTGTGCTTAGTGGCGCAACTAATGGATCATCTACCCTAGCACTAGATCATTTAGGACGAGACGGCCGCGAGTGTTGCCAGCGACCCGCCGTCCGAAGCGCCGCCCACTGGGGGAGGCAACTCCCCGCAGAAATCACTACTGTCTAGGTTTATTTGTTTTCCTAGATCTACCTGGGTTTTCTGGAACAAGCAACAGCGAGTAAGGAGCGGATCGCGAAATGGTACTTTCCACGAAAAAGTTTTCCATGAAATAGTACATTCCGCTTAAGATTTTTCGCAAAATGATATTCGGCGAAATGTTGTACAATCATGGCGAATATTACTAACCGCTTTCTGGCTATGCAATGAGCCCAAGCAACAATGTGAGTTTTGTTGAACTCTTATGGTGGTCTTCAAGTTACCCAAATTCAAACCCAAATTGTTACTTGGGAGGGGACAAGGGAGATGTTTTCTCCTCTACTGTGAGGAAAAATTGCAAATTTGTATATTAAACTACCCATTCCTGGTAACTAATAAACATTAACATAAGCAGCAAATCAGCATATCTGGCATTTTATACTGCACGTTGTTGTATATTAGCTTTTTGACTGCATAGGTATTGTAAATTGGTATCCAAAATTGTATTCAAATTCTTCGTGTCGGTAACTAGCTGTAAATTAGCATTATCAGCACTATAAGAAGGTTATCAGTAAAGTAGCTGTATTTTGCCAAAATAGCATTTAAGTAGCATTTAAGGCGACTTAAATGCTTATTGGCCTACATTTGAATAACATTGGTGATGCTTATTGGTTACCTGGGATGCTTTCATAGTTACGTAACTGCCAAAATGAATCATCTAAGGCTGAACTCCTCAGAAACTTGCAAAACTCGAGATTGTGACAAAGATGATCCGAGATTCATGATTTTGTACAACACAGGTTAATTTGTGGCAATACGAAGTTTGTCGGGTCAGCTAGTACAAATATAAATATACTATCTTCCAAATTACTGGTAGTTCCTTATGCGTTGTATTACGTGTTCTAACTAGATTGTACAAAAACTACACAGATTACACATTACAAAGTCCTCTTAAAACAATACTAAGTTGAATTTATTAAAAGTATAATGGACATCTATTGAAAATATGGTAAGAGAATAGTGAATATGGCATGATTGCGCTGCAGTAGCACTGTAGCAAGCAGGGATGGTTCGATCACTTTGACTCAATTTTGATTCATTTGACAGTACCGTCTCAGCCGAGCCAAATATAACAATGTTATATATGGGACATTTGTAGAACTAGTTCTAATCTAAAATTTTTCTGAACAAAGTTTTGCTGTATCGTTTGTAGTTATGGTGCTACAACACTAGTAACTCATCAGTGACTAAATGCACGTTCATTTAGTCACTAATAAGATACTAGCACTGTAGCGCCGAAACTACAAACGATACAGCAAAACTCTTTTCAGCAAAATTATAGATAATAATCAGTTCTACAAATGTCCCATACATAACTTTGTCATATTTGGCTCCGTTAAGACGGTTCTTTCAAATGAATCAAAATTGAGTCAACGTGATCGAACCATCCCTGGTAGCAAGATAGTATTTACTTTGATCTAGTGCATAAAAACTGCAACTCATATAGCAGTTTTAATTAAAATATTGGATCGTAGCGAAATAATTCCAAATGGAGAAAAAATAACTCGACTTTTAGAACATTCACAGTAATCCGATAACCACCCACATATGTATTTCCTTTACCCAAAGCCACAGCAACAAATTTAAACTTCAACTTTGTTCTCTTTCATTTCATTGCTGTTCCACACCGTTCTGACACTCGACTGCCAATATGTGACCGGAACCGCAATGTTGCCACCCTGCTGTATCCGACCGATCGACCGACCGACCCGACCGGCTCAGGTGTCCTGGATACGGCATCGTGACATCCATATTTTAACGGTCGGCAGCTACACGTACACCTCGGATCAGCGCTTTCAGGCGACACATCACAAAAACACCGACGACTGGACACTGCAGGTCAAGTGGGCCCAGAAGCGAGACGCCGGAATATACGAGTGCCAGATTTCGACGCAACCGGTGCGCAGCTATTTTGTCACGCTAAGCGTTGTCGGTGAGTATCGGCGATGTCACGTTTCTTTTCCGCATATACGAGGATGTGTGTTTTTTTTAATTCCATTGAGTTTAGTTGCATGTACTCGTACATGCAGATGCTGCTTTGAAATTGTAATCAGCATTTTGACTAATCAATGGTCGTCTAGGGTAACCGATGACTAATTGGAAGTTGTCGATATTTCACAAATCTGTAACTACACGAATTAAGCACTTGTTAGACATTCATTCAGCGGTATCCGATGACATGAATTGGAAAAAGTTTGGGCTTATTCACTGATCTGCTGATGTTGCTGATGATGCTGCTCAACATTGGTAATTGCTTGACTGAAACCGTGACCTATCAAACAGCGTTTTGCAGTATTTTTTGTGATAGCCTAAATTTTAAAATAAATGCAAAAGGGCATTGTTGGCAATTTTAGAAGCCGTCAAAGTAATAACAACAAAATAATTTCTAATTTTCCGATCCAGTGACGATTCGGTCAGAACTTGCCTAGTTCTGTGGTTATGAAAATCAATTTTCGTCCATTGATAAATAAATATTTGCTTATCAATTTGTGTAGATCGACACCAATGACAATTGAAGCAACTATCAGTCTTAAAAACAATTGGCAAAATTCGCATGTTACAACCTGCCCTATCTATTGTTACCATATCAATCCCCACAAGCAATATTCGTTTAATATGGAATCACGAAATGCACCTAATCACGTATTGCCACACCAATTTAGCAGCTTTACGGAAAACAGTTGCATAATCATGCAACGATTCTGGCACATTTACTCTCTACAAGCTTACAAATTCACGCCCTTTCCTATATCACCTACCCCTTGCTATCATTCCAGTCGGTTGTAATTCAATTTGTTCCTATTTGTGATGCATAGATTTCGTGGTAGGCGAACTGGTTAGAGTGGTAAATAATTTGTGTACGAGGGTAATCAATTGTTAAACACACTCTAAATTCCATGGCATTGCAATTTACGCCAAACCAAGCCTGGCAGTGCAATTGAATATGGTACAGACCCGATTAGGCACCGGCAATAAACTAATTTAGTGGGTAACGTGCTCCATAATACTGCCCGGCAGAATGGCAAACGTAGTAGATTTAACGTTCCCTATTTGTGCAGCTTTTATTTGAACTCATCCGAACATAAAAAATAAGTACCCAAATTAAAGGCATTTTACTATCCCAATATACTATGTTTTAACACCATATCCACCATCATTTTGTTTTAGTTAAATTGCCTGTTCGTAAATGTTAAAAGCTTTTCAGGAAAGCTTTGTTGTAAAATTACTCCGTAGTATCACACTTAACTCGACACATTTCTAATAAAACTTAATCCACCATCTGCTATGAAAAACTCCCGGTATAACAATATGCAGTCCTGTTGAATCTACTACACACCCAAGACAGGATAGACACAAAAGCCACAAGTAAGTTGATGTGAGCCGCACCGCAATTGCTACCGTACTTCTACGATGGGAAAAAATTACCGCGGCAAATTTTCCGCTGATTAGGATCTCACCGACCGAACGTAAGACAAACTTCTGCAGCAACCAGTTCGACCGGTTGCCGCACGGAATAAGTGATAAGTTCACTGATTGGTTTCTAATCTAGTTACGAAATCAGTTACGGAATCGATAGACGACGGAGCAGAAGCTTGCGTCCGTTCTTTTTTCCTTTTTTCGACTGAGAAAACGTTTTGAACTCCGGCAGGGGATCATTGTGGTATTGTTGAACTGTTTTTCTCCCCTTTCTCCCTTCGGATTGCCAGCACCGCACGACGAATCTCCAGTCCACAGCGACGTAGGTTAAAAGACAGCAGCCCCAGGCGCCAGTGTGCTTTCCCGACAGATACGTATGGGAAACACAAGCAGCGAGAAAGCACTAAATTTTCTTCGGGTCGTTTGCCTCCGCACAGGAAGCTACAAATCGTGGGAAAGAATGCGGTCAAAATCGTGATAAACACCATTAATCATAATAATTCATGTAAAATTGTAGCTGCTGCTTCACTTTATATCACAGACAGGCAATGCGTGCTCTAGATTTGAGTAGAAAAGCACATTTTACGGCCTTTGTACTGCATTCGGTTTTGAAAACCTCCAAGACAGTCCAACGGTACATATTATGGGAAGTTGGTGCAGTGCATCTATATATACCTAAATTGCACTTAACCAGCTCCTTAATAATGGGGATGTTTGGAACAACCTAACTTAGAATATGTAAAAAAACACTCAATCTTTATAGGTGTGTAGATTGTTATTTTAACGACAAAAACATAAGGATAGTGGCTGAATCACGCTCTCTGGGAACCACTGTGACGCCATTGTCGTTGTGCCGCTGTTTGGTTGAATTTGAATAGTAACAGCTTATCACATCATGCTGCTCTAGAAAGAACCGCAACCTCTGGTGAGTATCTTCACCACCACTTTCTGATAAATTTTTTAGAAACTGTCACTTTACAGTTCGCTGCTGCATATTACTTGCCAAATACGGGAACTATGCCGGTAGAACGAGTTTACAATTCCTGACTGGGAATTCACAAACAACGTTCCAGTACGTTGATGAATCCATTATGACGTAATCGTATGTTGTAATCAAATTCTAGTAGAGTTTCCTTGAGTGCTTCTTTGCCTGCAGGTTTAGCTACGCGTAACGATACGCCTTGTGTCTTCTAACGTCTTGAGCCAGCCAATTTTTTTGCTTTCTGAACATATAATTGTGAGATCAGTGCCTTTTTCGCCGTATTTTTTAATGAAAATTAAATATGGTTTTAATTACAAAAGGGTTTTCACTTTCGGATGAGTTTTAGGATCAGCAGCCAGTTTTACGCATAAATTTTGATATTTCCATATCTATTGGTTGGTGAAAATTTGGTTGCTATTGGCACGGACCTCCATGAAGCTCCCTCGGGAATTCGATACGACGACACCTCGTCAGCCATATATACGTTTGCCATACGGACGGTTGCCATACGGATGGTTGCCATACGTACGATTGCCATACAGACGAATGTCATAATGTATGTTTGCCATAATGGACAGGAGTTATATTGTGCGTTTGCCATAATTCATATTTTTGGTATGAAAGCCCAGAACTACATTTCGACCCGTTCAAAGCTTAAAGGACCAGCGCGACCAAGTCGCAAGAGGCCTAATTCATTCAGTTTATAAAATGCGACTTTGCCGCTTTTCATTTTATAAACGGTATCTTGATGCGAGGACTGGGGAAAACTAACTAGAGAACGGTAAACCTAGGAAAACAAATAGACCTAGACAGATGTGATTTCTGTGGGGGGCTGCCTCCCCGCAGTGGCCGGCGCTTCCGACGACGGGTCACCGGTGAACACTCGCTGTTGCCTGCGGCAGGCTCGCCTTGAATCATCTAGGAAACATTGAATGTATGGATTATGGCAAACGTACATTATGGCTTCCGTTCATTATGGCAAACATACATTATGGCATCGGTCTGTATGGCTCCCGTCCATTATGGCAAACATACATTATGGCATTCGTCTATATGGCATTCGTACGTATGGCAACCGTCCGTATGGCTCTCGTCCAGTCACCGTTCCCTACGAATCTTCGGTGATAGTCGCCATAACAAGATCTAGGTGAATACATTGCAGGTGGTACTGCAACCTTCAACGGCAACGTAACGGAACGGAAGGGCAGTGATGGTCGCATTTAATTTCAATGTGCGCATTCACATGAACACCTTGACGTTTCATGATGTGACGTTCCGTAGTGGTATAAATGCGCAAATTAAAAATGCATGCGACCCTCGTTACTGTTTATTTATTTATTTATTTATTTTTATTAACGTCAACAGGTAAAATATCACCCCAATGACAGAAATAACTAAGTAACGTATTTACAATACTCGTCTGTTTAGATTATTAACATAAAACACGTCTAAAATTATACTTGTTTGTTTCTCGAGACACATTAAAGTCAAATACATGGTAACATTGATTGAATAGACGAGACATACTGCGCACTGGTTCATGTAGACCGTAATTCGTCCTAGCTGGAGTAATACTGAGGAACGAGTGATATCGTAGATTGCGGCGTCGTATATTGATATCCAGCATGCTGAGGAGTATTGAACAATCAACGTTACCTTGCAGGAGATCGCCAATAAAGCATACTTTTGCCACATTGCGTCTTTCCTCTAGTAATTCCAGGCCGATCAGCATGCAACGGTTTTTATAGCTGGGTAAGTTCCGTGGATCCGTCCATCTAAGATGACGTAAAGCGAAGCGGATGAACTTTCGCTGAATAGCTTCGATGCGTTGAATTTCGTTCTGGTAATAAGGAGACCAGACGGGAGACGCGTATTCCAGTACAGGTCGCACAATTGAACAATAGAGTGTTTTCAGGCAGTAGATGTCCTTAAATTTTTTCGCGAAACGAAATAAAAAGCCCAGCTGTGAAGAAGATTTTGCCACCACGTATGAAATGTGATCCTTGAAAGTTAATTTTGCATCGATTAAAACTCCCAAATCCTTAACTGTGGATTCACGCAGTAAACGTACGCCTGCCAAGGCATAGTCATACTGGAATAGTGAATGTTTTCGTCCAAATGAGATTACCGAGCACTTAGACACATTCAGCGACAAACGGTTAATTTGACACCATTTAGCGAAGTTTTCCAACTGCTCCTGCAGAAAACTCATATCCAGTGGTTGCTTTATCGTATGGTATAGCCACAGAACAGAAGTGGAAGTCCGAACGATTCGGCAATCAAAACTGGTAACAGAGTCTTTTTTGCTTTTATTTTTCTTTTGGGAAGGTTTTCGCACAGAAGCGAATAATAGCAATATAAGCAGAACGCTCGCTACCAATCGCATAGCAGATTTCATATGCTTTCGTGTGCATTCGTAAGCGTTCGGATGTTTTTGTCGAAAAAAGTGACTCGCCACCGCCAGGTTCGCTAGTATCTGCAGAAAGTAGCATGTACGTGTTTGGATTTTAACTTCCACTTCTGTTCTGTGGTATAGCTTTAGATCGTCAGCGTATGAGAGTTTCGCGCATTTCAAAATGGAATTAACGTCGTTCATATACAGCAGGAATAAAAACGGTCCTAGGTGGCTTCCTTGTGGAACACCAGAACAAACAGGAAATGGCGAAGAAATGTGATCACCAATTTTCACAGACATGCTACGACCACATAGGTAAGATTGAAGCCAGAGTAGCAAATGTTCGTTCATCCCAAGTCGATCAAATTTGGCAATTGCAATTTGATGATTCATTTTATCAAATGCTGCAGATAAGTCTGTGTATATCGCGTCCACTTGATGACCATCCTCGATTTGGCGTGTTACAAACGAAGTGAAGGAAGTCAAGTTGGTTGTTGTAGATCGTTTAGGCATAAATCCGTGCTGATCCGACGAGATGCAGTGATTATATCTCTGGGCAAGCTCCTGGAGAATAATCAACTCAAACAGTTTAGAAGTGGCACTTAATGCAGCTATACCCCGGTAGTTCGAGACTACTCGCTTACAACCTTTTTTAAAGACAGGAAAAACATATGACTGTTTCCAGCAGTTTGGAAAAATGCCTGTAGCCAAGGATAGGTTGAATACCGCTGCAAGCGGTGCCGCTAGCGTCTCCATACAGCGTTTCAAAATGATTGACGGGATACCGTCAGGGCCATATCCCGTGGATGATTTTAGTCTTTTTCCAGCTGACGTAACCATGTCCAAGGAGATAACAAACTGCGACAAAGGTACAGAAAGTCGAGGAACATTTTCGATGGCGACGGCTACATCCTGCGGTTCGAGATGTTCATTGGTGAAAACGTTATTGAAATGAGAACGGAACAAGTCGGCAATGTCAGCGGCGGAGTCGGCTTCGAGCAGACCATTGGACATCGTAGAGGGTAATCCCGATTCTTTACGTTGCTCATTCACGTAGCGCCAAAAACTTTTTGGATTTGCCTTGAGACGGCGTTGCAGATTGTTCTGATGGGCGTTATACAGGTGATCATTGAGTTGTTTATAGGTAGTATTTATTTCTACGTATCTTATTCTCGTGGCATCAGTGCGATACTTGCTGTGTCGTCTAAGGGCTGCACTGTTACCGTTGATGCATCATGAACATGATGTATGCTGACGACCAACCCCAAGTAACAATTCTAAAGCCACTTGATTTTACTTGAATTTGATAAAGGTTTTATTGCGGTATTAATCATTACCTCTGGGTTTATTGTGGTATTGCACAATACCAAGAGGATACGAGTCCGAACACACTTCCCAAGTAGCAATTCCAAGTTTTATTACGTTCGAATAGCGGTTTTCATGACCAATTTCATAAAACCGCTAATAAAACTATGAGCTCCACCAGAACTTTCTGATGACCGCTATAAAACTGCTTTCTGACCAAGTGGCCCACTCCTCAGAATGTTTTCATAATCGCTATAAGAATCAAGTTGTAAACTCAAGTAGTGGTATGATGTTCTGCATACCTCTAATATTACATATTTTAAATAAAATTAACTCTGCCAATTTAGTATGTTTGTTTGAATCTGCTCGTAATTCCCAATTCAAAAATTTCCTAACTTTCTTCGAGTAAGCTGCCGACTGTTTGAAAAATAGCGCTCCCAACCTTCGGGCACCCTCACTCACACGCGAAAGCTTGTTCGGTCATATCTCCAATCCCGTGAGTCTTGTCTGATATCCATTCGCACCACGTGCCCGGTCTTATATATCTCAAATGACCTGAGTAAGCTATCTACTGGGTTAGTGATATACGTCTGTGATGGAAAGGTGACTCTCTCGAGAAGGCCTTTTCTAATACAATCAGAAGATTCCTCTGCAAGTGTGTTAACCCTGCACGTCCATAAGACAGAGGGGTTGTCCCTACAGGGTTGCTCACAGATATTAGAGGAATACATAGAGGAATACAACCAAGGGGTTTAAAGCCAAAGGTATTATGAAATAATGATTGCCAGGACAAAAGATTGTTAAAAATTGAAAAACTTTAAGAGATTCCAATTTTCAACTGATCGAAATTATAAAAGGGCGCAGGCGCGATAAACAGCATATCATTTGTTGTTTGGAAAACTCAACGATCACTGCGCGAGGATCGTACTATTTGTTTTGGTGAACAATTTTTATTTCTATTGTGAGATAAAATAAAGATTATGTCGTTTGTTGTGTATAGTTTAAAGGACAGTATAGGGTAATTGTAAAACTAATTGTAACGGAACTGTTGTAAAACTTACTTTATAGTTCCAATTATACAATATACAATACAGTTATACAATACAACAAAAAATGTTAAAAGCGAACAATCCACGGACACGTAATAGTAATAGTGTACAAGGAAACAAAAGGTAAAAAATAATTAGGTATAATCAGATTTTAAAATGTGTAAGGGTAGATTGAGGCTAGCGTAGGAAAAATAAGGCCGGTGTGTGAAAAAAGCTAATATCCCTCGAATAGGTCCTCGAGAGACTTTTTTCTTCTTCTATGCGCAGCGCGAGTATCGTTGTTGTTTTCCGTCGGTTCGATTGGTAGGACCGATATTCAGAACCATCCGGCTTCCGTCGCTGACCGTACCCGCTGCAAAAGCCTCCCTGCGGCTAGTTCAATCGTTATCTGAAATCCGAACACCCGTGTTATCGGTAGCCAAGCTGTCGATTCTGCCATGACGGGAAGAGCACGAGACCCCGTACTATCTAGTTACAGTGGCCGAGACCACTTTGCTCGTCAAAATTCGTCGTCGTCGAGGATTAGTCAGATACACTAGCCTTAGATAATCGCAAGTAACCTAGTTCTATGTAAACATTGACGGGAAAAGGGTAATAAATTGTTAAGTTATATGTAGAATTAAGGTTTTACTACATCGATCAATCATCAATATCCTGAAATTTTATCTACGTTTTGCTTGTAACTTTCGTGGTCGAACTCGAAAGGAGTTTTCAGTCTTGGTCTTTCAGCTTTCTGTGGACTAATCTCGATCCTTGAGTTCTTGACGATATTATTAGTTGTGATTAGTGGTGGATGGATTAGTGGTTTGTGTCCAGCGGTCTCTGTTTGCGACGGAAACACGGATTGAATTTAGCAACAGCCGTGACGCACACCCGTTTCCACCCTTTTGAATACTTTTGAATATTTTTCCCTTCTCTTCGCTAAGCAGTTTGGAGGGCAACACGACCAACACGGATTTATGCCTGGTCGATCCCTAAGTACGAACCTTATGGATCTCACATCTGCCTGTATATCGAAAAAGCACAAGTTAATGGTACTATATATTTTTAGCCACCGTAACGTTGTTAATAACATATGTCGTTGATTCTTCTCTTTTTTTCACCGAGAAGAATCAACGACACATGTTATTAACAAGTTAATGGTCTCCAACCATAACCAACGTCTCGGATGTTGTTCAAGGCAGCAACATGGGATCCCTCCGGTTTTTGCCATTTTTCAACAATATTGCTTCGATGTTTGGAGTTGAATGCAAGCTGATGTGTGTTGTATGACTAATTTTAGTCATTAATAGCTGGAAGTAACTAAAAATAAAAAATCTGGCTTTTTTGCAGCATTACGAAATGTCAAGTGTGTAACTTTCCAGCGCATCGCCATTAATGACCTAGCAGCGGTGCTGCTTGAGGTCAAACTCACCGTCAACTTACACTGTATTATGGCACTATGGTAATATCGAGAGCTTCCCGACAGCTCACTTGATCCTCACTGCCTGAAGCTGCTGTACACTGGCAATGGAAGAGAATCGCTCACACCTTAAGGACAGGAGCGAACGAAATCTGCCAGAAAAGCACATGACTTGAATCCGCAAGGACACCGAAGAAGGGGCAGAGGTAAAATCCTTGGAATGGCATGGTGTTTTGTTTCTACTTGCAATAAAAAGGATATTTTTGGGAAAGACGAACCTATAATATCCACTTCTCTCAAAAAATATAAAACTAGGTTCCTAAATGGCTTGTAAGTATATGATAAAGAGAGGAAATTGTTTTAATCCCATACTCTCTAGAGAATAATGTACTAAATAAAATTAATTCGACAGAATATTTGATTACAAACTGCAATCACAGAAAAAAATAACTCCACAACGAGTGCTGTTGCACATCTGTAACTATACACCTGCACTATCGAAGAACAAAGAAAATATTTACCATCCGCAGAAATGCTTCAGATAAATTCTTTCATCATCCATTTTCCTCCATGAGCACCTTGTTTGCAGCTACACCAAGCTGGTCCGTCGATTTGATGTTGTTTCATTTCCATTACAGTATTGTCACATTTATTTATTTATTTATTTTCTGTTTTTTTTCTATAAACATAGCTCCAAGTGCTATGCTTTGTATGTTGGTCAAAGTATACACAAAGACAAACATAAGGATGAACACAATTTAATTTACCTTCCACTCTTGTCGAATGCGACGAAACGAAACCAACAAGCTTCAGCAACAGCAGAACATTCGTTCGTTCGTTCGCTCGCTCCTAAGATCTCAATATCAAGACGATCATCGATGGTGTTATTGTTGTTTTTGTTAATGTTTTACTTCCCCTGCAACCTCACCTGTCTGTATTGGCATCCTACAGGAATGATTACCTTTCCGTGCGGAATATTCAACTTTTTATTTGCGCACGTGACACGACACGGAAAACTCGAATAAAGTGACTGTTGTTCCAGATTTTCCTGTTTACCTCACTTCTGCAATCAAAGTTCCTTGTGGATCGAAAAGATACCATTGTTGCTTGTCAGTTATGCTTTCACCATGTTTCTGTCTGCAAGTGGACAAAGCTACTCTACTTGTTTTGTAACGGATAGAGGTCGTAGGTTTGACATTATGCTATGATTTGATATCAAATATTATGAAGCATTATGTGAAACTAAGAAGAAAAAAAACATTTTTTTTCCGACTTGCTTTCACGTGTGCAAGATTTGAATTGAAATTTCATTTGAGCTATTGTCAATAGTATTGCAGCGTGTTGGTTATGCAGGGCATATTGCACCTGTTCGACTTTGATGTGGGTGGCTTTAACTCCAAAACCAACAAGTGTACCAGGAACGTAACGCTCTGAGGCATCCCAGGCGTCTGGATTGGAAGAAGTTTCCAAAGAAGCACATCAAGGCAGTTTATAACTCCTTTGTTGCTCGTCAGTGGGATGTATTTCATACAAAAGGTGAAAACTCAAAATACAATCCGAAACGAGTTTAGATGTGAGAAGTCAAGGTTTTGCCGTGAACAAAATATAAATAAAATTAAATAAAAATATGAAAGCCTTCATTGTATTACAACTTACATATTCATTTGTTTCAATTATAAAAATTTCTTTGAGATGTTATGAAAATTAGGAGAGATTTTGCACTTTAAAGTTTCAACTAAACAAAGCATGAAAAAAATAAAAAAATCAAAGGCTATTTAACAAGGTAACAATCATAATAAAATGAACTTGATATAATCAGAATCTCGCATATACGCAACATCACTCAACAACAAAGAAAAAAACTTAACAAATGGGTATACAAATAAAATAAGTAAAATAAGAATTTATACACCCATTTGCATTCCAGCCCTCTGCGGGGTTAAACCTAAGACTCACGAAAGGGTTGTTCCTTCATGAGACTGTAGATTGCGATAGCCGACCGGGCAGGTATGCTTAATCATCATGTTTAATTGCATTTTAAATTCCATCATAGTGGGTTGTAATTACTAACTAAACCGACCGGGAAGGAAGGAAGCACACGGTGCAGAACAACAAAAACAAAATCACTCAAAACCAAAGCAAGAAAGCGAAGAAATAAAATGGCTTTTTTCCCATCTCGGTCGAGCCCGTAGTGTAGCCAGCTAGTGGTGCGGTTTGGTCTCTAACCAGCGCATAGCCAGGTGTAAATTATGCAGTTAAGATTTAATCAATTTCATGCCCGCTTCCGTTTTTCCGTTTTATGCACATCTACACACAGCTTTGCGATGGTGGCTTTTGAAGCTGTTTTTCATTGTTTTCTATTAAAATCTGTTGACTTTAGTGCTGGTTTTTCCTGTTACAAAGTGGACTAACCATACATGTTCTCTTTAGTCGTAATATGCTACATTCGCACAGTGAGATAAGCAAATTTTCGAAATTTCAAACTACATTCCGCAATAAACTCATTCGTGAGTTATTTTTCGTTTACTTCCGTTTATCGAATAAGTAGATCAATTTTAATTAGCTAGAAACAGAGTCTATCCTGAGCTCAAATCCGTAGATTCATAATTTAATCAATTTATTCCGATATTCGACCACGGTTATGTTTCTGCTTCCAGTGGAAGCAGCCGTATAGTTCAGTGCATTTGTGTTATATTTAACACCTAATGAATTATTCATACGGCACTTGATCGGTCGGGGCAGTTCGAAAGGATATTTCCCAGCAGACCACAACGCTGCCGTCGCCGCCGCCGCGAGGCCCAACATTGAAAACGGCACGGAGTGAACTTTTCCATGCCGGGAAAGGCCAGCGATTGTTTGCATAGGGAAATCTATTTTTGATTGCTTTGAAGCTAGCGGCGTGCTGGTTAAGTTCAGGTCAAGTTAGTGTGTATAGGAAAAAAATCGCTTGTATCTAAGGTAGGATAATTGCGACAAAAATAACCGGAAAACGCGCTGTCACTGTTCTGGGGTGATAATTGAGCAGATATAATCTGCTGTCATACCGGGAATGCTGATAGATTAGCATATTCGAGCAAAGGTCGAAATAATATTTTTATAAATGCCAAGTCTATGACAAAACAGGGAGCATCAATTTTTTTCACCGTATAGCAAACAGGTTTTACTGAATGTCGAGATAAAAATTATCTCATATCAAGTTACGTTTTATCGAAGTTGCTTTAAATCGATGTTGCCTTTTTTTTGAGGTATGACTGTAATACGACAAAAAGTTATACATTTTAAATATTTTAGGCTGGCATATGTAGCTCATCCCATAGCTTTATTGGTGGTTGGGAAAACAATATGTCGGTTTTTAAAATAATTACCCGAAAATTGTACGATCCAGTTTTCGACTTCTCACAACTCACTACTCACTACTCAATTCAGACTTCTCACTTTCAACATGTCACTTGTCACTTATCATTTCTTACTTTAACTTTTCACTTTTACTCACTTTTCACTCTGCCCTTTTCAGCTTTTATCTTTCGCTTTCCCTAGTTTTTTACCATCCACCATTCACTTTTTACCTTCCGTTTTTCAACGTTTAACTTTCACTTTTAGCCTTTCGTTTGTCGCCTTTTACGTTACACTTCTTGTTTTTCTTTTTTTTTACATTTCACATCTCATTTTTTGGTTTTCAATTTACACTTTTCGTTTTTCGCTTTTCACTCTTTACCTTTCACTTTTCACTTTCAGCCCTTCATTTTCGCTTTTCGTTTTTCGCTTTCCGCTTTTCACTTTTCTTATTTCCACCTATTGTCGTTTACATGTGCCTTTTGACTTTTCATCTTTCACCTTCTACTTTTCATTTTTCATCTCTTAGCTTTCTTTTTTCACCTTTCACTTTTCGCTTTCCCTTTTGCACTGTTCATCTTTCACTGTTCACCTTTCGTTTTTCGTTTTTCACTTTTCATTTTACACTTTGCTTTTCATTTTGTGCTTTTCACTACAACGTTTTATTTTTCATCTTTCGCTTTTCAATTTTGATCTCTCACTTTCCACTTTTAGCTTTTCTTTTTTCTCTTTTCGCTTTTCGCTTTTCCTGTTTCACTTTTCTTTTTTTATTTATTTTCCATCTTTTGTATTTCACTTTAACCTGTCCACTTTCCGCTTTACATCATCCACTTTTCACCATTCACCTTTTACTTTTCGCTTTTCATTGTTAACTTTTTATCCTATTCTTATCTTATCGTTTTTTAATTTTCTCTTTTTACTTTTTGCTCCTGGATTTTCACTTTTCATTATGAACACCTTTTGTCTATCAATTATTACTATGCACTTTTCATTGTTCACACTTTACCCTTCTCTTTGTATCTTTTACTTTTCATCTCTTCCTTTGCACGTTTCACTTTTCACTTTTCACCTGACACTTTCACTTCATACCTTTTACCTTTTACTTTTCGCTTTTCACGTTTCATTTTTTGCTTTTTATGCTTCACCTGTCGCTTCTCACTTTTCAGTTTTGCGTTTTGCTTTTCACTTGACTTTACATCGTTCACCATTTACTTTTCACTTTTTACTTATCGCTTTTTAATTTTCACTTTTCGCTTTTTACCTTACATTTTTTACTTTCCGCTTTCCACTATTGCCTTTTCTCTTTCGACATAGGACTGCGTTTCTCAGCTGCTACAGGGAATAATTAAATCAAAAAAATGCGAGCGTCACGAAAAAATGAAAGATTTTGAACGCTAATAGGTCTGCCAATTATGAATGGATTTTGATGGTTTGAATACCTATCGATTCATAATAGATATAGCAATTACCGTGACTGCTGGTAATTCCGCGCACTTAAGGCGCAGACAATGTTATGATCTGTGTAAAAAATTCAAATGGTGAGTTAGATAACCATAACTTCACCATCGGATAGAATTTTTAGTCCTTTTTATGAGAAAAACATGACAGTTGGTGTAAAGTTCCAATAAACAAGAAAAAAATCCTTCAGCCGGTTACGTGTCAGTGCACATAATTCCGCGCACTAATTTATGACTTGATTATAATTCCGCTCAGACGCGTACATAATTCCGCGCACTATATTTTCATTGTAATAATCACAGACACAAAGTCTAAAAAAGCCCATAGGCAAAATTAGTCTAAAATTGAAAAGAGTATATTTTAGGTCCGGACTTCTGGTAGGAACTGGAACCATAGACAAACAGACTTAGCAACACAAACAAGCATGTACATAACATCTTGGAGCATCATAAGAAAGAGTGCTAATAATAACACATGGCAACAACTAAATAAAAAAATGGACTGCACTCATCAACGATAATAGATTAAAACTGCATAAAGCCGGAAAATGGCTCAAGCTAAAATGTTTGGACAAATTTACTTGAATAACCTCTAGGCAGTAGATACATTACACGATCGCTACATTTTAAAATTAGCTTAGCGATAATAATTATATTGATGACTAAAATTTGCTTCTTTATTTTCTGTCACTCATATTTACAATTGTTGAAAAGATATTAAACGCGTTCAGCGTAATTCGATGGTTTAGAGTTTTATTCTCGTTTGTGATCCTGAAATTACGCCATTTCACATTGGTCCAAAACTAAAAAAACGTGCGCACATGAATTTTACGTAGGAAAAGTGTTTGTGAAACCTTTGCAAGTATTACTTAAAATTGAAAGTTCTATCTTTTGGTGGAATTCAACTTTAGATTAATCCCCCTAAAAGTAAAATAAAAAATTTAGTTTTCGTCATTTTCCATATAACACATTGATGTGTTCTGCAAAGTTTTAGAGCATATTATTATAAGAAATTTTGCTGAAGACAGTAACCTTCTATCTCTTTAGCGAAGATAAAAAAATCCGAAGATTGAAAAAATCGTTAAACTCTATTTTAGCTCTATTTGTAATTATTGTATGACTTTTTCATGTTTTACAAAGTTGAACAAATGATAAAAATACACTACCATGCCAAATATAGTATACCTCTATGGCGACATCCATTTAGTACGTCTCGCAAATTTTGACCAAAAACATCCCCTCCTCCCCCTTTGTAGAATTTCAATATAAAAAAACCAATTTCGACCCCGGTTTACTCAACTAGTATGTCGGTTACGAATGAAACCTTCTGGATTTTGTAGCATTTTTCATATAGTTTCTAGTTCATGTAATTACTTAGCTGCCGGCTGCCGATAGTCAAGTAATTCGGGGTCAAAATTGGGGAATTTTTTATATTAAAAGTTCTACAGTTCCTAAACAAGCAACCACAGAGTTATACTATATTTAGCAAAGTTGTGTATTTTTCCTATTTATACAACTAGAACATGGAAAAATCACAAAACAACTACAGAAAGAGCTAAAATAGAAAAATTGATTTTAACAATTCATCTATAAAAAGTAGAATTTTTCTATCTTCGCTGAAGGGATAGAAGATTACTGTCTTCAGCAAAAATTTTCATAATAATATGCTCTAAAACTTCGCAGAACACATCAGTGTGTTATATTGAAACTGAAGAAAACTGAGTTTTTCATTTCACTTGTAGGGGGATTAATCAAAAGTTGAATTCCACCAAACGAAAGATCTTTTAATCTAAAGAAACGGTTGCAAAGGTTCCACAAACCTAAAACCAAGATTTCCTACTCAAAACTCTAGTGGGAACGTTTTGGTTCACTGATTTTGGATCACTTGCATTTGGTGCTTTTCATTCCGTAAGGTATTGACCGGAATCCTGGTCATTTTCGCAGATTTCCGTACTGAACAACCTTATTTGACTTTCTTCAACGTATCTACAAAGTTTTCTGTAGAGTAATGCATATTCTGCTATCCGTTTTTTCCCCGATATAATCCTGCTACATCCGCGCGGAATTATAAACAACACTAATTTATCTGCTCTTAATTCCGCTCACAACAAATCTTTAAACAAAACAAACAGAAAAATGAGTTATTAATAACTATTTCCATAAAACAGTTAAGTGTACATCTATGTACCTATGTAGCACAAATTCATCATAAAAAATACTTTTTGGAGCGAAAAAAACCTTCCGATAATTTAGGCCTCCGCTTAGAACAATTGTTAACAAAACATTCGGAAATCACGTTTTGGTCAGCGTGCAATGAAATGGCCTTTGGTTTGGCCAGACGAACGAAGCAAAAGTTGTCAGTTTTTAACAAAAACATTAAAGGAACATGGTATTCCATGATAGTATACTTATTAATGACGTTTTAGTGAAATTTACTGTTGAAAAATAGATTTTTAGGATGAGTGCGCGGAATAATATGCTGCGCGGAATTACCCGCAGGCACGGTACATGGTTTTTATTACAATTTTCATTTTCTATCACTAAATAATGAATATTAACGAAAAGTTTCAAGGTCAAATTTCCCCATAAATTTTCTTCCGGATTACCTTGCGTCACAAGCATCGGACGACTGTTAGATACACCAACTGTTAAGTGTAGTTTCTTTTTGAAAAAAAAAACCCGATTTAATCCACCTAGTGGTGAAAGGAACCTTTGTTATACGGTCTTACTTGGTATTTGAGATAGAAATCGATACGTTTTCGGAACATACTTCATCTATTGGTTAACGTTGCGTAATGCGTTGGTTTACATAAAATTTTTGAAAATTGAATAAGTTTACAAATTTTGAACAAAATAGGAACACTTTTAAATTTTGATAGATCCTATTTTCATGTAATTCCTGAGTAAGGATAAGTAAGTTGTTATTAATTTGAGTAAGTGCAAATAAAAGTAAATTGTACGAGGAAATCTTATTCTTTAGCATATACATTGCCTAGTAAAGGTCTAGTTTATAGGTTTTTGAACTATGCATAATTTCCTGTAATGCCATTCTATTTGATTCACATCAATAGAGTTTACTTGAATAATTTTAATCAATTTTTATTAACCTTCGGTTACTCACGCTGTTGTATTTTGTACAACACGTGTAGGTTTTTCAACGCCATATTGTTATAAAGTTACAAATCGTTGTTTAACTAACGAATATTCTTCAATAAACTTATTCTGAGCAAAATGTCATAATTATTCAATGCATTAATAATTTAAATTGTTGGAAAAATAGATCAGCATAAACCGTCATCACAGAAACGAAACAATCAGCATGCGAGGTGTACCGCAATTGACCCCAAGTGGAATTTTCTTTCGTTTCTTCATATGGAAAAATGGTGTCTGTATGCAGCAAAACTAGCCAATGTAAAATGTTTAAAATGTATCCGTCTGCTGGTAGTCGATTAATTCGTAATCAAAATTAAGGTATTTTTTATAATCAAAGTTCTACAGTTCCTAAACAAGCAAACATAGAGGTATACTATATTCAGCAAAGTTGTGTATTTTTATCATTTGTACAATTTTGTAATACAAGAAAAAGTCATACAACAATTACAAAAAGAGCAAAAATATAAAAACTGAGTTTACAAATTCATATACAATAAATAAGATTTTTCTATCTTAGCTGCAGAGATGGAAGGTTACTGTCTCTAGCAAAATTTCTTGTAATAATATGCTCTATAACTTTGCAGAGCACATCAATGTGTTATATTGACACTGAAGAAAAATATTTTTTTTTATTTCACTTTTAGGGGGATTAATCAAAATTTAGATTCCACCAGACGATAGAGCTTTTAATTTCAAGAAACTATTCTAAAGGTTCGATAAACCTAAAACCAAGTTTTCCCAGTCAAACGTCTAGTGCGCACGTTTTCTTTGGTTTGGGATTATAGTGCGCGCGAGTAACTGTGTTGCAAAAGTTGGCGCGAGTGTTCGAGGGGTAATATCTTTTGACCGGTACAACCAATTCTTATGAAATTTTGCATATATATTCGTATTGTCAAAACCTCTCGTTTGATATTAAAATATTTCAAATTAGGTAAACTATCTTGGTTAAAATCATTATAAATTATTGTTAATTTTGGTGTGGTGTATACGGTTGCTCATAATTTTCAAATTAAACGTCCAATCAAAAAACCATTCAATAGTGATCTATAAGCATATATTATCTTTCAAATGAGACTAATAGCGCATGAATCGGTTTGGCCATCTCTAAGAAACAGGCGATAATTATTTCCTTGTCAAAACAGGTTTTTTAAGCATAACTTTTAAACTACTTGTTTGTTTTCAATTAAAAATTTCTGAATAATTTAGCTTTAATAAGGGCTTTCATTTGATACTAAGATCGTTGAAATCGGTCATGTAGTTCTAGAGAAACCCGTGTCACGTATTTTTCACATTTTTGCTTATAACTTTTAAACGAAACGTCGTGTCACGAAGCAACTCAATAGTGATCTAATAGACAATAATACCTTTCAAACAAAAGTAATAGCGAACGATTCGGTTCAGCCATCTTTGAGAAACAGGCGATAGAAAAAATCATTACATACATACACACACACACACACACACACACACACACACAGACATTGCTCAAATCGTCGAACCCTATCGATTGGTATATGTGACTTGGCCCTCCGGGCCTCGGATCAATTTCGTGTTTTTCGACCAATTTTTAAACCTTTGTTATAGTATAACAAAGGTAAAAACATTAACCCCTCTAAGGTCTACATCATTTTTAGCACCGCAAAATTCACTAAAATGGCCATAACTTTTTAATTTTTCAATATTTTTTCACCAAATTTGGGAATTTTGCCGAAAATATGTTCTATTTTTATAATATCTATAGATAATGGCCATATGCCATATGGTCCCGGAGTTATTCCGGAGTTCCTTGGGGGACCGAGATATGGCTTTTTTAGATAAAGTTGCCAAATATCTAAAATTTGTTTGAAATCTATTGATTTTTGTAAACATATCATCGACTGTAGACATATCAGTTACTTTGCCGCAGTTATGAGCCATGCTGCGCGCCTTCCGGATCCGGGGGGACACTATGAATCCGGAACCGGTTCCGGTAACGGGACATTTCAGTATCAGTAAAGCATGTCGTGTCGCATATCAAAAAACATCAGAATTCGATAAAATAGCGATTGGCGATCATCTCATGCCTTTCAGAGGCCATATGGCCGATTCCAGGTCCCGGACAAGTTCCTCCGAAATCCGTTCCGTGCTTGTATCAGAAAAGAAACCCTCCCCGGACCCGGAACCGGTCATACGGCCTCTGAGGGACATGAGATGATCACCAATCGCTATTTTGTCGAATGCTGATGTTTTTTGATATGCGACACGACATGCTTTACTGATACTGAAATGTCCCGTTACCGGAACCGGTTCCGGATTCATAGTGTCCCCCCGGATCCGGAAGGCGCGCAGCATGGCTCATAACTGCGGCAAAGTAACTGATATGTCTACAGTCGATGATATGTTTACAAAAATCAATAGATTTCAAACAAATTTTAGATATTTGGCAACTTTATCTAAAAAAGCCATATCTCGGTCCCCCAAGGAACTCCGAAATAACTCCCGGACCATATGACAAAGGGCCATTATCTATAGCTATTATGAAAATAGAAAATATTTTCGGCAAAATTCCCAAATTTGGTGAAAAAATATTAAAAGATAAAAAAGTTATGGCCGTTTTAGTGAATTTTGCGGTGCTAAAAATGATGTAGACCTTAGAGGGGTTAACAAAACCCCCACTTCCCAACAAGTCGAAGATTCTTTACGACGTTTAAATTTATACACATTTGATACCTGTGCTTCGGAAGTACGCCAGAGTGCAAAACCATCCCTTTTCTTCAACCAATTTTATCGTTTGAACATTTATTTAGCCCATTCCAATTTGATATGCTGAAAGTAAACATTTTCGTCAAACTGTAAAACCACCCCTTTCCTTTAACCAGGAATGGCACGATCACTTTGACTCAATTTATATTCATTGGACAGTACCATCCCGCCAAGCAAAATTTGACTAAGTTTTATATGGGACATTTGTAGAATTAGTTATTATCTACAATTTTACTTAACAAAGTTTTGCTGTATCTTTTGTAGTTACGGTGCTACAGTGCTAAATATAAAAATACTGCAAAACGTTCACTTGGCTACTAATGAGCTACTAGCATTGTAGCACCGTAAATACAAAAGATCGTCCCATATCCACTGAAGTCGCTTTTTACGCGGTTTGTTTTTTACGCGACAATTTTTACGCGAATTTGTTTTTTTCGATTACTCAAGAACGGTGCAACTTAGGGACCATTTACAAACTACGTGACGAATGTCGGGCCTCTCCCAAATGTATTGAGAAATAAATGAATGGTCCCTAAGTTGCCCCGTTCCTAATAATCGAAAAACCAAACCGTGTAAAAAAAGTACTTGAGTGTACGCGAAATTCGGAATTTACGCGGTTTTTTACGCGATTTTTGGAATTTACGCGGATGTGCTCAAAACGTCTATTTTTTCGCATAGTGTTAAAATCCACAGTTTTTTTTTACGCGAAATTTTGTTTTTTTTTTTTGCGCGAATTTTGGAATTCACGCGGTATTTTTTACGCGACTTTCAGAATTTACGCGGTTCTGATTTACGCGGGACGTATCCTTTGCGTAAAAAGCGACTTGAGTATATAACTTTTTTCAAATTCTGCATGACTGAGACGGTACTGTTAAATGAATGTGAATTGAGTCAAAGTGATTGTGCCATCCCTGCCTTTAACCATTAATTTTATCTTTGAACTTTGGATCTGTTCCAATTTGATGTCCTGAAAGTGAAACGTCATAGAAAAGTGAGCGGTCATCCTTTTCTTTTGCCAGATTGCATCCATATACTGCAAGAATTTGTTCAGAACTGTTGTCATGCACGGAAACAAGGCTGAAAAGATATATGTACATGTGACGTGATGTAACAATTTTCAAGACGAGGAAATTCAGCAACTGTCTTAAATCCGAGAATAGTTTTTGAGCATTTCATTTCCTGCCTTGCGCCAGTTAGTTGCTTGTAATTCTTTATGCAGATTCAATTGTATTTCTGTCAAGTATGCAAATAGCTGTAAAGTAGAGTTTCTGAAGTAACTAGTAAGATGCAAAGGGCGTTAGCTAATTGATATTTTAACTGGCTGTCCACATGTTAGTTGTAAGACAATTATACTTCAAATATATGCTACTAACAACAATTTCGTGGAAATTGACGAGTATGAATCAGTGTTATAATTAAAATTGCAATAAAAAATCGTGTGCAGAGTTTTTGAGCGGAATTGATTTTAAAGTGGTTTCTTCAAACAAATCATTATATTTCGCAACCAGTAAGAGATAGATAAGTACTATGTGCAGCAAAGTTGCTTATTTTAGTCTGTTCTACAATTTTTGAGAAGACACTATATTTTTTGGATTCATTTAAAAAAAACCAAAATTTGTATCACCCTATGTGTACTTACGGTCACCTTAATGGTGTAAGAAAATGCGCTATATTTTATTAATAACTGCTCCAACGTACACCCGTTACAAAATTATGCATTTTACGCTATAATAAGTTTACGCGTTTTCGAGGTTTGGTCCCATTGATTTATAACAGTAGAGTTTTGTTGAATAAATTTCATCAATCATTTTTAAATATCTTTTGACCGGTAAAACCAATTATTATAAAATTTCATAAGTATATTCACAGTGGTAAAACCTTGGTCGAGAGTCCATCATCGACGTCACCTTCTGCAGTCCATCGTTGGTGGCAAACATGAACTGGAAGGTATCTGAAGAGTATACTCACAGTGATCACCAGGCGATCCGGTATTCTATTGGCACACGGAATCCCGCAGCAGCTCCAAAAAATAGAGTCGATAAACATAGGTGGAAAACGAAGGCCTTCGACAAGGACCTTTTCATTGAAGTACTACGCGCGGACAGCGATTCCCTGGGCCTAAACGCAGATGAACAGACGGTGCTAGTGAAAGCTTGCGATGCAACTATGCCAAGGAAACAAGAACCGAGAAACTACCGACCTCCAGCTGATTGGTGGAACGAGGAGCTCTGCGTACTTCGCGCTAACTGCCTCAGGGCAAGAAGAAGCTTTCAAAGAGAAAGCAATGTCGCAGTGAGGGAAGAGTGAAGAGAGGGGTTTAGAGTGGCCAGGGCTGCACTAAAAAAGGCGATAAAGAAGAGTAAATCGAACTGTCTGAAGGAGCTATGCAGAGACGCGGATGTAAACCCATGGGGTAACGCATATAGGGTAGTGATGGCGAAGCGCAGTGGTCCAAGAATACCAACTGAAAGGTGTCCCGACAAGTTAAAAGCCATTGTTGAGGAGCTATTTCCGAAGCATGATCCAACCCTCTGGCCACCTACGCCGTATGACGAAGGGGAAGGCGGCGACGTTGAGCGCAGGCAGGTTTCCAATGACGAACTAATAGCAGCCGTAAAAAAACTGAGAGCGAAGAAAGCACCGGGGCCAGATGGAATTCCCAACGTGGCCCTGAAAGCGGCAGTGTAGATGTACCCAGACATGTTCTGAACGGTAATGCAGAAATGTTTAGACGAAAGTCACGTCCCAGAGAGGTGGAAGATACAGAAACTGGTGTTGCTGCCTAAACCAGGAAAACCTCCGGGAGATCCAGCATCGTATAGATCCATATGCCTGCTGGATACACTTGGAAAACTACTGGAGAGGATCATTTTGAACAGGTTGACGGTATGTTTGCAGAGTACGACGGTGTACTAAAACTGGTTTTGCCTAGAGGCGCGGAGATCGTTGGCTTCGCAGACGATAGCGTAGTAGTAGTAACAGGAGAGTCGCTGAAACAGATAGAAATGCTGGCAACCGAGTCGATAGACATAATCGGAAGCTGGATGCAAGGGGTGAAATTGCAAATAGCCCAACATAAGACGGAAGTGCTGGTGCTCAGCAACTGCAAGGCATCTCAATCAGCGAAGATTGTTGTGGGAGAGCACACGATAGCCTCGAAGCGATGGTTGAAACACCTAGGTGTATGGATTGACGACCGGCTAAATTTCAACTTCCACGTCGACTACATTTGCGAAAAGGCGGGCAAAGCGATTAACGCACTGGTCAGAATTATGCCAAACAACTCTGGTCCAAACAGCCGCAAAAGGCGCATGTTAGCCAGCGTATCCTCTTCTATACTGAGATACGGTGGACCTGCTTGGATAGCAGCGCTTAAAGCCCAGCGGAATAAGAAGAGATTGAACAGTACGTATCGGCTCATGGCAATGCGGGTCGTGAGCGCGTACAGAACTATTTCTTCGGAATCGGTCTGCGTCATAGCTGAAATGATTCCCATATATATCATTTTGGCAGAAGACAGCGAATGTTATAAGCGGAAGGATACCATAGGAATTCGAAAAGCTATGAGAGCGGAGTCAATGGCAAAATGGCAGCTAGAGTGGAACTCCGCGACTAACGGAAGATGGACGCATAGGCTAATACCGGTACTCTCAGCCTGGGTGAACAGGAAGCACGGAGAAGTGAACTTCTATCTGACGTAATTTCTTCCGGGACACGGATGCTTTAGACAGTATTTACATCGATTCGGGCATGCAAGGTCACCCTTCTGTCCGAAGTGCGGCGATGTTGAAGAAACACCCGAGCATGTGGTCTTTGTATAACCCAGATTTGAAGCGGTGCGCGAGGATATGTTCGCTCTAAACGTAGACAACATTGTTGAAAAAATGTGTCTAGATGAGGGCACTTGGAACGTCGTCAATAGATCGATTTCAAGTATTCTGGTTGAGTTACAGCGAAAATGGAGGGCAGATCAGCAAGTCGGTAACGCCTAGCTTCGAAAGAGGGGTGATGAGCGTATAGAGGACAAGGTGGCCCATTGAATGGACGTCTCTAGGCCGCATATGACACACAGATCAAAAGCAACGCGATTCTGGGCGCGGTAAAACCCTATACGGACTCATATGTGTGAGGGATGGGATCTTCCCCAAAATAGTCCCTGTACCTAGATGAACAATATTCAGTGTGGAAATGGAAGAAATCCTGCGATGGTGACTGTGCGAGGTGCGCGTTATGTTGGAGGGCACTTCCTTATCAGGTCACGTCTCGATAGTTGGAGAAATCCCGTTACGGAGGCCATGTGCATGCTGTTGGAAGGCACCCGATTTGGCTCACGTCTCGACGGGTAAAGTTCCTGTGAATACGGTCGCGATGCTAGCTACACTTCCGTAAAGAAATCCTGCGAGGGTGGCCGTGAAGAGATGGACGTTCAGTTGGTCGCCATTTCAGCATCGGTGCACGTCTCGACAAGTAGCATGAAGCTTTTTCGCGAACTTCGACTTCAAGGTACTCTGTCGATCCAAGGCGTAACTTTATTCTTGTCCAGGAATTTGTCCGGCCTCGCAGTTTCATCGTCCATAATGACGCAATCGTATTTCGTCAGCAAATTCTCGCAGAACTTTCTTGAGCGTTTCCACATTTTGCTTTGCGTTACGGTCCAGTACAAATGATGTCTTGAAACCTCTCGAAGCAGTCCCCTTCCTTACTTTCTACACATAGGATTGCGAAATTCCTGCCAGTTTTTTGTCAAATGTTTCGATAACAACTTTGGGTTCCGTTTGAATAAAGCCACTACGTTTGAATGAGCTTCCATCTTCCATATTTTCTACCGAAATTCCAAACCGTTTGTTGTGGTTGAGTTTGAGTTATATGCAAGCACATTATGCAACAGTTATGTTTAACTTATAACAATAAAAGAATAATCAGTGAACACTGTGCGTCTCCATAATAATTAGTTGTATGCCACATAAAAATCAATGTTACTTTGGAGCAAATAAAACAGTGAAAAAATCAAAGCCATGCGCTAGAACATTCTTCTAAGACTTGACCCTTCTTTGAAGACAGACTTTGCAGCCGGTGAACATTGTTGACTGTATACAAAAAAAAAATCACTTTTTGAGCACAACTTAACTGGTCATCAAACTTTAAAATGCGGTAGTAAAATAGGACCAATCAATGAACAACACTACTTTGATTGCAAATTTGTCTCATTGTTGTTTCCAGTTGGCGTATTCTCTCCCAGACCATTTACCGGACTTAAAGCCAAACGAACCTTTGTTCGAAATTGGTTTCTTTTCAAGGACAAAATCTACATTTTGCGAGTTAAGTTAATTGTTAATTCGGTAACAAAACCACGTCCGGAAAAAGTTTCGCCTATGCTCTCCGATGTAAATATGCTGCTGGGCGGAAAAAATACCGTCCCGCTGTTTTGCGAACAACCGTCGCCGTTGCCGTCGTCGCTGTCCGACCGCAAAAAAAGTTTGTGTAACATTTCCCTGTTGGCACGTAAGCAACAATGGACTCATAAATAATGTATTTTAGTAAATTTGAAACGTCTGTCAGCGAACGCTTTGTGGAAGGATTTCTTTTTTTTCGCAAACAATTTTTAAATCAATATTTTGACTCTGTAGTCAACGACCGTAGTGAAAAACATGCCGATCCTGACTGACGTGAATTTTATTTTACGACCTAAAAGTTATGTTGCAAACAGTAGTTCTAAAGCAGGAGAAACCTGCAAAAGAGTAGGTACAATGCTAGGATTAAGACATTTTGGCAGTTTATGGTAGAACAAGACGCTTTGGAAGAAACTAAGAGTACGGTTCACCTTACTAAAACGAAAGAACAAATGTCTGGTGCGGCTATAAAAAATTTTGTATACTAGATTTTTTATGGCTCCTTTCGCCAGTACACTCGTGCAGACTAATTGATTTAAGATGATTTTTCAGGCAGAAACATAAAACATCACCAGCAACGGCAGCTTGGTGGAGAGTATTCTGAGGAAATTTGAACGTCTTGTTGGCTGCACATTGAACACTTGCTTGCTAGGCCGGACGAATCTACCGAACGAGAAACTTTGCATAATCGTCTGTTATGTGTGTGCGTTTGCATAATTAATGTAAATTTCCTAGCAGCAGAATCAAGCACAATTTATGTTTCGTGTCCCGCGTGGATTAGGTGGACGCCATTATTTCTTGACACTACATTTGACGTTGCTTGCATACACAATATACCTCCAGGGCACTATCATCAATGATCAAAACCTTGTTAAAGGCCTCGATGGTGGAAATTTAACAACTTGCAAGCGCTGGTGTTTGTAGATATAACATTCTAGGAAGTAACAATATCCTGAAGATGATTTAATTTTTGCTTAGATACATCAGCAAACATAGGGTTAAAAATAGTGTAATAGTTACCTGTAATGTACAAATGCAATATATTTTATCATTATTTTGTTTGTTCCGGTAGTGAACATACCAACCGTAGAAGCTCCTTGAATAACTTCCAATTAACTTAGGAAATAATTGTACCTATATAAAGCTATCTATTTTACTCTTGCAAGAGTGATATTCATATCATTGAGGCAAACGTAGAAAGTAATTTCATTCGCAACCCAAGCGAACAGATGTGGCCGATTATTCCTTTCACGTGAACGCACGTGACATGTTACTAATGTCGGTTTTCATTTCGCAACACTCGTACGCTCGAGTGAACACGCGTTATCTTGCCATTTTCTACAATGGGTTTCCCGTTGGATAACAAGACAGAAAAGAAGTTTAGAAAATAGTTAACAAAGGTAAACTGATATCTGCCGTTTTTTGTGCTATAACAACATCTGATAATTTTCAATACTTAACACGAAAGTATATTAGGTTTAGGTATAATTACTTTGGTAGTGCTCATATTTACTTTCCTAATCGGTCAATCTCATAGCATATTATACATAAAACTGAGTGACGTAGTAATACATAAGACATTTTGTTTTGAAATAATTTTCTACCATTTGACGCTTATAGTATTTAACTTTAATTTATACTACCATTACTACCATAAATTTCATCGACACCAAAAAACAAACTGTTTCTCATAAAATATTTTTTTAAATTATGTTAGTATATTAATTGTTACACAACACCGTAAAAGATCTGTTGACAGTACCAAATTACTATACTTTTTAAATTATGACTTATACCAAGAAAGTTTGTTTTTCGCATCTCAGCTTGAAGTAAACGGTTTAAGGATGTGTCGAAATTAAATTGAATTATAGCCTCTCGGAGGAGTATATTAACGAAGACTGCCAACAATGCATCACCTACCCGGAATCCAAAACAGGAACGCTTGTTTTTATGCCGGTGCATTATTTCCGGTCAATTGTAAATCAAGCTGACTTCTGCGGAATTTCCCAGTACAGTCATCCATTATATTGTCAGGTTCAGCTTGTTCTAACTTTCCAACAACATCAAGAAATACTAACAAGATTAGCAGTTCAAGAGCAGTGAAATTACTACTGCTGCTGCTGCACACCGCAGTCGAACGTTCGTGGAAAGTTCGCCGACGCCGGGAAAGCGTTCCTCTAGCTTGGCGTTCGCAGTAGCAAGAATGGCAAACATGTTCATTTTCCACTCCCGGACCCATCTATATATGGTTTATCGATGGTACCGTTTACTGTGTACCGACGGCATTGCAAGTAGCTAAACTTTTCCCATAATTTAGTTTTAATTGAATTGTTACTCTCGGAGATCCCCTGGAAGTGTGCCACTTTCCGCCAACTGTTTGTTCGAATCACGCTCTCCTTCACTCGTTTCTTGTGGCACAAACAAACAGAATGGCGCACTGTGGGGTAGTTTCATGTGAGAGTTTGGACAAAATTTCCAACAAAATTTAAATTTTGCTGTGAATTTCGTATATTATCTGTAAATTTCGAGCACTTGAGCTATGTTGCGATTGCTCTTCAAAAAATAACCAAAACATTTCGAAGAATTTCAAACAAATCTTCAAAAATAAGATAAATCCAAATTACTTAAGCGTAAATTTTCAACACTGGCAACAAAACATTTCTCGTCCGAACATATTCTATCCTGTCCGTTTTTTATATTTACAATTTGAAGCCGCGACCGCCAATGTACTATTTCAAAATAAGAATGAAGACTTTTTTTTTGAGTGGTTTTAACCCAAAAGGTCATTCACCATGAAGACTTTTGCTTATTTGCCTTATCTTAGACATAAATCATGGCACGTACGTGCTACGTACCATCCACGCATCCTTGCTCTCCAAGACTATCACATCGATCAAACGAAAAGTATTCCACCTGTTTCGTATGACTTTCGGAATGCTGATCACCGAAGCAGACCCGAATTCTTTTCCACTATCGGCTGGATTGGTGTTGGTGACAATGCAGCATTGACTCTTTCGCACATAATTGGGCACGCAGTCGATCGTCATGTACCTAAGATAGTACATTCGCCAAACAGCAAGCCTTGGTTGACCCGCGGGCTTCGCATGCTGAAGACGGAAAAAAGAGTTGCGGTTAGGACATATTCCAAGTTTCGCTCCCTTTTGCTGCGTGAGCATTACATAAGATTGAACGCTGTATACAAATGAACCAGTCGGGAATGCTTCAGACGACAGCTGAAGAGAATTCAGCGTAATCTGAGGGTGATACCGAAATCTTTTGAAATTTGAAATGTCAACGATCAGCATAAGGAATCAGATCTTCCTTCAATCCTTCTTCAATTTCTTCTGACCCTCAATGGAGAGATTGCTTCGGATCCTCAGGAAAATTCGGGCGAACGTTTTGCGACGAAGTATTCCCAGCTGACCAAGTTATCCAGGCACCTTACAACGTTCTGCTAATGACTGGAAATACGCTGGGTACTCTCAACATCGACGACGCTATGATCTCTAGAGTCACCTTAACGTTAAATCCTCGACTAAACCCTGCCCAAATGGTATATCGCCCAAATGGTAGTTTTTGAAAAAGAACAACGCTGACCTGCTTTTTCCGCTTGGTCCATCTCAAGCAGGGTATTTCCCTTTGTAGGGAAAACTGCCCATATATTTTCTGTTCATAAAAAAGGGAATCGAAAAGATATCAATCACTACCGAGGAATCTCATCATTGTGTGCCACTTCCAAGTTATTCGAACTTGTAATAAAAACTCTGCTTTTGTCAAACTGCAAACAATACCTGAGTGATGATCATGAATTCATCGTAAGTAGATAAAGCGCTATGAATTCCTTGTGTCTCACATTATATATTGGGGAAAGCTTAGCAACGTGCTCAAACCAAGGTCATCAATACTGTTTTATCTGTGGCAGTCGACAAAATCAGTCATGAAGTTGCTAAATTGGAAAGACCCGGTATCGGTGGGAGTGTGTTACGCTGGTTTAGTTCCTACCACGCATGCCGTAATTGTAACGGTTGAAGGTTTTCAATCTAACGTAGTTTCAGCCACATCTGGAATCCCACAAGGCCATTTGGGGCCATTAATCTTCCTGCTGTAAATCATTAATGTCAACCGCGTTCTTAAAGACTCTCGTTTATCTGACGCCGATGTCTGAAGATTAGCTGGTGGATGCGCCCCAAAATCGATGCAAGTGCGTTACGGATACCGCGCGTATGTTTCTTGATGCTGAGTGAACCAGCCAAAATGCCGTCCCAGAAGGCTCACAATTATTATGTCGTACCAGCTCCTAGTAATTTTTCAAGCCAAAACTCAATATCATCCATCAATCGACCTTTTCAAGACCACTTCTTGAACTTCTTGTTTCTTGAACTGAATGATTGGCGATGATTTCGCATTTTGATAATTTTTGCATGACTTGTAACACTAGTCATTGGTATGCAGTTGATGTAGTTAGCTTACTAGGAGCTTGCTTACAACTTCAATTAAACTGAAAAAATAAATAACTACTCTGGGTTATCATTTACAACACTGATTCGCATTCGTCAATTTGTACGAAATTGTTGATAGCACCATCTATGTTGATAGATTGATTTGAAGTATAATTGTATTAGAACTAACTATGCATCTTACTAGTTCCTTTCGACACTTTATTTTACAACTATTTGCAAACTTGACAGAAATACAATTGAAATTATGTAAAGAATTGCAAGCAACTAACTGACGCAAAGCAGCAAATGAAACGCTCGAAAACTATGCTCAGATAAGACTGTCGCTGATTTTCTTCGCTTTGAGGATGACTGCGCCACGTCACATACACAAATATCCCTTCAGCTCTGTTTCCGTGCAAGACAACACTTCCAAACAAATTCTTGCAGTACATGTATATGGATGCAATCTGGTAAAAGGAAAGGATGACCGCTCACTTTTCTATGACGTTTTATGTACTTTTAAAACATCAAATTGGACTAGATTCAATGTTTAAAGATAAAATCGGTTGAAGAAAAGGATTGCTTTTAGACTTTAACAAAAAAATTTACTTTCTAGACATCAAATTGGACTTGGTTAAATGTATCAAACGATAAAATCGGCTGAAGAAGAGGGGTGGTTTTACATTCTGCCGCACTTCCCATGCACAGATATCAAATTGGTATAGGTTTAAACGTCGCACATAGGAGTATATAGAACAAAAACGTGGCCAAAATTATTTCAATGGTGTTTAAGTCTGTTGATGCATCAAATAGCTCAAAAAAATTATTATTTATTATTTTTAGATGATAAATATAGTAAACTAGCTGACCCGACAAACTTCGTATTGCCACAAATTAACCTGTGTTGTACATAAATCATGAATCTCGGATGATCTTTGTCACAATCTCGAGTTTTGCAAGCCCCCCAGTGGGCGGCGCTTCCGACGGCGGGTCACCGGCAACACTCGCGATCGTCTCGTCCTGAATGATCTAGTGTTACTATAGATAGTTTTTGTGGTCTTGTATTGACTAATGTTTTATGGAAGAGTCTCGAATTTCTCGAGTTCGATTAGTTTTTGAGTTTCGCAAAAATTTCTGTTTTATTTGTATGAGAGTCCATATCCCCCTACCACAGGAGTGAGAGGTCTCTAACTATCGTAAAATAAATTCAAGACTCCAAAATCTCCCACATGCCAAATTTGGTTCCATTTGCTTGATTGGTTCTCAAGTTATAAGGAAATTTGAATTTCATTTGTATGGGAGCTCCCCTCTTAAAAGAGGAAGGGGTCGTAATTCACCATAGAAAAAATTTCTGCCATCTAAAACTCCCACATGCCAAATTTGGTTCCATTTGATTGATTAGTTCTCGAGATAAGAGGAAATTTGCATTTCATTTGTATGGAAGCTCACCCTCTTAAAGGGGAGATGGGCCATAACTCGCTTTCTAAAGAAGAGAGGGGTCTCAATTCACCATAGAAAAAAATATTGCGTCCAAAACCACTTACATGTCAAATTTGGTTCCATTTGCTTGATTAGTTCTCGAGTTATGAGGAAATTTGTTTTTCATTTGTATAGGAGCCCCCCCTCCTCTTAAAGTGGGGAAATCCATAGAAAATATACCATAGAAAATATTCTTGCCTACAAAAACACCCACATGGTAAATTTGGTTCCATTTGCTTGATTAGTTCTAGAGTTATGAGGAAATTTGTATTTCGTTTGTATGAGAGCCCCCCCTCTTAAAAAGGTAAGGGGTCCTAATTCATCATAGAAAAAATGGTTGCCTCCAAAAACACCCACATGCCAGATATGGTTCCATTTGCTTGATTAGTTCTCGAATTATGAGGAAATTTGTATTTCATTTGTGTAGAAGCACCCCCTCTTAAAGTTGGGAGGGGTCCTAATTCACCATAGAAAATATTTTTGCCTCCAGAAACTTCCACATGCCAAATTTGGTTCTATTTACTTGATTAGTTCTCGAGTTATGAGGAAATTTGAATTTCATTTGTATAGGAGCCCCCCCCCTCCTAAAGTGGGTAGGGGTCCCAATTCATCATAGAAAAAAATTTTGTCTCCAAAACACCCACGTGCCAAATTTGGTTCCATTTGCTTGATTAGTTCTCGAGTTATGAGGAAATTTGTATGGAAGCCCCCCCCTTTTAAAGAGGAGAGGAGTTATAATCTCCCTTATAAAGAGGGGAGGGGTCTCAATTTACCATAGAATAAATTCTTGTCACCGAAAACACCCACATGCCAAATTTTGTTCTATTTGCTTGATTAGATGTCGAGTTATGCAGAAATTTGTGTTTCATTTGTATGGGAGCCCCCCCTCTTAGTGGGGGCAGGGGTTTCCAACCATCACTAAAACCTTTCCTGGCCCCAAAAACCTCTACATGCATATTTTCGTGCCGATTGGTTCAGTAGTTTTCGATTCTATAAGGAACATACGGACAGACAGACAGACAGACAGACAGACAGAAATCCTTCTTTATAGGTATAGATAACAGCTTGTTTTCAGCTAGCAGTGACATATGTCCTTTTTGACATACATTTTCAGTGTAGTATTCCCATTGGATATTGGAAGTCAAGATATTGGAGTCAAGAGAAACACGACTTAAAAACAAAATTACATCATTGTACTTTTTTCTGCAGCACAATAAAAAATGTGGATCGTTAGTCCTAATTTTACGATTTAGAAACCGCTACGAATTTCAATCACTCTCACTTTCATCTGAACTCGCGTTTGATACATCGTTGCATCCTTCAAGTTACAGGTTTGGCTGACCTGGAACGAGTAGTTTAAGCGCTTCGGCTGTTAAAGACTGGGTAGTTTTTATTGGCTTTGCGCGAGAATTAATCAGCAATAGTATTTCTTTCTTATATTATTAATTTCACGGGCGAATCTGACTTTGACTGGACGGCAAAACTTCAGCGATTAAGGATTATGCCATACAATTTTTTTCTACCTGGTAATGTTGCTTATCATCCGAAGAGGAACGACGGAGCTTATAAAAATGTTGGAATCGCTGTCTAACGGGTACTCAAATTTTTGATTATATTGAATATTGTTGAGAACCATCGTATCCCCACTTGCTGATCAGCTCCGAATCAAATTAGAATTTAGATTTCCATCATCAGGCAAGGACAAAAAACGTCATCTAGATATTTACATAAGCGTGAAGCTGCTACTAGGATTGCAACTTTACCTCAGCATGGGTATCTGTTACTGAAAATTCTACTTCTGGTGAATAGCAGTTTCGTTTAGCGTTCTTCAAAAGCGAATAATAAGGATAAATGTTTTTGTTTGAAGAATATATAATTTTAAACTGCTTTTTCGAAACGACGAATATAGTTAAAGCGTGTAGTGGCGAATGCTTTTGAACAGCATTTAACTGTACAGCTGTCAGCGCATTTTTTTAATTCTGAAGCTTTTGAGGGATTTTAGGTGATATCTTTAATGATGCTGGAAACCGTCGTATTTCCCACAGATTTTTGATTTATTTGTGTTGCATAACTTAAGATCTCAACATCATTTTCGCACAGTTCCTGGCTTCGCTTGTTTCTCTCAGTAGAGTCTACAAACTTCTTACTTGGACGACATGCATTTGATATCTCAGACCAAGTAGATGACTTGATTGTAGAACTCATTCAAGTTTTGTTTACCTCTTTAAACCGAACCTTATGGTTATAAGAAGTCGTCAATGTGCGTTTGAACTGTGTTTTAAAACCACTCAATTGATATTTCAGTACATGATAGTGATTCGGAGGGCATTTAAGAGATTCTTTGAGGTTTTTTTTCTGTAAACAAAACCGTTTTGTCGATTGAGCGATCGAATACATCGAAATTTCTTAACTAATGCAAGACAAACACAACTAATTGATAAAGTTGTAAAATGCGTGAAAAATCGTCACAACTTCAAATTCAAAAATAAATTGAGAGCGTGAGGATGCGTGAGATTTTCTTTCGCAACATTATTTTGGAACTCCATACCTTTCTTATGATGGTAAAATTTTTGCTTAGAGATGCTTAGAACATAAACAAAATTGCTTTTTTGTAAAAAAATGCCTTAAAAAAGAAAGCAAAAAGTTACTACTTCCAAGCCTGGTTTACGGGCTTCACCTAAATGTGTATAAATAAACTTGTGCTCAAATTTACTCTACATACCTTTGTCTTGATTATCCGTATTGAATTTTTACGTGGCAGTTTCTAAAAAATATCAAAAACATAGCAGAAACTCAACCTTGCTGATCGGACCACTTGCAAAAAAATCACGCTGCGAATTATAGCAAAGGTTTTGACAGCTGTACAGTCTTATAAACAATCGAGATGTTATCAAAATGGCCGACATATGATGCTATAAGTATCTAACAATACAACAATGATAAATAGCGCGTGGTTCATTCACATTTTGATTTTTGAATTTTGGCCAGGTTTTTGGCTGATATACTCCTACGTGCGTCGCAAAGAATCTTAGACCTGATGGGACGGTGGGGTTTCGTTACTTTTTTTTGTAAAAGGAAACCACACTAAACAGCTGGTGTGTAAAACTGTCGTCCCTGCCTGTAAAGCAAGGTAATCATGAAGAAAATATGTTGGGAAATTTGGCTTTGAAACTTACATACATACATACATGTTTACTATTAAGCGTCTAAATGATTGTTATGAATACGTTATAATAAAATTGCTTGACATTTTATCTATCAAACGGCATATTAACAGTTCTGTTTCATTCAATAGTACACTAAAGTCTTTTTTTACACGATTTGTTTTTTTCGATTACTCAAGAACGGTGCAACCTAGGGACCATTTACAAACTACGTGACAAATGTCGGGACTCTCCCAAATGTATTGAGAAATAAATGGTCCGTAAGTTGCCCCATTCCTAATAATCGAAAACCCAAACCGTGTAAAAAAGTACTTGAGTGTCTAGTAGCTATTATCATTCGAAACCTTTCATTAAAATGTTACACTTGTGTTGTCCTTTTCACAAAGTGCTACCCGGTATAGTAAACAATGACGTAATCCTACGTCAAAAAATCAATGGCGCGTTAGTAACTCATTGAATACAAAGTGTCTGTACAAATAAGCTTGGCAAAATTTAACTGTTGTGGTTGTGGTTGTTCCGTTTTGCCCCACCGTGCGGTGCAGTGGAAAGCCAAATGAAATCAACTGTTTGTGTAGTTTGCTGTGAAGTGTACATCTGTTGATTCTATTGAACTAATTTCAATTTTAATGCGTGACACAGTTGACGCAACTTTGGCTGTTATCCAATAAAGTGTATATTTACACCGAAGACTACAGAACTCGAGACTGGGCATTCTGTCAAATCTCTACGGACAGGATTAAGACGCCCTCCTCGGACGACGCTGGCAACTGTTAGTTTGTGTATGTGCATTCAATCTAACACCACTACCACACTGACATCGTTGGTAGACATCGTACTTCCACATCACACGCATACACTGTTTCAGATGGTTGCGTTCACTGACACTTTTAAGCAATAGTAACTCCCTTGAGATAAGAGATGGCGTTAGTCTCGTCCTTTGCAGTGTATATGCGAGCCGTCTACTATGTCCATTCTTGAGTTCTGCAGTCTTTACTTAGTCTTAGCTAAACCACAAGCAAACAGACATAACTCTTTGAAGAAAAGTACCGCAGCAAAGCCTTGACGGCCCATTCCCTTTTAGGAACTTGACATTCTCCTTTTATTCGACAAACTTATTTACTTATGTGGCCATGTCCGCCGGTCGAGTGCTTCTCTGCAGTCGTTCGCTCTGCTCCTCAAAGTGTGCCCGATCCACTTCCATCTGATGATGATTTAGCAGCCGAAAGCCGGGGTGGGTCTTGCCAAGTCAAGAATTTCTCTCCATGGTACTCGGTCTTGGGTTGCTCGTCGCCAATTCGTTGCGCGTCTCGACACACGCAAGTCGGCTTCAACCTGGTCGAGCCATCTAGCACGTTGCGCCCCTCTATTCCTTCCACCTACTGAGATTCACCACGTTTCGAAGGCATACAGCAGAACGGATTTAACATTTGAGTTAACAATTCGGGTTCTCGTATGTAGAGTGATCTGGTTTGAGCGCCAAATGTTTCTCAGTGCTGCAAACGCACCCCTGGCCTTCCTGATCCGTGTAGCTATGTCAGTCTTGGTTCCACCATCGGGAGTTCTCTGGCTACCAAGATATTGAAAGATGTCTACCTGCTCAACTTGTTGTCCCGCTACTGTGCAGTTGTTGGGACTGTCAGTGTTCACTACTATAGACTTAGTTTACGCTACATTGACTATGAGATCTGCTGCCTGCGAGCTCTCGGGGTGGTCATCCAACTTGCTTTGTATATCATTTCGACGCTGTGTGAGCAAGACAATGTCGTCGGCTAGGTCGAGGTCATTTAGCTGCTCTATCGTTAGAGGCCTTGGAATCCTCGATTTGGTCTACTGTCAATTGCTCCAATTAATATCTCATCCATAACGATAACGATAACCATAACGAGAAACAGAAGCGGTGATAAAAAGCAGCCCTGTCTAAAGCCAGCAGTAACCCTTATAGGGTCGGACAAAACACCGTTGTGCAAAACCTTGCACGAAAACGCCTCGTACTGAGCCTCGATGAGATGGATTGGCTTATGTGCGCCCCAGATGTTGTTGTGGCTGAGTCGGTCGAACGTCTTTTCGAATTCAACAATCACCAGCAGAGCGAGTCCTGAAATTCGTTGATTTCCTCCAACATAACGCGGAGCGTTGTGATATGGTCTACAAATGATCGGCCAGTACGGAACCCAGCTTACTGCCGGGGGAGAGTAGCGTCGATCTTCTCCTGGATTCAGTTGAAGATGATCTTATAGAGCACTTTGAAAGTAATACAGGTGATTCCACGCCAGTTACTACATTCAGTTAGGTCTCCTATTTTAGGGATTTTGACTAATATGCCCTGTATCCAGTCTACCGGAAAAGTTGCGGTTTCGCGTATATTGTTGAAAAGCTGATGCATCATCTGGGCTGATAAACATGGGTCAGCTTTGAGCATTTCGGTTCCTCTTGTTCGGTAAGTTGTTAGTTCAGGCTCTCTTGTTCAGCCCACAAACTCGTTTAACAATTTTCTCTAGTTCGACGTATCGTTGACGGGTAGCCGTCTTTGCCGATCTGGTTCGCACTCGCTCGATGCTGGCTTTCACCTCTCTCCGGTCGTCGAACTTCCTCCGAATTTCATCCGAAATCCACTTCCTCCTACCGCCTAGGGATGGTGTCATCACTGGTCTTGATGAAGGCGTTCTTGATGCCGTTCGATTGCTTTTCGACGGTTCCACCAGGTGGCAACTCCGAGGCTCGGGCTTCAAGTTGTTCGACGAAGGCCCTTTTCACCTCAGGATTCTCCAATCGGTGGATGTCGTTGTTGGACACGTGCGACGCGCAAACGTATCTCGATATCGATAACAAGATGATGGCTGGATGCAATATCAGCGCTGCGTTTGTTGCGTACATCAAGAAGGCTCCTTCGCCATTTTCGGGTGATGTAGTCGATTTGGTTTTCTGTTCGGCCGTCGTAGGAAACCCACGTGACTTTATGCGTTGGTCTATGGAAAAAGAGAGATCCACCAATGACCATGTTGTTATTACCACAAAATTCTGCAAAAAGCTTCCCGTTTTCGTTTTCCTAGATCATGGAGGTCCGCGTTGTTTGAGCTAATCTTCGCGTTGTAGTCACCCAAGTAGAATAGCAAAACTATTTTATTGCGAAATTAATAAATTTGGGCGTAAACCAACATGAGTTTCACGTGGCCCTCAACCACGTGGATTTATTTGATCAGAATCGCAGCAATAATTCAATTCGTTAAAATAAAGGCTTTTTAAATGGTTTATGCGATTTTTGTTTAATGTTGAGAAACAAGGAAGAGGAGGCATAGTTATCGTTATGTAATTTAATGATCGCACCCCTTTTGCCAAGCGTTACTTATTGTTACATAGTGAATGGAAGGGGTTAAAAACTGTAATTTTGCCATATATAATTTATGTTTCACGCCTTAAATAAAATTGCTTACAAACATCACTGCTTTAGGTGGTATAGATTTAGCCGTTTAAAGTTCACTCAGGAACGGATGACACAGATAAGAGCACACAAATGTAGAACGTGAGTGAAAAAATCTTCATTCCCAACATTTTTTAGACAGTAATATATCTCATATAGCATCTATTTTGTTCGAACCTGTAATTTGACATTCTCATCTTGCATTCAACTTTGAAGCTGAACTTTTTGATTAGAATTTGCGGTGCAAAGTTTCATATTATCGTGCCCACCTATGCTATGTAGCAATTATCTGAAATCTAAAACTAAGCAGAATTGATCCGGACTTTAGTGAAAACTTTCGATGCGAAGCTTCAAGTAGGAACTAATATTTCCTTGCTAAGGAGTCATTTAATATGCAGTTCATGTATCAAGTGTTCCGAACCGTACAGGGCTCTGAGTTTATGTGTAAAAATACTTGAATATTCGAGTTTGTCATATGATACCCGCTTGCAAAAGAAGCGTAAGAACTATATTATTTTAACCATACGGATATATCTGCTGACTGCTGCGAGACAGCTCCTAGGATTCACACTTCCGACTAGACAAATCGTCATTTTCCTTGAGTGCTGGTTATTAATCGTTGAAGATAATCATAAGCGATTTATTTTATCTGACCAATCAATAATAGTATTTCTTAAAATTTTCAAAGTGTTTTCAGTTTTAATGATGGCGTTTCTATTAGTGTTAACCGTCTGTAATTTAGGCCAACGTTTGAAGAAATTCTAGTCTAGCAGACAAAACTTCGTTGGGGTTCCAGGGGATTGGGATTGTGGATGCTGCCTTTTTAGCATCTGTGCAGAAGTGTGTTTGGTACGTGCACTGTGCTTGCAATTAAGGCAGTTCATACATGAGTGGTGCAAAAAGGTGTAGAGCTAGAGCAAGCATGCCTTTGTCAAGCGACACTGAAAGCAATTGCTTGCAATCCAATATATGTACTCATATACTGGCAAAACATTGGAATCTATGATTTGACCAATGCCAATGTCCATCAGGTCGTTGACAAGTCGAATCACTGAATACATATTCCATCTATACAGTAACCGGAGCACGTGGTACTCTCGCGTAGAAAATTTACAAGTAGTAGGGGAGTGTCGTCGTGGTTGGGCCACGTTTTGGAGTTCGCCCATAACTTTCGTTTCAAAAGGAATTTTGGAAATCTAAATACATCGTTGCACAGGTCTAAGAATAAGGTATATTTTCGAAATGTTTTGAACTGATTGCTTGAAAAATAAAAAAGTTATAGGCATTTACGTGAAGACCAAAAATGTTGTCATAGTCGGGCCATGTTGTACAGGTTGGGCCACCGCAAAGAAAATCTAAGCCATACGTATTGAAATTCCATATAGAGTCATGAAAAGAATTAATTTCGTGAACAACGGCTCATATAGGTACAAATACCCTATTTTTAATAGCATTTTTGCGAAATTTTGGCGATCTTGTAAAATCAATATTGCTACAATCGCCTTTTCCGAAGTGTACAACTACAATGAAAAAAAACCCGATTTAATCCACCTAGTGGTGAAAGGAACCTTTGTTATACGGTCTTACTTGCTATTTAAGATAGAAATCGACACTTTTTCGGAACATAATTCATCTATTGGTTATCGTTGCGTAGTGCGTTGATTTACATAAAAGTTTTGAAAATTGAATAAGCTAACAAAATTTGAACAAAATAGGAACATTTTTAAATTTTGATAGATCCTTTGTTCATGAAATTGCCGAGTAAGGATAAGTAAGTTGTTCTTAATCTGAGTAAGTGTAAATAAAAGTGAGTTGTAAGTGGAAATCTTATCCTTTAGCATATACGTTGTCTAGTAAAGGTCTAGTTTATAGGTTTTTGAGCTATGCATAGTTTCCTGTAATGCCATTCTATTTGACTCACATCAATAGAGTTTTCTTGAATAATTTTCATCAATTTTTATTAACTCACGCTGTTGTATTTTATACAACACGTGTAGGTTTTTCAACGCCATATTGTTATAAAGTTACAAGTCGTTGTTTAACTAACGTATATTCTTCAACAAACTTATTGTGAGCAAAATATCAGAATTATTCAATGCATTAATAATTTAAATTGTTGGGAAAATTTATGCAGTAAAACTATCAGCAAATGTAAAATGTTTAAAATGTATCCGTCTGCTGGTAGTCGAGTAATGCGGAGTCAAAATTAAGGTATTTTGTATAATCAAAGTTCCACAGATCCTAAACAAGCAAACATAGAGGTATAGTATTTTCAGCAAAGTTGTGTATTTTTACTATTTGTACAATTTTGTAGTACATGAAAAAGTCATACAACAATTACAAAAAGAGCAAAAATAGAAAAACTGAATTTACAAATTCATATACAATAAATAAGATATTTCTATCTTCGCTGCAGCGATAGAAGGCTACTGTCTTTAGCAAAATTTCTTGTAATAATATGCTCTATAACTTTGCAGAACACATCAATGTGTTATATTGACACTGAAGAAAAATAATTTTTTTATTTCACTTTTAGGGGGATTAATCAAAATTTAAATTCCACCAGACGATAGAGCTTTCAATTTCAAGAAACTCTTCCAAAGGTTCGATAAACCTAAAACCAAGTTTTCTCAATCAAAACTCTAGTGCGCATGTTTTCTTTGGGTCGGGGCTATTGTGCGCGCGAGTAACCGTGTTACAAAAGTTGGCGCGATTGTTCGAGGGTTAATATCTTTTGACCGGTAAAACCAATTCTTATGCAATTTTGCATATATATTCGTAGTGTCAAAACCTCTCGTTTGATATTAAAATAATTGAAATTAGGTAAATTATCTTGGTTAAAATCATTATAATTTATTGTTAATTTTGGTGTGGTGTATACGGTTGCTCATAATTTTCAAATTAAACGTCCAATCAAAAAACCATTCAATAGTGATCTATTAGGATATATTATCTTTCAAATGAGACTAATAGCGCATAAATCGGTTTGGCCATCTCTGAGAAACAGGCGATAATTATTACCTTGTCAAAACAGGTTTTTCAAGCATAACTTTTAAACTACTTGTTTGTTTTCAATTAAAAATTCCTGACAATTTAGCTTAAATAAGGGCTTTCATTTGATACTAAGATCGTTGAAATCGGTCATGTAGTTCTAGAGAAACCCGTGTCACGTATTTTTCACATTTTTGCTTATAACTTTTAAACAAAACGTCGTATCACGAAACAACTCAATAGTGATCTACTAGACAATAACACCTTTCAAACAAAAGTAATAGCGAACCATTCGGTTCAGCCATCGCTGAGAAACAGGCGATAGAAAAAATCATTACATACATACACACACACACACACACACACACACACAGACATTGCTCAAATCGTCGAACCCTATCGATTGGTATATGTGACTTGGCCCTCCGGGCCTCGGATCAATTTCGTGTTTTTCGACCAATTTTTAAACCTTTGTTATAGTATAACAAAGGTAAAACAACAAAACCCGATTTAATCCACCTAGTGGTGAAAGGAACCTTTGTTATACGGTCTTACTTGATATTTGAGATAGAAATCGACACGTCTTCGAAACATAATTCATCTATTGGTTAACGTTGCGTGGTGCGTTGGTTTTCATTAAATTTTTGGAAATTTAATAAGTTTACAAAATTTGAACAAAATAGCAGCACCTATAAATTTTGATAGATCCTTTTTTCATGAAATTACTGAGTAAGGGTAAGCTGGTTGTTTCTAATTTGAGTAAGTGCAAGTAAAAGCAAGTTATAAGAGGAAATATTATTCTTTAACATATACATTGCGTAGTAAAAGTCTAGCTCATAGGTTTTTGAACTACGCATAAATTTCTATAACGCCATTATTTTTAATTGACATCAATAAAGTTTTCTTGAATAAATTTCATCAATTTCTATTAACCTTCGATTACTCACGCTGTTGCATTTTGTACAACACGTGTAGGTTTTTGAATGCCATATTGTTATAAAGTTACAAATCTCTGCTTAACTAACGTATGTTCTTCAATTACCTTGTTATGAGCAAAATGTCATAATTATGCATTAATACTTTAAATTGTTGGGCAAATAGATCAGCATAAACTGACATCACAGAAACAAAGCAATCAGCATGTGAGTTGTACCGCGATTGGCCCTGGAAGTTTCTCTCGTTTCTTCATATGTAAAAATGGTGTCTGTATGCAGCAACATAATTAGCAAATATAAAATTTTTAAAATGTATCTGTTGGTAGTCGAGTCATTCGGGGTCAAAATTAAGGCTTTTTTTTAATCAAAGTTCTACAGTACCTAAACAAACAAACATAGAGGTATACTATATTAATCAAAGTTGTGTATTTTTACTATTTATACAATTTTGTAATACATGAAAAAAGAATGCAACAATTACAAAAAGAGCTAAAATAGAAAAAACTGATCTTACAAATTCATATACAATGAATAAGATTTTTCTCTCTTCGCTTAATAGATAGAAGGTTACTGTATTCAACAAAATTTCTTGTAATAATATGTTCTAAAACTTTGCAGAACACATCAATGTGTTATATTGAAACTGAAGAAAAATAATTTTTTTATTTCACTTATAGGGGGATTAATCAAAATTTAAATTGCACCAGACGATAGAACTTTCAATTTCAAGAAATTCTTCCGAAGGTTCCATAAACCTAAAACCAAGTTTTCCCAGTCAAAATTCTAATGCGCATGTCTTTTTGGCTTTGGACCATTGTGCGCACGAGTAACCGAATTACAAAAGTCGGCGCGAGTGTTGGAGGGTTAATATCTTTTGATCGGCAAAACCGATTCTTCTGAAATTTTGCAGATATATTTGTAGCATTAAAATCTCTAATTTGATGCCAAAATAATTCAAACTAGATAAATCATCTTAGATGAAATCGTTATAAATTATTGTAAATTTTAATGTGTTGTATTCAATTGATCATAACTCTCAAATTAAACGTCCAATCAAAAAACAAATCAATAGTGATCTATTAGGTTATGTTACCTGTCAAATGAGACTAATAGCGTCTAAATCGCTTTAGTCATTTCTAAGAAACAGGCGATAATTATTACCTTGTCAAAACAGGTTTTTTAAGCATAACTTTTAAACTGATTGTTTGTTTTCAATAAAATTTATCCGAAAAATTTAGTGTTAACAAGAGCTTTCATTCGATACCAAGATCGTTGAAATCGGTCATTTGGGTACGGAGAAAATCGTGTCACGTAATTTTTACTTTTTTACTTATAACTTTTAAACGAAATGTCGGACCTCGAAACAATTCAATAGTGATACACTAGGCAATAATACCTTTCAAACAAAAGTAATAGCGAACAAATCGGTTCAGCCATCTCCGAGAAACAGGCGATAGAAAAGTTGCGCTCCGCACATACATACACACATACACACACACACACACACACAGACATTGCTCAGTTCGTCGAACCCTGTCGATTGGTATATGTGGCTCGGCCCTCCGGGCCTCGGATCAATTTCGTGTTTTTCGACCAATTCCTAAACCTTTGTTATAGTATAACAAAGGTAAAAATCTAGGTTTTTATCGTATTAATTTTGCTTTATTTCATCACATTTTTCGTGGCTGAGATTCTCCAGCGATTATTGCGCTTCTGCGCTTAACATTATGCTGGCCCAACCATGACTTCTCAAGTGGCCCGACCATTACAAATAGCGCTTTTCTAGTATTTCATCTTAGCCTTCCCAAACACCTTACTGGAGGGGATTTTTCTATAGTATTCGTGTGCAGCACAACACACTTCATACATTTTCAAAATTTATCTCGATAATTACCTTTCATGAATCATTTCTTGAAGAAAAGTTCATTGCGCCTGGAAAACTTTTTTTGTAAGATTTAGTCACTGAATTCAGTACGGGTGTTTTGAATACACGATTGAAACTCACAATATTGTGAAAAGTTAGCTATCACAATAAGAAGTTTTACAATGGTTGTTTCGTAGGTATCATGAGTTACTAAAACTGTAAAATCGTGATGGCCCGACCATAACAGTGGTCCGACGATAACGACAATACCCTAATCTCGTTTCTCAGTTTTCGATTCGAGGCAGTAGTATGGGGCCATCCAGATACCACGTGGACAGAAAAATACCAATTTTCAACCCCCCCGTCCCCCTCCGTGGACAAGCGTGGACATTGGCTCAACTCCCACCCCCTCTCCTGTTTGTCCACGTGGACATTTTTTTGCTTATGTCAAATTTAACAAAACTGAAATGTATTCTGCTAAATTTTATTTTCAACTTGATTTATGCAGTATTTATAGAAAAAGCTTACGTGAATGGAAGCTCCAGTCTAAAGGCCCCGACACAATGCATACGGATTTTCAGTCGTTGCGGAAATTTGAGTTTTTCCATGGATTTTCCGTCAATTTTCCGCAGCCTATTATAATCCGTATACAAGGTGTTCGAACCTTAATTCTTGTGATCTTGTCTACTGCAAATTATTATCGACTGCAATAAAGTCCGTTTCAGCTTGACTTTCGCTTGACGATTCATCTCTGTTCAGAGTATCTTTGTCTAACCAAAGCACCTCAGTTTGGCCGTCTACTTCAATACAGCACAAGACCTTTCCGATGCGATGTGATTTATAAAATTTTCTGCAGGCGAATCCTTTTGGAAATACGTTGCCCATGGATGCCCTTCCATTTGATTTTGAGACAAATTACAATCCACATTTGGTGCAAGCGCGACCTAAATGATAAATGAGTCACGTGACTGGTGAATATTCATGGATTCTTTTGTTACCTTTATCATTTTCAAAAGAGGGCAAGGATTGTAAAACAATAATAATATCTTTATTACTGCATTACATCAAATGTCAGGTTCGACAATCAACAGCTATGTGTACTAACGCATGCTTAATCTTTTCGATAAGATTTATACCAGATATGTGCCCTCGTAATGATCGATTCATGTGTTTAGGTCAACATATGCCTCAGAAGAACTCAAAAACAATCACTGATCAATGGTTAATGCTAATACATATGTAGAATCCATTCAACATTGCTGTTTCTAATTTCTATTTTTTATAGGAAAAAAAACTTGTCCACGTGGACATTTTCCATACCCCCTCCCCCCCTTCCGTGGACAAGCGTGGACATTTTCAGACCCCCCACCCCCCTCTAAGCTGTCCACGTGGTATATGGATGGCCCCTATGAAGTAATTTTGCAAATCAAGCGAGAAGTAAACGTTGTCTACACTCATGCGAGCGAGTGTTAGAAGCATAGCATCCAATGCTTACTCCACTGACGCGAGCGTACGACAATCAACCGCCGATGATGTGTGCATCCATTCTGCTACCTACACATTCGCAAACGCAAACAAACGCGTCTCGTAGTATCTTTCTGCACAGCCCGCTCACGAGGCCCACAACTCGTGAGCAGCCAACACTGCCAACAGTCCGGAAGCGGTTGCGCCACACTGGATACAGATTTTGCATTACTTTTTCTGACCAAACTCATACTTTTTTTTCGATTTTCTTGGACATTGCTAATCTAATCTAATCTAATCTAATCTCACGCTCGATTTTCTTGAACATTGCTAACTTCAAAAAATAACGTCATTTTCTCAGCACTGCATGTTCTAAATCATGACTAAAAATAAATAACTACATTCGTTTCGTTGGTTCCTAACACTTTGTGTTAAAAATTCCAAAATAGAGGCTGTTTTTTGTTCCGAATTCATAGCCGTCGTTACGCATTAGTTGATTTAAATTTTGATAACTCAATAAAAGCTGCGAGAAAAACCAGTCCAAGTTTCTAACCATCAACTGTTGTGCTGTTTTGTTTTAACCACGGCAAGCTCTACAATTCATCGCGCTCTCGAGTGGATCAGAAACATAAGTTTTTGCGGTTGCTGCCCGTGTCGAAGTTGTTTCTGGTCCCGTCCGCGCTTTGACAGGCTTCCCGATGCATGCGTGTGCAGTGCAGTTGTGCGAGTTTATGAAAGTTTATGCGGAACTACTTGAGACACGTTTCTATTCCGTCCTATGGCCTCTGGAAAGTTTCAAAAGAGCCTTTCCAGTGCAGTGGCTCTCTGTGTTTGCCTTAGTGTGTGGCTCTAAGTGCGCGATGAAGTGCTTAAGCGAAACATGTACGATCGATGTGCTACTCGTTTTTCGCAATAAGCGTGAGAAAATGCAACATATCAGCAATTCCAGGAAAAAGAATATTCAAGAAATGTGCAATCCAAATTTAGATTATTTTTTTCTTTTTCTTGGATATGACTAATTTCAAAAATTAATTTTATTTTCTCGGTAATACAGTAGAAATTTTATCTAGAAACGATTTTTCTGAAAATACGATGGAAAAAACTCCAAAGGAAAGGAAAACCATGGTGCGAGCGCGTACCAGCGTAACAGTCAATACCTATTTTTATCCAGAAAGTATCAAACCAATCAGGCAACCAACCAACCGCCGCTTGCATTTCTTGTGAAACAAACTTTCCGAGATATGTTACCATTTTATATTCTCGTAAAACATTTTAAAACACTGGGCCATTTAATTTATCTTCCATAGAAATGAAAATATTCAAAATTAACTTTTCGGTCCCTTCCAACACTGAACAGGGAAAGAGTTTCATGATAAGACTCTTGACCCATAAGTTAAACATTGAATTGAAAGAAAGTTAGTTTACCGTCATTAATTATCGTCCTTTCAGCATTCTCCGAACTGCTTCAAGCAAATGTAGCAACCGTGACGAAGTATTCAATCGAAGAATATGACGTCAAAAACAAACTAAAACAAACAAAAAAGTTTCAATTACACCTTCCTTGCTGATGTGAGCTGTTTAGACGGGAATCACTTCCGTTGAGCGTTCTTCGGGGCACAAAATTAATTAATCAATGATGTCAGCTGTCAGACACCGTACAAGATTTCCGGTTTGTTTGAGTATCGTAAGCCAACTTTACTATCAAGCTGTACCCACCAGTGTAGAGTGGGTACTCTATAAAGTTGGCTGCACTTTAAGAAAACCAGGGCAGTATAAAAAGTTCTTTTATGTGCCGGGTCAGTTGAGCATTACGCAGCTCGGCTGAACGAGCAGCCAGCATCATCTTAATTAGATTAGCCTAGATGCAATGGTGTCTTTTCAAGTGAAACTGATGCCACTTAATTGTACTGTTGCTTTGCAATATTTTCCGGAAGTTTATTTAAAGAAAATAATGTTTTTAAACTCAACTCTCGACAAAAATTATACAAAGTTACTAATAAACACGCTTTCATTCTCCGGCTCGTTGTGTTGATAATGCGTCACTCTTAATGGATTTTCACGCTGCGTACAGCAGGACTACGTCAACTGCGAATGCTACTGTAATAGCTTATTTTCCTGGAACATCATACTCGGAAGTACAACAATTGCACATACGTGAGAAATAATTGCTTAATTTCAAATCATTGTTTGCCAGGCGTTTTCACAATCCGGTTCTGTGTCCAGCCGGTGAATCTCAGTGCCGGCATTGGTAGTGTTATACGCTACAACCATTGCTGCTGAGACTACAATTAAATTATTCACGTATCTGGGCATAATTCGATTCCATGCATATACATGCATTCATGCATTACCATAAGTATCCTTCTGAAAGCAAAATATCTCAACACCGCGGTGGAGGATTTCCTTTCCATTTGCTGCCGACTGCCGGTACTAATGCGAGCTATCAGCCAACCGAATGCACTGCTTATGGTGAACCATTAGAGTGTCCTGCGGTGAAATCGCCCGATGTGATGATAATATGCAACCCTACTACACTACTATATCGGTATAACGCAGCGAACTTCGTTTTCTTGCTCTTGCATGATTTTCTTCTAATTAAACGGAAAGACTTTAATTTAAATTTAATGACTCTGATACACGAGATCCTCACTCGCGGCGCGTTGTTCATCGCTGACTGAAGCAGGGATTACCGATGAAGCGAGTCGAGTCGCGTCGGTGGCAGCAAATATCTGGTGAGTTTGTTCTGCACGAAAACCATTCTAATGAGTTTCTGTTACTAGTGTCTGCATGACAGTAAAGCATAATGTCCCTAGTTGAAAAAGTGCAGACAGCTTGCAGTACTTTTACTCCATAATGAGAACTGTATGTGATTCGAAATTTTTTTGTTCGAAACAATTTAAAACATGCGGAAAACAAGTGTGAACGACATTATGTTCTACAATCATAATTTCTAATTGCTCATTCAAGTAAAGTGCCAGATAAGTTAAACCCATCCCAATGCTAACGTTATGTATCCCATACCAGGCACTAATTCAATTGTGTTGTTTTTCGCACACTAAATTGCACCGAAAAGTTCCCGAAATCCGCTGCAACGACAATCAACGGCATACGCTGCAATCCCGCTGACTCATTTAATCAACAGCGCAATCAACGAAAACAAAAATCATCTTGATAAGCAGTACCAGTTCCTCTGTCTGTATATCCGTTTTGTTGAAATCCACACCAGCCAACATCAGAGTCGAGCTATCGTTGGCAGAGAAAAAATAAAGAAAAGAAAAATAGTCGTTATGATTTTACGATCGTTTTTCCCCGGGATGCTGTCGTGGTCTTTTCGAAAAGCAAAGGAAAACAGCTCCTTGAGCGTAAACTTTTTTTTTGTGTGCTTACGATTAAAAGTTAAAACAAGTTATGATGGAAGTAAGTGGTGCTTTGTACCGATGAATTATAGCGCCAACTGACCTAGTAATGGGATCTACTAACTACTATTGACGATGTATAAATATATACGTAAAATTAAGCTAGATTAGCTTTAAAATTGCGAACGGAATTTTATTAGTAAAGCTTGAAGTTTAAGGCGCTATTTATACTAATTTGAAAGTAGCATTTGATTGAATCAACCATCCAATCCTTTTAGCCAAACCTGTCAAATTGTGAGTCTTATCTAGCATACTTTCCTAGTTAAGCACTAATCTTCGAAAATATAAATTTTCCGTTAAACTTGCTTCTTATCAAGGTGGTTTCATAACGTTCCCGCAGCTCAAGGGAGCATTTTGGGGCCTGTGTTATTTTCGCTCTTTGTCGACAATGTTAGCAAGCGGCTGCTTTCTGGTTCAAGCCTGTGTTATGCGTATGCTGTGAAAATTTACCTGCAATTTAAGTCCACCAATTCCAAAATTCGTTGATTTGTCTGTAGTATGGTGCACGTCCAACAGCATGCCAATTAGCATTCACAAATGCACTGTTATTAGCTTTTGTCGTAAAAATCAGCAACTGGTTTTTAACTAACACATTAACAGTACGTTATTTCAATGCAATGATACATCATACATGTCAATTAGACAACACCTTATTGTAAATAACGTTAATACCCACCTTATAATTAATAAAGCCTCTCTCTCTCACCGTCCCTATATTTCTCTACATCTCTATCTCTATCTCTATCTCTATCTCTATCTCTATCTCTATCTCTATCTCTATCTCTATCTCTATCTCTATCTCTATCTCTATCTCTATCTCTATCTCTATCTCTATCTCTATCTCTATCTCTATCTCTATCTCTATCTCTATCTCTATCTCTATCTCTATCTCTATCTCTATCTCTATCTCTATCTCTATCTCTATCTCTATCTCTATCTCTATCTCTATCTCTATCTCTATCTCTATCTCTATCTCTATCTCTATCTCTATCTCTATCTCTATCTCTATCTCTATCTCTATCTCTATCTCTATCTCTATCTCTATCTCTATCTCTATCTCTATCTCTATCTCTATCTCTATCTCTATCTCTATCTCCCCATCGCTTTCTGTTTCTCCGTCTCCCTGTCTGTCTCTATCTCTATCTATATCTGGCCGAAGTGCCGTGCGCCACTTCGGATATGGCGAGCAATATCCAGGTTTTCTTACAAAGACTATAGATTTACAGAGACCATAAATTACAGAGACGACAAGGTACTGAAAATCCGCTAAATTTTGAAACAAAACGGAGAGTACCATCTCAAATAAAAGTAACTCTCCGTTATGATTCAAAATTTAGCGGAATTTGAGTGCCTTGTCGCCTCTGTAATCTAAAGTCTCTAGAGTCCTGGTGTATGAGTGCATTATTGAGGCGTATGATTTGTATTTGCTAATGCGTGTCAAGGGTCTATAACGGATGACAACTAAAATTTTGTAATTTTTTTTCTCAAGCTGTCAAAAAAAGATAAAGATACATGAAGAACATCTGATTTACCGAAATTTAAGATACATTATCAATTGTTGCAACAATATAGTATAAAGTAAGGAGGGGTAAAAGTACGATGCGGGAAAAAGTGCGATTCAATGATTTGTCGGGGCAGACTCCGGGTAAATTAACTACATTGGTATTGATGGGTGACTACTTTGACAGCAATGTTATTTTAGGGTGGTTTTGAGAAGCGTGTAGGGCGCTATATCTCTGCATATTAGCGTTGATAGGAGGAAATGCTTATCAACTTAGGAACTATATTGTCTTGTTTCATTATGCCTGATTTTTGTTTTCAGGTATAATAAATTCAAATTTGTCACGAGGTTTTCAAGTCACTTTAAATCTCGCATGTGCATAATATTTTTAGATATGAATTATCAAATTATGGGTGTATATGAGCACCAATGGCATTATATTAAATTTATTAAAAGGTATTTTTTAAGTATCTTAATTTTCGTAATTACTGGCTTTACCAGAAAATTTTTGAATAGTCAGGTTAGTCTCATATAACTCCCTCCATCTACTAACAACAATTCCTTTCCCGAAATACTTGTGAAGATGCAGAGGATTCCCTGGTCTTTAGTAGCAACAAGTATTGGACTAACATTCCTTCCCATCCCACCAGGACCCGCATTCGGACGTGGCCGGCGTCGGTATTGATCAGCATGCAGGGACCTGATAAGGTTGCACAATGAAGAATAGCGTGCTGTCCCAAGTATGCTCTTTCCAGCCATCATTTTGCAATTTTCATCGGTCCTGGTCAATAACGGAGTAGCAGCACACGGGCGGTATCCTATGCTTATGCTTATGCTAATGTTATTTTAGGGTGGTTTTGATGTAATTTTTCGTTATACGGCAAATACGATATCAACATGAGGATATTACTTGTTGAAAATTTGTAGCAGCGTTTTACATCACTCACATATCTGTTTTGAAAATACGGTGAAAAGAATTTACAAAATATATTTCGGTTTTCCGTAATTTAATCTAACCCCGTCAAGCGCTTAGTGGGGTAAAAGTGTGATTCACGGATGGGGCAAAAGTGCGATTCATGGACGAGGCAAAAATGTATAGCTAATTATATACAGCTTTAGGCACTTCATCACATATACTAGAGATGGAAGATCTGCAGAAAACTGTGTGCTCTACAGATGTTGGTCGAAGGAAACAATGTTTTTCCACTGATGAAACAAAAAACAATCGTTTGGAAAAGTTTCGATCTAACGGAGGCTGCAATACACCAGCGCAAAATAGGAAAGGTGCAAATTGAGAATATTCCTTACCGAAACATAACGCAGTTTGGAGATAATATGGTTTTGTTAGCTGCTGTTGTGCTAATTTCATGGATTCGAGCTTCGGACTTTTGCCCCGCGGTATTCGCATTTTTACTCCGCTAGTGGGGTAAAAGTGCGAATCGGCACTTGATCAAAAGAAAGAAGAATTTATTTTGCAAAACACTATTAGCGCAGATGATTTATAGTTGAATGTAAAGACATTGAATTACTGCATCACTATAAAATATATTATGTTGTTGTCCTTCTTTATATCTAACGAAAATTGATGACAACTTCAAACATCGCACTTATGCCCCGCGTTACTGTACATTTGAAAACGGTCCGTAATCGACTGTTCGGTGAAGCTTACGTTTGTTGTTGGAACAGGAGCGTTATACGGCCGTCATGTCAACTTTGCGAATGCATCTCTTGATTCTACCAATCAACTGTTTGCAATTCGTGGCTCTGCAGTTATTTTTGTACACCAAGGAACTCAAAATCCTGAAGAAATCTTCGATTGGGCTCACTGAGACAGATTTTTCGGGCCGTGGTTTTTGAGTATAAAAGGGATCGAATGGGTATTCAGGAACGATTGTGTTTTTTGGCGTAATGCGATGATGCTCTATCAGGCCAAAACACGTATTGTCCATCTGCATGATGTTTTTGAGATACTGGATCAAATTTTTTATCAAACATTCGTCTACTGCACATCTTAATTGAAAGCTAAACCTAGCTAGGGCTTGTTGTCGAAGGCATGAAAAAGAGAACGATGTCCTTCTGTGTCAATAACTTTAGCTGCTCTTCCACTACCTTGCTTGCGAATAGTTGTTGGGCATCTTAGGATATGGTTAAAAGTCGAAGCCGCAACATATTCGCTTTTTAATTGTTGTACCGTGTACTTTTTGCCGAGATTTATTTGGCAGTTCGTAGAAGTGTACAACGCGCTCCCGACATGCCTCTTGTTTCGACGCCATTTTAAGCAAAACTGGGTAAGCATAAACAAAACGAAAAATATTGACAAAAAGAGGAGAGAGAGAGAGAGAGAGAGAGAGAGAGCTAACACTTACATGCTCTCATTTCTCTCTGAGATCGTTTGTTGTTCAGTCTAGGGGCCGCGAAAAAATTCCAAAATTTTATTTGTCACCTGTTAGATGCCTGCACCTGTCTAAATGTGCGCGACTTCGATTGATGTGTCTTTGTATCACATTAAGCTCATATGAGGGTGCTTTTGCACTATCACAATCTACGACGCTTGTGTGTGTCCTACTGCTTCACCTGTTGAGACGTGCATCGATGTAGGGACGGATTTCGCAGGATTTCTTCCTGTGCGTGTGCGTTTGTAGATGCTCGAATTATCCCCGATGATAGATTTATTCTACTCCGACAGATGGAGATGTCGCGACTTCGATACGCAAATTGACCTCTTCAGGTGCTTGCGCTGTGTCCAACCCGTCGATGCCGGATCACTGCTCGTATCTCCATTTACGTTGCAATTCCGACAGAATTTGCGTCACTGCTCCGCTAACGGCATTCCAAGTGGTCTCTGCTCGACACATTTCGGCGACAATATTCTCCGGGTTAAGAATAGGCATACTTTTTCGCACTGTCTCGAAGCTAAGACAGTCGTACGCTACATGCTCTAACGTTGCTCCATGTTTATACATTCCGGATAGAGCACATCTCAGAACCGACCGCCACCTTCTGGCAAGTTTAGTCAACGTGGCTGTTAAAGCTTAGCCGGTCGGTACAAATCACTCCCAGGTATTTCAGCCTACGTTGCGTCGATTATGATATGATCTCTAACGGTGATTTGAGCCTACTGCACTGCTTTACGGTTGTTAACTACTAGTACTTCCGCCTTGTGGTGGGCTCGCTGGAGTTTCACTCCGTGCATCCAGTATGCTATCATATCTATGCTCTAAGTCGCCAGCATTTCCACCTCTTCCAACGACTAACCTGTGTCCGTTAGGAAGCTTTAATGTCAACACGTCGTTGTACACTCCATTCCGCTGCGTGGAACCGAGGATGGCGCCTTGAAGGACACCCGCCGTGATTCTGATGGACTTTTGTGCAACTGACGTGTTTTAAACCAGCACTCAACTCTGAAAATAGCTCCTCAGAATTCTGCACAGGTTGTCGGCGACTCTAAATCTGTGCAGCGCTACGGCAATTGCTTCCCAACTGGAATTGTTGAAAGCATACTTGATGTCTATGGCAATATTGATCTTTCTGCCGCTTCTACATTGACGGTTTCTCGGCTCTCTCGATTACTATCCGGATTGCATGCACCATGGACTTACCTTTCTGGAAACCAAATTACTTGTTGGATAATTGCACGCTCTCCGTGTATCTCGTCAATCTGTTGAGAATAACTCTTTCCAGGAGTTTTCCGAGAGTATCCAGCAAACATATAAGCCTATGCAAAGCAGGATCATCCGGTGGTTTTCCAACACCAGGGTAGTGGCATTTGTACAGGCATTTCTGGATCACCGACCTAGCATGTCCGAAAAGGCCAGGATCACCGTTTTCAAAGCAATGTTGGGCATCTCATCCATTATGGGGGCTTTTCTGGCCTTTAATTCCGTTGTGACTACCGCAAGTTCCTCGTTGGTAATTATTCTTTCTACGGCGTTGCCATCCTCCTGCTCACCATAAGTTATCGGGGCATGCTGCGGAAAGAGTTCCTCGATAATCGCCTTCAGCTCATTTGGACATGTTTCAGCGGGCATCGATTGACCTTTCAACTTTCCCATAGTGATGAGGTATGCATCGCCCCATGGGTTGGCATCAGCATCTTTGCACAGCTCTTTGAAATAGTTACATTTGAACCGCTTGATCTCCTGTTTCAGCGTGACCCTAGCTACTCTGTAGACTTTAAGTTCCTCTCTGTCCGTCTCAAAGTTTGCATGTATTCTGGTTCTGAGACATCTGGCTCGCTTAGTGCCTCATTTCACCAAAATGCTAGTAGCCGTTTGTTCCGGGGTTCTCGCTAGTTTTTCCGTTAACTGATTTGGGTTCTGGGCTAAAGGTCCACTCTCTACTCGAAGTGCTTCAACGAAAAGATTTTACTGGGACGGGGCAGCCGCACTATTAGCCCACTCGCCGCTTCCAAGGGCAGCCACCCTTCCTTATTCAGGTAGCAGAATAGCACGTTTGTCAGCCTCATTGCATCTGGTCCTGAACGTCGGTCCTGTGTAGTGTGTCTAGTATACCATAATTAGAATCTTACTGTTGCCAACCTAATGTGCATATTTATTTTAAGTCCACACTTATCCTCTAGATACGAACCATCCCTGATATGGGGACAAGCGCTCTGTCTCTCTATATCTGTCTATCTCTGTTTGTCTGTCACCATCAATATCCCTCTGGTTCTTTAATTTTCGCTATCTGCCCCTCTCTATGTCTTTATGTCTCTGTCTGTCCATTTTTGTCTCTCACTCTATCTCAATTTCTTCAAAGAAAAGAACTTTTTGTCTCTCTATCTAAGGCTTTCTCCAATTCTCTTTCACTCTCAGTCTTTCTCCAACTCTCTCTCTCTTTCTCACTCCTCAATTTCTGAGTATGTCATTCTCTCTCTCATATTCTCTCTCACTGTCGGATGAAGATAACCTTCAATTAGCAAAGAGAGTTTTCTTTGCAATGTTATTTTGTTTTGCTCTGTCTTGAATGAGCGTCAATTTCGACATCGTCAAAAAACTTTTCAATAAATCAATCAATAAAATTTCAAAAACAAGCTGGTATAATGCCATTCGAAAAAGTTTTCCATAAACTCAATTTTTACAAACATATTATTTAAATCAATTTGATAAACAGAGTCAATATCTAGCATCAAATGGCTTTTTAACTTTATGTTGATACTTATGTCTTTTAAAATGGTGATATTCATGCCTGTTAAAAATAGGCTAAGACCGTTATTTTGGAGAAGTTTGTTTGTACCTCTGAACAGTTGAAAATTTATCCGATATTTCTCTGTTGTTTTACGAATTTTGCCGGTTGTTGCGTAGTTCTTCAATAGCACCGACTAAATCGTATTGAACTTATTGCTTTCTAAGAAATTAGCTAGCTAAGCTAAGCTCAGCCATTAGCTAGCATCAAAATAATCCAAATTTTTAGCTATAATTTCAATTTGCAGAAAGAGTAACCCATAATTTTGTAAAATTTGGAAAATTATGACACAATTATGAGTCACTTCTATTTTCTTTCGAATGACTTTTGAAATGATTATGGTATTTAGGCTAATTTTTTGGCGGGCAACATATTTTGTTATAAAGAGGATAAGTAGTTCGGTTCTAATGTATTTCATTAGTCATTTTCTATAAGCAACGAAAACATGTGAACATTGAAATCAAAATATTTACTGCAATGAAATAACCACTGTTCGTAATTTGTTAATAGCTTGAACATGAGTTGAATTCGGTACAGCTATACTGTAAATGCTGACCAACAGCACAACTAATGCCCCATTTACCACTAACAGAATTAATGATTCAAAAACTGTGCGTAATTCGTTTACTCCACCAGTTCACCGGACTACATACATACAAAACGAACGACATGAAACCAACTTTTGCACGGCAGCGTCGCTTTGAACTCATCTTATTTCTTGCTTACTTTCCGTTTCAGTCCCAACGGCAACCATTATTGGCGGACCGGATCTGCACGTCGACAAGGGCAGCACCATCAATCTGACCTGTGCTGTCAAATACAGCCCGGAACCGCCGGCGTACATATTCTGGTACCACCACGATGAGGTTATCAGCTACGATTCGAGCCGCGGTGGCGTGTCCGTTATTACGGAGAAGGGCGACGTGACCACATCCCACCTGCTGATCCAGAATGCCGACCTGGACGACTCGGGCAAGTACAGCTGCTCCCCGTCCAACGCGGATGTCGCCAGCGTTCGCGTTCACGTACTGAACGGTAAGTTTGTTTCGAGCCTCCCCAAGGCGATCCTGCACACAGAACGGAAGCCCGTGGTACAGATTGACTGTTTGCCGGTCGCTGTACATAATTTGTGGTTTTTTAGTTGACCTCGCTGGACAGGGCTAGTTCGAGTATCACCGCACTCATCGTAAATGGACCTTTCAATGACATATTTCTTCGATTCCCAAACATGGGCTTTCGACTTTTCCGCTGTGCAGGATCAGTTTACTGCCCTGGTTACGATTCATCGTGTATTTATTAACGCTCATATCAGTTCGGGCGGTTCTTTCAGGTGAACATCCGGAGGCCATGCAAACCGGATCCGCTTTAAGTCCAGTCAGAAACGGAGGCCCACCATGTCTGCTGGTGCTTGCACTGGCAACCCTGCTAACCAGCTGGATGCTTCTGATTCGATGGCACATAAATGGTGTTCGTTTGGCCTTTCCACACGGTCGGCAAAGGCAACGGAAGTCCACTGCTGATGAAGCTGCAATAACAGCTGAGGCTGAAACGACCGAGTTGTTACCCTCCAGCAGCCAATTGTTGCCGCAACTAGGCAGTTCAGCACTTCGACATCGAAAAAAACAGTTCTCAGTGCATCGATTTCCTCGGATGATGATGATGATGGCTAGTGGTAAGATAGCTTTCGATAGCACCTGTCCTGGAGATCGTCTAGGTAGTGGGAGATGATAAACCATCACCCTTGGAGGTCGCAATCATCCTACCAAGCAGCCCCATACTGTACCATCCCACCCGGATTCAGAAGAAACGACATCGTTGTGTCCTTTAACGTAAAGAAAAATCCAGAATAATGTGCAAGTAATAAAAAAAACATAGAGAAAAATACGCCCAAGTCGGCTCTCGGCTGTGCTGCACGAGCAAATCCTGGGCTGCAAACGCTCACACAGTCACAGTCGCACGTACGCAGGCACACTAAAGCATATTTTCTACCGTTGTGAAAGCACACAGGCAGTGCGGATTCTGTGCAGAGATGAGAAAAATGTTTATCTTTTTTGGTTGCCTTTCCCGGTGCGGGGGAAAAAAAGTTGAACCCCAAGCGGTATAATAAAATAGATAAAACATGAAAGGAACAAGTGTTTGCCAATCCCGGTGCCGTCGGGATTATTTGCAATTGCAACAATCAAAACGATTCGATTCCGAAACCCGATGGAAAGTAGTAATCAAAGTCGAATGATTTCGAAAATACCATGTTGATGGGTTTACTGATGAGTTGAAATGGATGTACGGAGGCAGGGAATACGTAAGGAATGTTTTTACCGATAACCATTATGCTCTGTGTGACCTCTTCTGAGCGTAAGTTTCTTAATTTCTGCCTGAGGGAAAGATAGATTACCCATGATAATTTATTTTTAGATTCTTGAATATATTTAGAATGGTTCCAACCTCTGCGAGTCTTGGAAGAGCTAGGCCAAAATTGTAGAAATGCCTACCAGAATAAACATTTGCTCAGGTGCTGATGCTTACAAATAACACAGACATCCCATATTATCAAATTAAGAATGTAGTGAAGATGGAAAGAACGATTTTGATTCATCTTTCCCCTTGGGTTTGCTCTTTTATTTGATACCACAGCACTTCCTTGGTCGGTTCTACGATTATTTTGGGTTGTTTTGGCACGAACGAACGCAAATGAAATAATTTTAACTTTATAAATAATCTTTATCACACTCGTGCATACAAGTGTTTCTGAAATGTGCAATTTTAAGTTTTCAAGTTAATCGTTTGTTGGGCTATCTTTAATTGGGATCAGGTCTTTAACCGATACTTTTTACTGCAGCAGCCACACCAGGCTTCATTTTGCTCACCTTATGCATACAAAGGCAGAGCAATCTGCTTCTCACAACGAACAAGTGCTTTCATTGTCTGTTCAATCGTTTCCTCTCCCTCCGAAAGATGCCTGAATACTGTTTTCACTTACGACCACTCCTCTTGCGCAGAAGGAGCACGACTATAAGCAGAGCTAATCTTTTCCTCGGACACTGAAGACACGAGACTCTTTGCTCCGTGTTCCAAAGAGAATATGCGACAGGTAATTATATGAACTGGGAGGATTTGCTCCGTGACATTGAGAGCATGCGTTCGGTAGCGCTCCGGCAGAAAAAAAAGTTAAATCAATCGGCGGCAGAGCAAAACAACAAAGCACAGCAAAAGCAACAAAAAATTCATCGCGTCGGAGAAGGTAACATCCGACTGAGAGAGAGGTAATCGGTTCGTTTTCTGCGCTTTGCCAGTAAAACGCCGAAAATTGAGATTTTTTGCAGACCACGGCAGAAGCCTGACCACACCACCGCGCATTAAGATTTATACTGTCCGTCTAGTGGTGAAATACAAACACTATGCATAACATTACAAGCAGTTCACTCAATCATACCTCCGATTGTACTGCAGAACGAATGCATTCTGATCTTTTTTACATTTTCATTTTGAACAAGTTCCCTTTGCCGTTTGGAGCTGCGAATGACTGCAAAACAGTTAATAATGGACTGATAGTCACCACCCTAACGAAAAGCAACCGTACTATCGTATGATTCAATACAACAAAAAAACAACCACTACATTTGCATGGAAGAAGTAAGTAGGACGCCATCCGATACAAATGAATATTCTGCTTGCGTCGAACCGACACTAGGCGACAAACTTTTACTGTGCGTAGCCGGTTTGGAGACAAAGAGAGAAACGAAAAGATATGTCACCTTATGCTCCCAGTCAGTTTGCAGCTTACTAACTTTACTTTTTCGGCGACAATCCGCTTATCGAATCCGTGCGAAGTCAGGAACCGTCACCATATTTCTCGGTCTTGGCCTGCCGATCTCCGGTCGTCCCCAACACCCGCTACTCTAGCATCCACATCAACAGCGCTCATCCAACGGGAACGGAATCTGCTACGAAGTCGTCGGCCCCTGTCGGGTTTTCTGCTTAATATTGTTTTAGATGATCTGTCATCCGGCATCCTTGTTACGTTACCAACCCATTGTAGCCTGTCATGTTTAGTCGCTTTACAATATCCGCATCTTTGTATACTTCTTTTTGGTTTTAATCCGGATCGGAATAATAACGCACGGTGATTAAAGAAGATCACATCTTTGTATTCTTGGTAAAATTTGTGACTCATGCGCCTGCGCCACACTCATTCGTCTAATGCGCCGCCAAGAATTGATCGCAGGATCTTACTCTCAAAAATGCCATGAGTTCGTCGATCGCTCTCTTTCAATATCCATGCTTCGCGGACATTAGAGTACCACCGGGAAAATTAGCGTCTTATAGAGCGCCAGCCTTGTACGGAGTCGCAGCTGGCTCCATAATCCGTACAAGGCCCTGTTGGCCTTCGCAATCCGCCTTTTTACTTCACGGCTCACATCGTTGTCACATATCGTATCGAGGTAAACAAATTCGTCGACTACTTCAAAAGTATCACCATCTATCACCACCGTAGTTCTAACATCCGAAAGGCTACCACGCTCTCTACCAGCACCACATATTTTGTTTTGGTAGACTTTATGATGAGCCCTATCTTCGCAGCTTCCTTCTTAAGATGCGTGTACGCTTTTTCCACAGCTGTACGGTTAACACCGATGATATCGATGAGAGATTACATGATGATGGTACCGCTTCGCTGTACGCCTGCCCTTCGAATTACACCTTTCAATGCAATGTTAAACTGCAAATTCGACATCCCGTCACCTTGCCTCAAACCATCTAACGTCACAAACGAACCCGATGTCTCACCTGCTATTCTGAAGCTTAATTTTGTACCATCGAGGATAGCACGTATCAGCCTAATCAGTTTCATTAGAAAACCATGTTCTATAATAATCCACAACAGCTCATTTCGTTTAACTGAATCGCACGCCGCCTTGAAGTCTATAAACAAAGGGTGAGTTCCTCACAAAAACTGCACGGCGTAACATTTTAAGTTTATTTAAGCGCTTTTACGTACAAATTTACTTCATCACCACTAGTTCCTAATTAACTATCACTACCAGCGGGCATTACTAGATCGCGACGCATGGTTTCGTACACGAGCTGGGAGACGTCCACATAGCCGCTATGCAATCTCGAGATGGCACGGATGCTTACAAAAACGAAAACTTATCCATGCCAGCTTTGGCGCCTTTTCATCCAGCTCCGTGGAAGAGTAATTTAAGATAATAAACTGTCAGTCCGAATTGCGTCACGTCACCGCTGAGTACCACTGGCTCAATCTAATCGCGCAGCACGCATGTGTGCGTTGACATTCTCAGTCGTAGAAGAATCTCACAGCCGCACGCACTGATGTCCTACCTACGCTCTTGCCGATCGCTATGAAGAAATAAAGAAAAAAGGCCCTGCAACATATTGTTGCTTCAGCTTCCATGTCACATACGAGCTACAGTTCGATTTCATTACCTCTTTCGAAGGCCTTTTCACGTATGGATTTGTCCGTACACAGCGTATCGGTAATAGTGGGCTTTGTTCGACTGCGAAGAGGACAATGCCTATTATGGAATTGTAGTTTAACAAAAGCCGAGAATAATTACCTCGAGTAATGATCACGTGGTATCCACAGTCGAAATATCAGGACACAGAGGGATAGCCTACCCCTACAGACATCCGAATCGGTCACACTCCTGATGGTAATTTAACAATGGCGTTTCAATGGCACTTGTGAAAATTTCTGTCTCTGCACTCGGCAGAATGAACTGGTGGCACTTGTAAAAACTCGCTTCTGCGATCGACGGACGCGACCGTCTCGACCAGCGGTTGAGATACTTCTAGTTTTATTCATATCTAGCTGGTTTGGTGTCTCCTCGGTTGAGCGAGAGAGCGATCGGCATGCGATAGAGCGATAAAGTTCGGCAATTCTACTGAGATTATTCGATCGTTCGTCTCATGTATGCGTGGTGAGTAGTCGTGCGAGCCAACGGTGGCTATTCTTATGTAATATCGTTGATGGTTTGATTCACATGGAAGATACAGTACTCACTCAATTTTCGTCAGCAAAATTCAATTGTAACAACTGGTATTCGCCAATAAAGGTTTCCTGCAACGACCTCAGTTTATGGAAAAGGATGCGTGAGAGAATTTTGTATGCCGATCATTGCAGCATTCGAGTCGATAACTCTTTTTGAAAATAAGGGAATATAAGATCTCCCAACCAGTTTGTAAACAGTTCCTCCTCAGTCCATACCTTTAACTTAACCTGATGGATTCCATAATATAACCGTTTGCTCCTGACTTTCAAAAGTTCGATGTCCTTTCCAGCTGCTTTGTCGTTTTTTCAGCTTTATAGCTGCTTTTTAAACCTCATCCAAAGTTCTCAATTGTTTTCCTGTTTGGCCGAAAGCTCTATCTTATTCACCATTGAAAACCACATCGAAGTGTTGTTTCTAACGCCTGGCCAGGTTCCACTCCTTATCGTAGCTCATAACATTATGAAGGGGGTACGAGGACCCCCTTGGAACTTAAAACTAGAAATAAAAAAACCCGAATTAATCCACCTAGCGGCGTGACCTAGCCTTTCTACTGCCACTATTTAATTTCTCAGGAACATCTATAATTAACTTGACTATATTTTTAAATATGCGTTCCGTATTCCTCAAAATCCTTATTTGCCAGTAAAATTCACAACGTATTGCGTAGAATAATTATATTTCTTTCCTTGGGTGCGTAAATACTTGTAAGCGTCATTTATGTTACTTGATGAACACCTTATTTAGTTATATAATATTTACGTGATTTGTCGAGAAATAATGTAAACACAAAAGATAATTTTTACAGACTTGAATGAATATATATAGAAAATTAGAAATTAACCTTCTAACGGGTCTACGGACGGCCTTAACTTTCGGGCTTCAGAGCCATATACGAAACTTGAATTTTTTTGAATTGACAATATGAAACATGTGTTCATAGCAAATTTTTTGATATTTTGATATTAACACCATGCGTTCAAAAGTTAGCATCTTTGAAAAACAAGTGTTCAGAAAAATTATTATTATACTTCGCTTTTGAAGAAAAAGGATATCGACAACAAAATGATTAATCTCAAAATTTTACTATAAGTTTGCTTGGCCTCAATTTTGCAATATATCTGAATTAGAAAAAATAACTAAATAGAGCATTAGATATAAAAAAGAGAAATTGAACTTTTTCTTAGCTGGCGCTTTTTCACATAATTATTTTTGCATGAAAATCAAAACTTAAGCTTCTTTTGAATGCACCTTCATGAAAAGATAGTCATTAGCATGACCGCATCGTTTTTACAATGTTAGATGGTTAGGAAAACAAAATGAGGTCGAAAAATAGTGCAAAAGCTGCTCCATTAACATGCTTGAGAATGGGAAATATGATCGATATGATTTCCAGTGCTTGTCATTTTTGATTTATTTATTAAAACATGATACATGACATAAGACATCTGTCCTTTAAAATGTCACTAACGAAAATAAATCTTACAAAGTTACTACCGTGCAACGTTTACTTCCTATTTTTCATATAACATTTCTAAGCTCTAGTATCTATTGGTTGAAAAGAGCATCTATTGATGCGCAGAATTTGTTTGGAATTTGTACAAATTTATTTGGAAAAATCAACTCACTAGTATTTTTGATTCTATACACCACTATACCTACATGCTTAAATAAACTGCTTTTCTTCGCTTTTTGCTTTTCTTGTACAATTGTGAGTAACAGCAAGTGAAGAAAATGACAATTGAAATCTGAAATCAAAGAGAAGAAAAAACTTTTCGATTGAATATAATATTTATTTACAACAGATACGTAGTTCACCTACGACGTGCAGGCTTCATCAGTGTCTTATTTCAAAGCGTATACGTATCTGTCGCGAATAAATATTAAATAGTGGAATTTAGTCGGTAAAAGTTTTTTCTTTTCTTTAATTTTAGAGTTCGTATTCCACTAAGAGGCTTCAAAAACTTCAGACAATTGACATGATTCTCACTTTTCTTGAATTTCATTGCAAATTTTAAAATTGCAAATTGTCATCACATACATACACACATACATACACATACATACATACATACATACATACATACATACATACATACATACATACATACATACATACATACATACATACATACATACATACATACATACATACATACATACATACATACATACATACATACATACATACATACATACATACATACATACATACATACATACATACATACATACATACATACATACACACATACATCACACATATCTCATACATTGAATACAATCAACATTTGATTGATATGTTTTGATTTCACACGTTTTAACGGTTTAATATACGGTGCTTAAGTGTTAAAGTTTGAATAACTTTTGAATGAAGCATCCGATTTTAAATAACTCGGTTTCATTTGATAGATCTCAGCAGTAATTTTCAAATAATCATAAAATGTGTGATGTTTTTCATTAAATTAATGCTTATATGTTACATAAACATGTTTTAAATACTATTTTTTCACATTTCTTTATGTAACTTTCAAACTACAAGTCCAATCGTCATGAAATTTGGAAGTTAAGGGTTTGCAAGGCTCCTCTTTCATATGCAATCAATTTTGTTCAATTCGGTTAAGAGACCTATAAGATAATGAAGTCCCATATTTTTCGTATTTTTATACATAACTTTTGAACTAAAAGTCCGATCAGTATGAAATTCAATAGCGACCAATGGGACACCTAGACCTTTCATTTGACACTAAGAACATTAAAATCGATCCAGCCATCTCCGAGAAAAGTGAGTGAGATTGAAAAGCGTTACATACACACACACACACACACACACACACACACACACACACACACACACACACACACACACACACACACACACACACACACACACACACACACACACACACACACACACACACACACACACACACACACACACACACACACACACACACACACACACACACACACACACACACACACACACACACACACACACACACACACACAGAAAATGCTCAGTTTTCGAAACTGAGTCGAATGGTATATAACATTCGGCCCGCAGGACCTTCTTTCCATTTCCGGTTTTCCAAGTGATTTCTATACCTTTATACTATATACTTATATAGTAGAAAGGCAATATATACTTATATAGTAGAAAGGCAAAACGAAATTAATCTTTCCGCCAGCAATAAGCGCTGACGGTCGTAGACCGAATCCCATTCCGTACATCGTTTTCTTAAACTACCGATCGAAGCAAGTGTCTTGAGTCCTTAAACGATTTCTCGATATGAGAATCGCTTGCTGTGCGCACTCTCTGACACATCGGTCCAACAGAGTGGTATACCCTTTACTGCCCATGCACTATGGGCCAGAAATTAAAATTTCGGGACAAAAATATTTGCTGTTAAACGGCGTGTCTCAGCTCAATGTGGTCTTCGGCAACTTTTTGAATAAAAAATTGATGCATATTTTGAAGGGGTCGTCCAATATTTAAGCGTTACTTAAACAACAATTTACGTAACAACTTTCTGAGTAAACTTTTTTTCACCTTTTCGGTTTCAAAATATTAAAGATAAACCGATTTCAAGTAATTTTTCTGAAGATATGAAACTTCTACCTTTTACCCATTTTCAGTAATAGACCTTTGTTTATAAACGACCCCTCAAATCACATTTCTTCTTGTAACATGTCTATTTCAACAGACAGCTCAATGTGATGTTCTAGACAACATTTTGCACATAAAAGAGGAATATTTTTACTGAAGACTGTTTTGCTAATGATGAAAAATCCGATTATCTTAGCCATCTGCAAGTATCTGCAATTAGTTTGCATACCAATTTGTAGGGAATTATTAAAGCCAACTGCCCAAATGTGTATTTCAGAGAATACCTGGGAATACCTGGGAGTATGGCGGATTTTTTTCATACATTTTATAACTTAATAAATATGCGTCCTAGCGTCAAACAGTCTTCACAAAAAATATGTATTTCAACATACTGAATAACTTTGTAGAACATTTGAAAGCAATAAAATAATCGTGTGCAATGTTATTGAGTGTAATTGATTTTTCAGTCCTCTTTTTTAACACATCACTATATTTCGCAACCGGTAAGAGATAGATAGTTACCGTCATCCGGGGATACTTGCAACACTTTTGAACTTTGACTTAGTATAACTTTCCAAGTATACCGTTTAGGTCCAAGTGTAAGTAGCCAAAACTTGTATAGTGGTGAGTACTTTTGATTTATAATTATGAGAAAAAATATAAACTAAATGAATCTGCAGAATGAACCGAAAATAGGGGTGTTGCAAGTTACCCAGTAAACGGGGTTACTTGCAACACTTTTCTGATTTTGCGTTTCTTATGATTTTATATCTGATTTCAAACCGCGAATGACTATTTGGAGATATTTTGAATGTATTTGTAGTAAAACAAGAGATACTGGAGGTGTTTTTTGTTTCCCAATTTCGTCTATCGCTTTTTTAAAGATATTCGGTGAAAATGCAGCATGTCGGCGAACTCCAAATTGCCGTTTCAAGGCACGTGTAATTTTTCACAATTTTAATTTTTCTGGAGATGGTGGTAGACAAAATAACATCGTACAGATGCAAACTTGCTTTGTACATACTGTCTATTACGATAATTTTCATTTTTACAAGTGCTGCAAGCCGCGCCATATTGGAAGTAACAACACGAATTCATCGTTTCTTCTCCAAGTTCAAAATATAAACAAAGCTCAAAGTTGCTATTTGTTAGCTTATATGATGCACTTATTGTGTACAGGAACCAAACAATAAATAATAATTCCATGTCAATGAACTGACGCAACTTTGCACATCCATTTTTCCTACTCTGAAAGTGACATTACTTTCCAATCGAATAAAAATAAGCAAAACAATGATGTAATGGATTAAACTTAACTAAACAATAGGTAAACATCCCTTCTTTAAAATGGCTTTGGGTACAAATGGTTATGTTAACAAACAAATGCGTTAGAGCTGTCAAAAGCGCGATGCGCCAAAGTGTTGCAAGTAACCCCGGTGTTGCAAGTATCCCCGGATGACGGTACTTTATTCAGCAAAGTTGCTTATTTTAGTATGTTTCGCAACTTTTGGAGAAAAAAAACTTTTTTTTTTTAATTTGGCCATTACAAATATTTTATAAAGTTTTTGTCCTTCCGGCTACTGAAGCGGGAGGCGAAAAAAAACAAAGTGAATTTTTTAATCGAGCAAAAAAAACATGGATTTTAAGAATTTTTATTTAAGGTTTAAACGTGAAAAGCGAATCTATTCTTGCTTATAATATACGTTATTATTTTCTATGCAAAAATATACGAAAAAAGACAAAAACGAACGAAAATTTTTTCTGGACGATTTTCGGAAATTCCATTGTTCGAATTTCCATTTCTGTTTCGTGCTAGAAGCGTTAATTCAACTCGGAGACTCATTTTTCGAGTTTTTCGGACTGTAGAACCCACAGACAATTGATTTTATAAAAAGAAATTTGACTCATACCCTACAAATTATTTTTTTGCCCCGCGATTTTTCAAGCCAATTTCCAAGGGGGGGGGGGGGGGTTTGACAAAAACTTTATATATGATTTGCAATGGCCTTATTTAAGAAAACAAAAGTTTGTATCACCCTAATAGGTGAATTCATGGTCACCTTAATAGTGCAGGAAGATGCGCTATATTTTATTGTTTTACTTCTCCGAAGACACCACCGTTGAAAAAATACACATTTTTCATCAGACGGTTAAAAGCCTAAAAACAGTTAAATTTTTAATTAATGCAGAAAAAGCAAAACAGCAAAAATATTCCTCTTTTATGTGCAAAATGTTGTCTAGAACATCACATAGAGCTGTCTGTTGAAATAAACATGTTACAAGAAGAAATGTGATTTGAGGGGTCGTTTATAAACAAAGGTCTCCTGCTGAAAAAGGGTAAAAGGTAGAAGTTTGATATCTTCAAAAAAAATGCTTGAAATTGGTTTATCTTTAATATTTTGAAACCGATAAGGTGAAAAAAAGTTTACTCAAAAAGTTATTACTTAAATTGATGTTAAAGTAACACCTAAATATTGGACGACCCCTTCAAAAGATGCAACATTTTTTCATTCAAAAAGTTGCCGAAGGCCATATTAAGCTGAGACATACCGTTTAACCGCAACTATATTTGTCCCGAAATTTTAATTTCTTGCCCATAGTGCCATGTGGTGGCTCATAGCCCATGTTTCTTCTACTCAAGCAGTCAGCTCGACGTGTTTGTTTAATTTTTCGAGGTCACTGCAAGTTCTCCAGAAAAGTATATTTATCAGAAATTAGTTATTGTTTATTTATATTTATCAGGGATTAGAATTGTTAGTTCATAGTGAGGTAGTGGCATAGACTCGTGGTGTGCGAACGGAGCGTTTATTAATAAAATATAGCGCATCTTTCTGCACTACTAGGGTGACCGTGAATTTATGATTCAAACTTTTCTTTTTTCGTTCTCCAAAAATTTGCTCCAAAACGTTGCAGACCATACTAAAATAAGCAACTTTGCTGAATATAGAAATTATCTATCTCTTACTGATTGCGAAAAATAATAATGTGTTTAAAAAGAGCACCTCAAAATCAATTATTTTCAATAACTTTGCACACGATTTTTTATCGCTTTCAAATGTTCTACAAAGTTATTCAGTATGCTGAAATATACATTTTCTGTGAAGACTGTTTTTCACTAGGATGCATATTTAATGAGTTATAAAATCTTTTATCAAAAAGTAATACAGCTTTCAATTATTTTTTTCTGAGGATGCTTCGGAGATCTCTTGACGGAAGACAAAATATAGTACTTTTCTATGAAAGTTGTTGGTTTGCCAGAAGTTGCCCGAAATTGAAAAACAAATTATGAATAGGCGACATCCATTTAGTACGTCACGCAAATTTTGACCAAAATCAACCTCCCCTCCCCCCTTTGTCACATTTTGTCACACATTCATGACCCCCCCCCTCCTAAGAAAGTACGTCACGTCACGGAAACTTCCCCCCTCCCCCTCACAACAAAATAATTAAATATACATTCCAACTTTTTTTTCAAGCTATCAATATAATTCACTTCAATTAATCCATCAAATAACAAAACAGAACAAGCAAATAAATAAAGGAAAATTTTCGTGGAAAACCTTGAAAGAATCAGGATTTCCTGCTGACGCCTTGCAACAACACGTCTTGGAAGAACTTTTCTGACGGATTTTGTCATTTTGAGTATTTTTTGCAATCATACAACATTACCTTAGATGCGAAATTTAATCAGCTTTTGAGTGAGGGACGACAGAGTCTTAAAACTAGCTGTGGAACTTCGGTATTAGCTTATTTTCATCGATTGAGTTCAGCACGAATACCAAGGCGAAACAATGCCATTGGTCTCTGGTAGCACACCGTAGCCCCTCAGGAGTTTGTGTGATTGCTATTTGCGGTTGTATAAAAATCTCTTAGGCAGGACGGTACTCAAGGAGCTCTTCAGTGGTGTACAGCATATTCCGTAAAGCCTTATAATACCCCAATAAATTTTCCATTTGAAATTTTTTTCATGTAACGTCACCTAACTTTAGACCCCCCCCCCCCCCCCCCGTCCCCCTCCTGTAAGCGTGACGTACTTTATGCATGGCCCCATAGTGCAAATTGTTTTTTTAAAATATTTCATAACTCATTAAATATGCGTCCCAGCAACAAACAGTCTTCAGAGAAAATGTGTATTTTAATATACTGAATAACTTTGTAGAACATTTAAAAGCAATAAAAAAATCTTGTGCAAAGTTATTGAGCAAAATTGATTTTTAAGTGCTCTTTTTAAACACGTCATTATATTTCGCAACCAGTAAAAGATAGATAGTTACTGAATTCAGCAAAGTTGCTTATTTTAGTACGTCCTGCAACGTTTTGGATTTTTTTTAACTATTTAAAAACAAAAGTTTGTATCGCCCTAATAGGTAAGCTCACGGTTACCCTAGTAGTGCAGAAAGATGCGCTATATTTTATTAATAAACTTCTCCGATGACACCATCCTTGAAATATTTACGCAGTTTTTACCCAATTGTTAATGTCCGCCTTTTTGCGACTGTAAACCATTGTGGCGCTTGTTGGTCTAGTTTCAGACCAGCCCGGCAGCTTTGCCATGGATTGACCGGGATTAGATCTTCCAGATTCAGACTAAATCTCTAAAGCATGTTCTTTAGAGGGTAGAGTCGCTACCAAAGGAGTAGACACGGTCCGGTTCTTGATTCCTCTGCGGATTGTTTTAAAGAAAACTCACCGTACCTTGCCTTTCTTGCAATTCTCCACCTCCGCAAGAACGTGATCCCAGTGCAGTGCTGGCGTTTCTCACCAAGTGGTATCATTTTGGTTGCTTTTGCATATCAGTATCTCTCCTTGCTCTGGCATTGTCACAGTCGCAGCCAATATATGACTTCTGGCTCGATTCTTCTCGTCAATCACCCGTTGAATACCCGGTCAGTAGTACCCAACACTTTTCACACCGTAGCGTTGATCGCATCGTGGATGTGCTTCCACTGCTCATTCAGGTTCGCTTCAATTTGTTCACCGATCCGCACATCAGTTTTCCGAGAGTACTCTGCAGCGACTTCTTACGCTGATAACTGCCGAATGTTCACTTATATCTTTTTCGTTGGTCTTGGTTTGAATACGTTGGACAACCGAATGCGAATCTTGCTTACTACGAGATGGTGGTCTGAGTCGACGGAAGAACCACACGTCTGCGACATCAGAAAAGGGCCGGTCACCAACCAGAACGTGGTGTTTCTAGGTGTGCTTCCTAATGTTCCGTCGTGCAAAATAGGTACTCAGATAGCCATCCTCCTGGCTGCGGCGAAGTTAATTACCCTTTGGCCATTGTCGTTTATGGTAGAATGGAGGATTTCTTTGGGTAACGGGAGAAAAAGCATAGCGCATAGCGTCCGACCTGCGCATTTATATTCCTGATGATTATTTTAATGCCATGTCCTTGGCACTCTCCATAGCAACTAATATGCTTTTATAAATTGAGAGTTCGCCTCCATTTTTGCATAATTCTGCAAAACTAAGGCAGCTCTTGAACCTAAGTATGTAGCTAATTATAAACCTAAGTAATTAATCCTCAATACGCAAAGGCGTGTCTCCATCTAATGACATGCTTCGTTTGTTTTACTTGTACTATGAATTCGATTCCAACAATGAAAATGACATAGAGTTGACAAGTAGCCCGTTTTTGGCCCTGCGGGTTTTCTCATCTGAATTGACCAGTCTATCTAACAAAAAAACCCGTTTCAGTTGTCCTACATATGAAAATTGATTATATTCCTCAAATCGATGTATTACTTGCACCAGCTAGAGATCGTTCAGCTTTCTTCATACTATATTCAGGACGATGGAAGGAAATGATGTTTGGTAATTTTTGTTGTATTTAGCCCAACAATCTTGTTCTATAATTTTCGCAACCAACCATTCAATGAATGGCTTTTTTTATTTTGAAGCCATTAGGCATCGCAGCACTAGATATTCTTCTTATTGGCAGTTGCATTCAATTTCACTCAACTCATCAGTAAAAGAAGTATAAAAAAATTAAACTAATTGTCAGAACTGTGCCTCTTGAGGGCCGAACAATCCTTTAAAGATGTAATATGTAATTTCGAACGATTACGGCAATAATGCTGGCATGCAGTGCAAACCGAAGATAAACTAGATAATTTAAAACCAATTCTAACGTAAGACATAGAATAAGCGACAAAAATGAAATAGTCAATAGGATGAGTGCAAAAACCATTGCATAAAATGTCAGTGTAAGTTTTTCGAAATATATAATAACAAAAAGATACTTACAGCATTATAGGAAATCAAAAATGTAAAAATCTACTGTTATTATTTTTATTTCAATCATTAAGTTTGAAATACTCGTAGCTTCAAGTGATCTCATTAACAAAAGGGGAAAGAAGTTCGAACTATCCTTTGTTGCTAGAAAGTTGTACATAATTGAACAGGCTGATGAAACCGGTGATGGTATATTGCAAACTATTGTCATTAGGATTTTGTAAGAAAAAATAAATAAACAGCTAGCAGAATTCAACGAAAATCAAATCAATTGTTATAATTTGACATGTAACCAGCATGGAATACGGTCATAGCGAATGACACGTTTTGAATGAATGCTACAACAGGCGTGGGGAATCAAACCGTGAGGATAGCTATCGTCCCAGTAATTGTGGCCTATCGGAGCAATCATGATTCAAATTACTTTATTATTTTTACATCAATTACAGAGTATCAACATGCGGAATGTACCGATAACAGACAGTTTGACACAATCATAATCACCTACAGCAATATGTTCAGATAAATTGGATTGTGTACAATGCGGGTGAAACATGGTTTACAGCAGGCAATATTTTGCAAACACTTTTCCACAGCGCACTGTGGATAGAGTGTGATACTGACAAGGCTACCAATAATCAGAAAAAAAATCAAACAATATTTCCATAACATGGACTAGTTCGAAAGTCTCGCATGTGTTACGTAAATTATTAAGTTTCAAAACTTTTCACGTTTTTATCAAAATTTGCTTGGATTTGATCATCTCCCTTCTCTTAAAAATCTCCTAGGGAACCGCACGCTGCATACAGTGTATTAAATCTTCGAACAATTTGAATTGCCATACCGTGTTCGTAAATATTTATTGATAATTGGCTCGGCAAAGTACTTAAATTACCACCGAACGGCATCACTGCTCATTCAATCAAAAATAATGCCACATTTAACAATTAAAAATATGAAACCAAATGCAAAAAAAATGTACTTAATGCCCGCGGGAACAAGCGACACATTTGCATCAACCGACCCGACCATCACATTCTTTAAATCATCCTTAATTTGCTAGGATTGGGTTGGACCATGGATATTTGATTAACTGGGTACGCACTTCGTCGACAAATTGAATTTCGAGCAATTAAACATGATTTATAACATTCATAATGTGGCATTAATTCCAACTAAGATAACGGGGAAACATTTTTTGGTTGATTGCCAAAATGCTTTTCCAACCGCCATGAAGCAGAAAAGTCGACACTCAAAATTATCAAATGTGTACCGGAAATGTTATCACGCGATCTTTGTAAATAATTTCACCATGATGTAGATAGGCCTCATTATTGCCGGGGACGATTCCGCCACACTCCAGCGCATTCTACAAACCGTGAGTAATTGCAGTGTGATCCGATATGTTGCGAGAGTAACGATAAATCGAACGATAATCTCCAATAGTCACAATAATGTTTTAAATGCAATGTAAGCAGTTTTCAGCGAGAAAAAAAATATAATCCACACGCAAACACACCCGCACACAACCGAACACTCGGCACATTCTGAAATTGTGGAGAATACAAACACACACCCATACATACACGTATTGCAGAGGAACTTGACAAAAAATCAACAAAATTAAACCATATTTGTACATAGTTAAATGACCGAAAGTAACGGAGCTGTAAATAATGTCGTGTAATAAATTAATTGCAGATAAATACATATATAGAACTTCAGTTGAATATCCAACTCTTAGTAGCTATCTAATGGGATCCGAAAGCCTTTCGTGACATTCGTTTTAATACCACTAATTGTAGCTGTCATTGATGACATCGCATTAGGCAATAACATTTTGGAAAGCATTGTTAAAAACATTCATAATTGCCTACATTTTCGATAAGGACAAAGCAAATGACAAGGGATTATCCAAATATTTAGTTCGATTAATTGGTTTGGCTTTATTTTCCGTTCAAAATTACCTAATTGAAATTGTTGTAAATACCCCTTTCAGCGCGCATCGTCGCACAGTGGCGCTCCTCCATACAAAGCTTGGCCAAAAGTCAAAAGTTACTACAAATCGGCTGAATATAACATGTTTAACTAATTTTGGGTCACTGAATTCAAATTTGGGATCAGAAATCGAAAAAAATGATCGCTCATTAGGGTGGTTCACGAAATTTAAAAAAAGTAGTCTCGTTTTTTACTTGTTTTATTGTGGTTTTTGTTTTTGCGATGGCAAATTTTGTACTTGCCATTGAAAGCATAAAAAACTTGTATCATAATGTATTAGGGTGGTTCACGAACTATAAAAAAATTATAATAAAAAATCCTTAGTAAATTGCGATATCCCCTAAGATCGTTCAAACTATAAAATTAGATCTTCGAAGCGCCATTGTAAGGTATCTTCGCTATATAAAAATAAATTCAAATCGGCTCAGTAATTCAACAGTTACAAATTTTTAAAGAAAGAATATTGGTCAAAAATGTTGATTTTTGGCACCACCCTAACTCAGAAAAAGACACCCTAAGAGCCAAGTAAAAAGTCAGGGGTCTAAAATTTTCCGAAAAGAAACAACTACACAAAATTTGAACAAACCCGGAGCATTTTGAATTGGGACTTTCGCGGAATTCTCCTATGGAAGAGAAAATCATTCCTTCAAGTAACAAAAAAAAATCACTTCTAATATACCCGCCAAAAAATCGATATTACTTCCTTAGCGCAGCAAAGCGCAGAAAGCCACCTAGTTTTCCGAAAAGTAGAGAAAATTTCCTATAATCGTGATCGTTTTCTGACGTTTCCCACCATACTTTCTTGATCGCTGAATATTGGTGTTGAGTTTCTCATACATTTTGTATGGAAGAACAAAATTTCATTCTTCAACATATTCAACTTTAGACATTTGTTAAAAATTCATTTTAACTTCAAATTGGCTAGAATTTTCAAGTTAACCTCCCAAAGTATTCCAGAAAATGATAAAAATATAATAATAGCAAAAGCTTGAAATTGGATTTTTGACTTTTGGCCAGCTTTGCGCCATAGTGCGTCGATGGAAATTCTTTTAAACTGGCTGGTCAGCAAAGATTGCACCAGTACTGGTCAGCGGAGTTTTGATCTCTTCTTTTGATTTGACTTCAGCAAAATTAACTCTTTCTCGGTTTGCTTACATTCGGTTGATTGGCCCTTTTCAAATGTTTATCGAAATTTGATGAACCCGTGACCGTGAAACCCCGGTAATACGAAAAACCCTACGTTCAGATTATTGCGACATTTGCCCCTATTTAGACTACCCCGATTTACACGATTATCACAGTCGAATCTCGCACACGATTTTGCTCAAAGAAAATGAAGAGAAAATGAAGGGGAAGAAGGAAAAAGAAGTCAAACTCATTAGTAGATCAAACTAAAAGCCACTCTAGTGTCAGATTATCAGTGCAAAATGCGGTACGTTGCATTAAATGATTATCACAGTAGTCTAAATAGTCATAAAAGGGGCAATAACTAAGTTCACTTTTAATTTGAATATTTGGCAACTCTGTTCATTTTCACATATGCACGAGGTGCGCACCCTATGAATTTCCTGTTTTGATTTTACGATGTATCAAATGTGCGCGAATTATCAACGTCCCAATTGCAAAAGGAAGGAAATCCGCTCAGTAATTCCGACTAAAACGTTCTATTTTGGGTGCGGAAGAAAGGTAAGTTGCATATCTATTTTATAAGAGCCTTGTCTGTAGCCGAAACCAGTCCCCTGACAGGACACCATATTTTCATAGTAAGAATCGCAGCTCTTTGACTACACACGTTGCACAAGGTTGAAACTACAGCTGGTGCCAGCGCCTCATCAACACTCTGTCATCCAGGATAGGATTTATTGCGGGCCCGAAGGAGAAGGGGTCCCAAACCGGTGTTGAAAATTTTGTTTATTTTTTGTTTATTTATATCTACTCAACTGACTCAGTTGAGTTGAGAGTCTTATTGAGGCGGATGGTAACAGTCAATTTGAGTTGATAGTATTACAACCATTCTTAAATTGGCTTAAAAACCCATCATATTTTTACAATTAAGGTTTTACATAAATAATAGTCATACAACATAATTGGACTCTCACGGTCCCTGCTAGCAACCATGTACTTCGCTATGACGGTGTAAATGGTAAGTTCCAAACTCGCTACTTTCCGTTCAAAAGACCTAAAGGCCTCTTCCACTGCTGTACCGTTAATTCCGCTAATATCGACGTCATCCGCAAAACCACAAAGCAAATTTCGTGATGAAAGTCCGGTTCTTTTTTGCATTTGCTCTTCATATTGTACCTTTCCCGTCTCGTCAGCGCAGCCCCCCTGCTTCAGTCCATCCAACGTCACGAAAGCGGCTGGTCTTATCCGCAATTTCTGATCCATGATTTTGACTCATCCAGCATCACAGGAATCAGTTACCCTTATTCTGCGAGGCAAGTGACGTGACTATGTTGCAGTCACCGCGAATCAGGTGACAATTGTCACCTAGGTGACTCGCCTTGTCACTTAGGTGACTCGACTCGCCGTGGCGAGTCACGGCGAGTGACAATTGTCGTATTGAGTCATGTGACTCGCAGAATAAGGGTGAGTAATTAGTTTCATCAGAAAACCATGTTCTAGCATTATCTGTCACAGCTTATTTTGTTTAACTGAATCGTACGTCGGCTTAAAGTCCACAAACAGGTGATAAGTAACGTACGCAAATCACTCACGAAAATCAGCTTGGCACTCGCCGAGTCTCAGTCTACAGAACAGGATACGGGAAAGCACCTTTTATAGGTAGAATCGAGCAACGTAATGTCTCGATAGTTTTTACGTTCGAATCAATGCCCTTTTTCTCAGGAATTTGCTCTTCCTCCTAGATCCTAACAATGATCCGAGAATTGCTTCGGCCAGTGGCCAGCAGCCAGTAGTTCAGCCGGGATTTCATCCTTCTCAGCAGTCTTACCGTTTTCAGCTCACTGATTGCCTTCTTGACCTGTTCATGTGTTGGTGGCCCCACAGCAGCACAGCTTCTTATCTTGTTCCTGTGGAGATTTATCTCTCCATTCAACAACGTCTGAAAGTACTCTTTCCGCCTGACTGCTTACCACCATTTTGTCAGTAAGCAGGTTGCCAGCACTATCATTACCAACCAGGTGTCTTCTATTGTCTAGCGCTGTCGAGTGACTATATACAGAGTGGCGACATGTCATCCGAAAAGTATGCAATGCGTATTTATTTTATACATATTTTCTTTCTCTTTCCTGCATTCGCGTTGGATTGGTCGTCTGCTCGACTGGAATGACACTGACAGATAATTATCATTCAAATTTTGACATTATCGCCACTCTATATATGATCACTCTATAGAGCTGTTAGATTTTTCGTACACTCAAAAAAAAATTGACACGTCGCATCCAAGTGAAAAATCATGTAAACTTCTGTACAGCAACTTACAGGAACTTCATGTACTAGTTAATGGGAAAGTTGATAAAATTTACCGGGATCGCACGTAAACTAGTTAGTATGAGTGCGAGTTACCAATAATTCACGTAAATGTTACATGAAAAGTGTGATGGATGAGAATAACCTGTGTTTTCACGTAAACTTGACGTGCCGATTTTTTTGAGTGTAGGTTGCTGGTGGCACCACCAACAGTTGAAAACGACGTAATGTACATAATATTAAAATGTAAACAAAGGTAAAAGAGCAGCAGTGAAATGATACTCATTCCATGCAACCAAAAGCTATTCCATGAAAGACCCATGCGTATCCAAATGGAAAAATGGTAGAGAAAGGATTAACGTAAACACACATTATCCAAAGATATTATACAAAATGCATGCATTGAAAGCTCCGTTGCGCAAACGATGTAAATATGTACGCATATCGCAAAATGTCCTTAAGGTTTTTGTATTTCTCACTCAACCTTTCTTATTATATATACATGAAGAATTAGTTGTTCGCAGTTATTGTTTTGTACCAGAGCCTTTCCGACAATTAGATAAAAAGGAAACCGCCCCACGAAACCGCCCTGTTTTATAAACTACAACTTTGAGCACGAACTTGTATGTGAAGGCAATTCAAGGAGAAAGTAGAATTAAGTGATTAAAAATGTATTACATTTGATAACTTGCAACCAAAATGTAAAAATGATAGCTTAACATGTTTGGCTAAAAACAGTAATATTCATCTTACGCCATTTTCATATGTTGGTGCTTCTCGCGTTAGGTAGTCATAAACAGCGCAACAAAATTGAAATTTCTCCATAGACTTAACTAGTTACGCAGTTCATGGTCGTACCAAAAGGAATAGACCAGATCAACGTGACGTCATTTGGCAGATACTGGCGCCCTTGTTTACATAACAGAAGCAGAATCCGACAAAGTTTCATTTGTTTAAACGGCAGGTTTGTTGTTTAAACTGCAATATGACTATATTAATAAGCTATAATGCCAGTAAAAAGTTAAATACACACATTACATTTGATATAAACGAAAAAGAAAATTGTCCAGATTGTAAACAAGGGCGCCAGTATCTGTCAATTGACGGTATGATGATTTGGTCTATAGAAGGAATAATAAAAACGATTTACGCTCTTCACAATGGGAGTTGTCAAATATATCAGAGGATTGATCATTGCACATCACAGGCATGGCAAAATTCCTGCATCATTTTGTAGAAACTCCGTGTATTGCTGCTGGCGAATCTCTCCTCTCCACCAACGAGCACTTGCTCTTGACACTTGCGTTTTATTAGACGGTAGGCTCTTTTTTTCCGCAGCTCTAGTCTCTCTATACCTTTCTCTGTTCTAACGTGTAGCCGTAGTGAGTATGCGATTCCTGGCCTGGTTTTTCTCATCTGTCACTCTCTTCATTTGGCATCATCGCTGGCTTCTTCGCGTCGTGCCTGCCACATCTCTCGCAGTTGTTCAATGGTACCATGGGATTCTTCCACAGGCCACTTATATCTTCTTCCGTTTCTTCCAGCTTTTCAGCGAATCGTTGGTCCAGCTTTTTGACGCATTCTGCTGCCACGTCATCTGCTGCGTCATCTCTCAGTGCGAGTGTTCGACAACCTTGAGCGAATCTTACACACCTCGATACAGTCTTCAGAGTCGTATTTGGTCCCCGAAAAGCTTCAATCAAGACATGACCGATCTGCAAGCTAGAGTCTCTATTTGGGTGCTTTCAGGTGTACTTTCTAACATTCAGACGTGGAAAATAGATGCTGCAGATCGCCATTTCTCTGGATGCGGCGAAATGTATGAACCTCCGACCGTTATCATTGGTCTACAGATGAAGGCATATGTCTTCCAATGCACAGTGGTCCAGAAACGAAAGTTAAGTGGAAACTTACTTTTGCAGCTGAGCGATTTATAATAGCTCCCCACAATGTTCAGCAAAGTTGTTCAACTCTAAAAGACAAATAATGCGAAATCAACGACTAAGTTCCAGTTTGGCTTGGAAACACATAATCAATAATAACTTTTTATAAGAAAGAGATAGAAGGATAAGTTTTTCGACAAAATTGTAGCTAAAGATTATGTAAGTAACTTTGTCAAAGACATAGTAGGCGTATTTTTAGGCGTTTCTAACTTACAGAGTGTTTTACAACAAGACCTCTCAAAAATCACTTTTTCACTGATTTCTTCAAATGCAGTTGTTTTATTGCATCATAATGTTTTACAAAGTTGGTTATCTTATCAAAAGACATATTTTTGTAGAACATTGTATGTTGAAAACTCATACGTATAACGAGTTCTAACGTTTTTCCTGTGTTTTACCTTTGTTATACTATAACAAAGGTTTAAAAATTGGTCGAAAAACACGAAATTGATCCGAGGCCCGGAGGGCCAAGTCACACATACCAATCGATAGGGTTCGACGATTTGAGCAATGTCTGTGTGTGTGTGTGTGTGTGTGTGTATGTATGTAATGATTTTTTCTATCGCCTGTTTCTCAGAGATGGCTGAACCGAATCGTTCGCTATTACTTTTGTTTGAAAGGTATTATTGTCTAGTAGATCACTATTGAGTTGCTTCGTGACACGACGTTTCGTTTAAAAGTTATAAACAAAAATGTGAAAAATACGTGACATGGGTTACTCTAGAACTACATGACCGATTTCAACGATCTTAGTATCAAATGAAAGCCCTTATTAAAGCTAAATTATTCAGAAATTTTTAATTGAAAACAAACAAGTAGTTTAAAAGTTATGCTTAAAAAACCTGTTTTGACAAGGTAATAATTATCGCCTGTTTTTTAGAGATGGCTAAACCGATTTATGCGCTATTAGTCTCATTTGAAAGATAATATATGCCAATAAATCACTATTGAATGGTTTTTTGATTGGACGTTTAATTTGAAAGTTATGAGCAACCGTATACACCACTCCAAAATTAACAATAATTTATAATGATTTTAACCAAGATAATTTACCTAATTTCAATTATTTTAATATCAAACGAGAGGTTTTAACACTACGAATATATATGAAAAATTTCATAAGAATTGGTTGTACCGGTCAAAAGATATTAACCCTCGAACACTCGCGCCAACTTTTGCAACACAGTTACTCGCGCGCACTATAACCCCAAACCAAAGAAATCGTGCGCACTAGAGGTTTGACTGGGAAAACTTGGTTTTAAGTTTATCGAACCTTCAGAATAGTTTCTTGAAATTAAAAGCTCTATCGTCTGGTGGAATCTAAATTTTGACTAATCCCCCTAAAAGTTAAACAAAAAAAATTATTTTTCTTCAGTGTCAATATAACACATTGATGTGCTCTGCAAAGTTATAGAGCATATTATTACAAGAAATTTTACTAGAGACAGTAACCTTCCATCTCTACAGCTAAGATAGAAAAATCTTATTTATTGTATATGAATTTGTAAACTCAGTTTTTATATTTTTGCTCTTTTTGTAATTGTTGTATGACTTTTTCTTGTATTACAAAATTGTACAAATGATAAAAATACACAACTTTGCTGAATATAGTATACCTCTATGTTTGCTTGTTTAGGAACTGTAGAACTTTGATTATAAAAAATACCTTAATTTTCACTACGAATTACTCGACTACCAGCAGACGGATACATTTTTAACATTTTACATTGACTGAAGTTTTTGGAGCGTCTTAGTAGAATACGAAACCTAAAAATAAAAAATAAGAAAACTTATCCAATTTAATTCTACTATGTGTATTTTATTCAATGACAGATACGTATTTCGCCTACGACTTGCAGGCTTCCTCAGTGTCTGTTTTCGAACTTATTTTTAGATTTTTAGTTTTATTTTTAGATTTTACATTGGCTAGTTTTGCTATTTTTTCCATTTTTCCTTATGTAGAAACGAGAGAAAATTCCACTTGAGGTCAATTGCGGTACACCTCGCATGCTGATTGTTTCGTTTCTGTGATGGCGGTTTATGCTGATCTATTTTTCAAACAATTTAAATTATTAATGCATTGAATAATTATGACATTTTGCTCAGAATAAGTTTATTGAAGAATATTCGTTAGTTAAACAACGATTTGTAACTTTATAACAATATGGCGTTGAAAAACCTACACGTGTTGTACAAAATACAACAGCGTGAGTAACCGAAGGTTAATAAAAATTGATTAAAATTATTCAAGAAAACTCTATTGATGTGAATCAAATAGAATGGCATTACAGGAAACTATGCATAGTTCAAAAACCTATAAACTAGGCCTTTACTAGGCAATGTATATGTTAAAGAATAAGATTTCCTCTTACAACTTACTTTTATTTGCACTTACTCAAATTAATAACAACTTACTTATCCTTACTCAGCAATTACATGAAAAAAGGATCTATCAAAATTTAAAAGTGTTCCTATTTTGTTCAAAATTTGTAAACTTATTCAATTTTCAAAAATTTTATGTAAACCAAGGCATTACGCAACGTTAACCAGTAGATGATTTATGTTCCAAAAACGTGTCGATTTCTATCTCAAATACCAAGTAAGACCGTATAACAAAGGTTCCTTTCACCACTAGGTGGATTAAATCGGGTTTTTTTAGTCTTTTTTGGAATAGAATATCACAAAAAGGGGCAAACGAAAAAAATCAAACTCGGCCGTTTCTGAAAGCTTGAAGTTTTATCTCAAGCATATGTGAAAATAAAAAACTGGTTTTTTCTCTAACTCGAGTAATTTCAGTTTAATTATTTCTTGTTTGACCATTTTCTACTATGCAGTATTTTCCAATATCTTCTGGAAGACGATTAAAGTCAACATGTCAATAGTAAAAAAGAAATTTGTCGTACCTTGACACAATTTCTTCTGATTGTCACGTAAAATAGTCTTCCAACTCCAGATATGACATCAGTTTTCTATCAGCACCAGCTGTTTTTGATAAATATCTATCTTTAAATTTTCATTATTTTGCAAATATGCTCAATCTACCATCAATAATGTTTTAAAAATAATTTTCAATGGAAAAGCAAAAAAATATTGGTTATTTCATGCGTAATATTGTTAACTGTTATTTTAGTTTTATGTCATTTTTTAATCGCAGGTAAGTATATCAAAACAGTCAAAGAGGTAAAAGAGAAAAAAGACCTATAGATCCCTTTCGAACTTCAACCACCTTATATCAGTATATCGTTGATTTGGAAAACAAAAATGGTAGTCATTTATTTGAGAGATTCAATAAATGTTTTGTTTTCGAAATATTTTATTATTGTCAGCAATATAATAATTTATTATATTAATAATTGGTGGAAGCTCCAGAGTACGTGTACAATACGAACGATTTTGTATTGCAATGACTGGATCGGACGACAGTAGGAGGCGTCTGAACGCATCCTCCAAATTGGCATTCCGGTTAAATTTTCTGGCGTGAAATTCTCTTAACTTACAAATACATTTATTTCGCGTTTCCTGTACCTCTTCGCTTAATAACCCTATGGGTTGTGCCGTGGCCTTAATAATATCTGCGCCGTGTACTAAAATTTTATTAACGGTTGGCGATATAGCTAATATGGAATTGAATGGGAAATAATCTCCTAAACTACCGAATTACTTTCACGAACATTTTAGATACTAATTTAAAAAACAGTAACGGTACCCTCAAATTTTTTGACAAAAAACTCCAGGACTCTAATAGGATTTGCTTGAAAGCGTTCCTCCTTTTTTACTACGATCATAGTCATGTTCCTGTTCCTGAATACGTAGACATCAATTTTGAAGACTTCTCAGCTTTCTGACACTAAAGTAATTTAAAAAATGATCAATCAAAGTAATTTAAGAATCAAAAATATCAATATAAAATTTAATTTCATGTGCATATATCCAAGTGAAGATTTCCATTTGTCTATTTGTAAAATAATGAAAATTGTAAGATCAAAAACAGCTGGTGCTGAGCTCCATTTGCAGAGAGGACGATACGACAGTGATTATTTGAAATCCAGGATAACTGCTAACCAGAGTACATTAGTTCTGTGGAGACTAAGGCCCTTCACTCCAAACCACCGTCGAACTAACTACGCGCGCAATGATCCAGCCTGTCGCTGTATGCAGCTAATGAACAATTTTAGAAACATACTAAACTTAAACATGTCGACTGATGCTATTAAGAAAAAACTTTCTGACTATTTCTGAGAGGTCAATTACATGTACACTAATACCACTGCGTTTTATATTATTTTGTATTTGGTATTATAATTTATATTTATATGTATGGACTGGATGACGGGCGAAGTCCATATATCTTGACAATAAACAATTATAAAAACTACCGTTATACAAACTTATTTAATGAATATTTCAGCAGTGGTTCGAAAACTAGCACAAGGTCGAAAAACTAGATCTCTTAACTTATCCTGAGTTCGAAGACTATTTTACGTGACAATCAGTAGAAATTGTGTCATGGTACGACAAATTTCGTTTTTACCATTACTTTAATCGTCTTCAAGAAGATATTAGAAAATACTGCATAGTAGAAAATGGTCAAACATGAAATAATTAAACTGAAATTATTCGAGTTAGAGAAAAAACCAGTTTTTTATTTTCACATATGTTTGAGATAAAACTCCAAGCTTTCAGAAACGGCTAAGTTTGATTTTTTTCGTTTGCCCCTTTTTGAGATATTCTATTCCAAAAAAGACTAAAAAAACACAGGAAAAACGTTAGAACTCGTTATACGTACGAGTTTTCAACATACAATGTTCTACAAAAATATGTCATTTGATAAGATAACCAACTTTGTAAAACATTATGATGCAATAAAACCACTGCATTTGAAGAAATCAGCGAAAAAGTGATTTTTGAGAGGTCTTGTTGTAAAACACTCTGTAAGTTAGAAACGCTTAAAAATACGCCTACTATGTCTTTGGCAAAGTTACTTACATAATCTTTAGCTACAACTTTGACGAAAAAATTATCCTTCTATCTCTTTCTTATAAAAAGTTATTATCGATTATGTGTTTACAAGCCAAACTGGAACTTAGTCGTTGATTTCGCATTAATTGTCTTTTAGAGTTGTACAACTTTGCTGAACATTGTGGGGAGCTATTTTGAGCCACAAAAAACTTTCCACTTAATTTTCGCTGCTGGACCACTGTGCAATGACAGGACGGAAAAATTTCTTCCTTCCGATCTGCACAATTGCATCAGACGAAGATTTTCACGTCATGTTTTGAGCACTCTTCACAAGTCCTCTCGAACCTGTCGTAGAACTCATCCTTAGCATCATCGAATTTATCATTTGTTGGTGAGTATACGTCGATTGGGCTGCAGTTGAAGAATTTGCTCTTAATTCATACAGGGTGTTCAATAAGTTCGAATGCAACTTTTCATCGTTGTATAAGTTCGCATCATGTGTATTGGTATTGGTGTCAGTTTTAGCCTTATATTTTCAGGTTCTGTTTTTCGGCTTTGTAGTCTGTATTTAGCAGTCAAAACGATGTTTTGCTTCTATATCCGACGTTTCGGCGAAAAAGGTGGAATAAAACCACCGAAACGTCGGATATAGAAGCAAAACATCGTTTTGACTGCTAAATACAGACTACATAGCCGAAAAACAGAACCTGAAAATTGCATGTTACAGTCGGAAAGCATACATTAAATTTAGCCTTATATATAGGCTAACCGACGCGCAAACCGACTTGATGTCATTTGTTATTTATTTACCGCGTGCAATCAAGGAGTACAGGCCGGACTCGATTATTCGGGGATTCGATTAACCGGGGATTCGATTAACCGGGGATTCGATTATCCTGGTTTTTAGACTCGATTATCCGGGTGAAAAAAAATATTTTTTTTTTTCGCTGATTTATTTTAAACCCAAATGTTATAATTTTCATGCTACATGATGATTCCAGCTAGACAAGCATTGATTAACCTCCCTAAAGCTACAAAATTCCTTTCTTATATCCCTTATATCGGCGATAAAAACAAAAATAAATTCTGCGATGATGAAATCAATTTTTTTACCTAAAAATCATCACCATCATCATTATCATCATCATCATCATCATCATCATCGTAATCAACAGTAAAAAAATTGCAAAAAAGGAATTTTATGACTTTAGGGGAGATTGATCAATAATAAAACATCATTTATAATACCTAAATATTGAAAAACATAACATACAAAAAATAATATTGTGCAAAAAAAAACATCAGTGGAAAAAATCGTAAGAAAGGATTTTTCTCACTTTTGGGGAGATAGATCAATAATAATCAAAACATTTCTGATACCTAAAAGTAAAAAAACTTGACATACAAAAAAAAAATTGTACCAAAATTGATGATTCGATTATCCGGGCTGAAAATAAAAATGAGCACCCGGATAATCGAGTCCGGGCTGTACCGCAACGTCGTAGTAAAGTTGTTTGCCAGAGGTGAGCGACCCGGCGAAATATTTCGGCGGTTGAAATCCCACGGGGTGCAGCGGAATTTCATCTATAACACCATCCGTCGGTACCGGGAGACGGGCTCGGCCAAGGACCATGCTAGACCCGGGCGGCCGCGTTCGGCGAGGACGCCGGCAGCCATCAAGGTGGTGAGGGTGCGGGCTCATCGAAAAATGAACCGCTCGATTCGGAAGACCGCTGTTGACCAGGATGTGTCGATCGGGACTGCCCACACCATCATGGTGAAGAACCTGGGATGCAAGCCGTACAAGAAACGCAAGGTTCACGGGGTAACGGAGGCTACAACGAAGAAGAGGCTGGACAGAGCAAAACTGATACTTTCGCGAAACGCTGCACAGTGGTCCGAAAATCAAAATAGTTGGCAGAAACCCCATTTTGCAAGTATTTTGAATTGATCAAATAACTCAAAAGTGATCTTCTACATACCCATATGAGCTTAAATCTTCGTTTTGGTTGTCCGTTTCTTAGTTTTCTAAAAGCTATAGCCTTCTGAACTTGTTGAATAACATTAAAGCCGGTGAAATCTTTTCAAAAACACGTATGGTTGTTTCTAATAGGTATGTAGCAAACGTTGCATAAATATCATAAACAATGACATATTTAGTTGAAAGACATCTATTTCAATATTTTTGAGAAGGTTACACTTATTTAAAATATTATTGGTTCACCGAATCTGGCTTGATTATGACAAAAATGAGGACGAATATCTAAACTCTTTCGAATTGACAGTCGTAACTTATGGAACCCGTCGAGTTCCGCTGCCATATTACTTTTAGTGTGCAGGTATACTTGTAAGGAACCGATTAAACCTAAACTTGGCTGCAACTTTCTGCAATTAAGAAAGTAAAGACAAATCTTAGAGAGGATGTACGAATTCAGGTACGCAAATTTGATTTTAACGAATAATCCTTGCAATGCATTGCAATGGTTTCAATATACGATAGTAGGCATTGATTATTCCAGGATATCGTGGAAAATGTAAGCGACAAGCATTAATATAGTTCAATAAATTGATTATGAAGTATACTTCAAAGAAAGCTTCGAAGCGCAAAACAACAATTTAATTTGTTTCGGGAATATCGAAACAGAATGACGCGCTTCTAAGGCACATCTGATGCAAAGGTTCATTTCAACAGGATTTACAGGAGACATAGCACTCCCATTACATCTTATTATTAGGCTTGCATTTTAGATTGAAGGCCCCTTTACGATAAGGATATACAAGGTCTAAAACTAATGTTTAATTCAAAAATTATTCAAAAGAATTCAAAATGTGAGACAACATCGAAACAAATCATGGAACTGTAATTATCGTTCACTGTATGTTACATTACATTAATGTAGGCTCCAGTCTAAGTTCGTAGCTATTATCAATATATCTAATACAATAAATAAAATATGAAAAAAGAATTTCACACTTTTCAGTGGAAGAAAATAGAAGTCTTTCTGGTTTTTCTGCTTAACTTTTATTTGTTGTTTCATTAGTCAGACCGATACGTATTTCGCTTACGACTTGCCGGCTTCATCAGTGTCTGTTTTGAATATGAACTTTATTTGTATTTCTTTATTTGAAAACTTATTTAATAATAAATAGCTTGTCTATAAAACCATTCGGGTGCAATTAGAATGCTGAATCAAATGTACTGAGAAAATCGAATGAATCGCATCGAATCGCAGAAATGTGAAAAAATCTTTCAATAAAAAAAGTACCTAAGCAATTATTGGATAACAATCCAATTGAATGAAAATGCAATGTTATCCAACCTTTCAGTGCCTTATAAGGCAACTGAGAGTTATCAAATCAATTCAACCATTACTGAAAAACTTAACCAATAATTAATTTTATATTATGGTAATAACGTGTATTAAAGAGTTAACCTATAATTTAAGGGTTAAGCACTAGTTGAATTATATCACATAGATCTCCTGAGTATATCAACCAACTTCGCAGAAGTCACCTAAACTCTAGGAACCGTTTTGACATTTCTGCCAGCTTTTTGGACTTTCGGACCACTGTGCGCTGGTCAGGAGTTCGTGTTTTCTGATGAGAAACTCTGCATCTTGCAATAGCCGCACAATGTCCAAAATGTTCGGCTGTGGGCGCCGACGTTGGCCAGCATCCCCTCGTCCCACATAAACATCCAGTGGTTCCAGAGCGCCACGTCAGTGATGGTTTGTGGGCGCGTACCCAAGCGTGGGAAACTTCCACTGGTGTTTGTCAAGAAAAACGTGAAAATCAACGCCGCATATTATAAGACCGAGGTTCTGGAGCAGGTTGTGGCCCCGGCACTTCGTGACCTCTACGGGAAAGATTATTACGTCTTTCAACAGAACTTCGCACCGACCCACACGGCGAATATCGTCCAAGCGTGGTATCGGGAGAATTTGACTGATTTTCTCGATAAGACTTTGTGGCCCCGGATCTTAATCCCCTGGACTTTTATGTATGGTCCAACATGCTGGCCAAGCAGAGCGAACATAAAGTGAGCACTCCCAAGTAACAATTCCAAGTTTTATTACGTTCGTATAATGGTTTTCATGACCAATTTCATAAAACCGCTAATAAAACTATGAACTCCATCAGAACTTTCTGATGACCGCTATAAAACTGCCTTCTGACTAAGTGGCCCACTCTTCAGAAGGTTTTCATAACCGCTATAAGAATCAGGTCATAAGCTCAAGTAGTCGTATCACGCTCTGCTGAAAGCAGCAATAAAACCGGTTAAGCTTTCGCTGCTTGACAGCCATCGCCATAATTTAATAAAGCTTTTCCTTTTTCGCCTCTGGTGAAAGCTAAATAAGTTCGCCAGCATTATCAACTTGAAAATACATGCGTGAGCAGCAAAGTTATAGTTTTGCTGTCAGATTATTCTTATCGATTTGGTTTAGGTATAGCGACCATAATAAAATATCCCATAGAATATTTTATATATTTTAAGCAATTTCGTTGGTTTGCAACATGTGCGCATTTAATTTCATCGTGCATATTGATATAATAGGTGGATAAAATCACCGCCCACTAAAATTTTGCAATTTTCGCAAACTGGTTGTTTTAACAAAATAAATATATTCAGTTTGTAAATCTCAATTCCTAGCAAAATCATTTTAGTTGCTTCATGTGGCTAGAAAACCTATTGATAATAACTTTCTTTCTGCAAAACACTTTACTTTGATGAATTTTTGTTTACGAGCTAAAACAAAATACTAGAATATGGCATGAAAAAATGATTTTGGTGTTGAACTGCGGTATTCTTAATAATAGCAGCAAAAAAACTGTTTGGTCAGGATGCTACCGATTTAATAGCTCTATAAAACTAACCGATTTATTGCGGTTTGACAAGCAACCGCGATAAGATCATTTTTGATTGATGCGCCGTTTTGTATTGCTACGCCACACTTATGGTAAGTTTATAAGAGACGTGGTGCAGCCAACAAGTTTTAACGTGGTAATATAAGCAACCACAGTAAATTTGCTTTATTAACAGTGTTATTATGGTTTTCTAGATAGCTACAAGTGTGTTTGGACTCGTATCCTTTCGGTATTACGCAATACCACAATAAAACCAGAGGTAATGATTAATTCCGCAAAAAAACCTTCATAAAATTCAAGTAAAACAAAGTGGCTTTAGAATTGCTACTTGGGAATGCACATCTATATGGAGGACCTGTGGGCCTCATTATTATGTGCCATCATCATGAATTTCATCAATTTCGAAAATGACGTTTTTAACATTTTTTATGAATATTTTCCTAAAGTCTACATAATTTGCAGGCCAATAAATATATTTAAAAAAATCGTGAAAAATTGAGCTATTACCAAAATATAGTTAGGATTAATTTTGGAAAGGTATGTATTAAATGTCCCTTTGTGGGAGTGTTAGTAGTAGGTATCTAAAAATAAATAAAGAAAAGACGAAACTTTTTCCCGATTAAATTTTACTAGTTGTTTGTTCCAATCCTCATTCAATGCTTGTATCATCAATGGATGTATGGATGGGTCAATCAATGGTTGTATGGAACAATAATAAACCTGATTGGAAGAAATTTGTCTCTCTAATTACCAACAAAAAGTTGCTCTAACGAAAAAGAATCTAGGATGTTGACAAAAACTGAACAGGAGTCAAGGATTTTGACGTGACTATTTTCTGGTTTGATTTACTCGATCGCAAAGACAAACATAAAAAGGTTGCATTATGATCCGAACAGATATAGCATAGGGTCAGTGTCAAAGACATAAACCAATGCAATCCCAGCAGACGATATTGTTTCCCAGTGAGTGCACTTTATACGACGGAATTTCGTTCGTTTGAAATTATACCGAACGAATAATTAGAACGAAGAAATTGGATTTTCTGTTCATGTGCAGACGAGGTTCATTTATTCCAGACGCTGAGACGTGCCGGACAATAAACTAAATTAGGAATAAAAATACTGTCGCTAGCACTATATGTACAATCTGAGCAAACGCGCAGCGTTCTGAGTAATGGAAACTTGCAAAGACTTGTTTAGTAAAATTGTGTTTACGTACACACACGTATCTACTTACTGTTGAAACTGTAGTTTGAATTCGAATTCGAAAAATTCGTATTAACTACCCAGTTCATGCTTACTAAAATTACCAGTGGGGATGAATTTCGCAACGTTTTGATACCAATTATTATTTTCGGTCTGGAATATTTTGTTTGAAATGTTGAATAATGTATACCATCATCCTGCAACAAAATACTAAGATTATAATATTAATTTATTAGTCATATTGAATGAGCGGAAAAATCTCCATAGTAAATGGGTAATATGTGACGATGGGAAGCACTCTACGTGATATACAATATTTGTTTTAACACTGTTCTCTATGAAAAGACATGACGCACGACCAGCTGGATAAATTGAACGAAATGGCATAGATTATGTTTGCGTTTGATTTATGGACACTGCAGAAAGTATTGCTGTTTTTGTCACTCTGCATGCGTTCCGCATTTTACGAGGGGCTTCTATTTCCAATTTACAGAGTGTATTTTAAAAACTAGAATCCCGTTGTATCATGTTGTTGTCTGCACGAGACATTTCTTACCTGAAAAAAAAAAACGATTTATGCAAGTACATAGCAATGATATTCTCGAATTTCAAAGACAATCCTAAAACGTTTGAAGTATACAAACAGCTAAGGCCGGAGTGCACTCTAGGAATCAGATTCAATAGACATTAAAACAAAACTGGTAGTTATATTGTTATGTCCTACCCTCCCTTTCTCTAAAGGAGCTGAGCAGTAGAACACAGTAGCATCAAAATACCAGCCCACTCCACTGTATTTGCGTGTAGAATGCGGAGTTCTGTTCTAACTGCTTTGATGTTAGAAGAATGTCTGTCTTTAATGTTGTGTTTGATGATGAAAAATACAAATGGCATCTGGACATTACGACAATGATTTAAAATACAAATGCGTGTCTTCCACTATTTGAAAATGGCAATACTTCAAACATTATTTGATATATTTAGTAGATGTCTATTTTGAAGTATAAACAATTGTAACCAGGCTTGATTTGCTCTTTTGACTATAGTGCCTCAGCCAAACAGAACTAGAAAAAGTGGTATATAGGGTAACTGCAGAGGTGGTTATTATCGGCAATATTGGTAGAGAAAGTATAGTTCTATCTTTTGTATTTATGGCGCCATGGGGTCGCAGCCATGTTGGTAACCAAAAGAGCACTCTTTTTGATACCAACGACATTGCAGCTCTGTAGTGCCAGAAATACAAAATATAAAACTGTCATTTCTCAACAATATTATAGATAATAATTAAGGCTACAATTGCCTTTTAAGTAAGTTTTCCGAATTCTGTTTGGCTGAGGTGCTATAATAAAAACAGTAAAATGATTGCACTTGCATCATCAGTTGCCCTGCCACTCAATGGTCAGGCCATATTTTCAGTAGGCTCATATCTGTCAAGTTTATGGTCAAACTCGCGTAAGTAGGACTTTCGATCACAGATTTACACTTGAATTATGCATTCAAATTCATATCCATGGTCTTCTAAGAACTGGACTCCTTAACGCATATCGCATATTTAAACGATTTCCAAAGCACTCGACGGGGCGCTACGCTCTCTACCAGCCACAATGTATTGCGTTTTGGATGAGTTTATTATAAGCCATATAACCTTAATTTATGCTTTAGGAGGACTAAAGTCCGCTTATCCACCCAGTTGGCCTCGAGCCACGATGGCCTAACAAGCCAAGTGTCGTATGTTCCAGCAGGGAGAGGCCCGCAATTAATTGAAACGTTTGTTTGAGAAACCCCCCTTACACTTTTGGCACAATTGTAGGAAAACAACAAAACACTGATTTTTTCGAAATATTTTCAACCCCAACTAAAAGGGATTTGTAGAACCAACCTTTTTCCAGAATTTGAGAGAAGATATAGGAATCTTCAAGGCTTCAAATTTGTCAAAAACTCATGAAAATTGACTCATTTCAAATTGCGCCTGTGGGGTGTCTTAAACAAACGATTCAATTGTCCTGTACTCAGATAGCTAGTAGCCAACGAAGTCTGCCGTATAATAACGTAATGATAACTTTCGAAAATGGAATGTAGCTTTACTACAGGACTTTAGCTAGAGCGATTCGGGCAGCTTGAGCAACGACCATGTCACGTCTTGCGAAGCACGCGGAAAGGTTGTTTTATTTTTTGCGCTGCAAGGTGCGTAGAGAAAGCATTTTAGTTCAGCTATTTTAACAAATAAATTTTTCGTGCAACGTAAGAGCACCACAGTCACTAGACACAACCGAACAACCGGTCGACGTGTACGTTAAAAGTAATTTGTTTTACTTTAACATTTTGTAACAGTTACAGTGTCTTGTCCGCGATTGTGTCTAGTGATCAGCTATTTTAATTTTCGCGCGCACTTGGAGAACTAGCTTACGCATTTTAAAGATGTTTTATCATTTCAGCAAACATTGCCATGCCACCGTTGATCGTTTTACTACTTGACCAACGGATCTAACTTGAACGTCTAGACCAGGAATCGACCGGCTTCAAATTTCCGGGTCCAGGCTGTGTTCTAAATAAAAGTAAATGTGAGCTAGCGCAACATCTCCTCCACCCCTATTCGAAGCGGCTGAACGAACGAGGAGGACCTCAGCTAACAGGCTTCGAGGTACGATACTAGTTTAACAAACCAGTCGTCGTGTGTTCGAATCTCGGCTAGGCGGTGCTTGCTAGATAGAGTCAGTAGGAACATTGCACGTAGTTGTCCTGTACACTAACAGCCGGCTGCGAAGTCGATAAAGAAGGGTCAAATCAAGGGTCAAAAACGTTTAAGTCTAAAGCTTTGGATTTTTTAGTCGAATACATAACATATTTCATACCTACTTACTTGCTTACTTAGGTGGTTTGCCGTTCTAAGACACTCAGCATCTCTGGCTCGAGCAGCACGTTCCTCACAATCATGTGGATTCATTTACAATCATTTACCTGATGAGAAAGGGAAGAAAAACAGGAGGAATAGGAAGGGGTGAATGAGGAATTTGGACAAACACAAACACATGCATACCGAGAGATTTTTGTACCCCCAAGGGGATACTGCAATCCTTGGTAGTTAACTTACCCAAGCAACACAGCTTGTTATAGAACAGTATAACATTACATATATCAGAACTTCTCTCTTACCAGAAAAGCGCAAGAAATTGAAGTCTACTGAAACAACAATCGGAAAGAAGTTTGTATCAGGTTATTTCATACCAATTTAAAACGTTATTATAGCGTAGGCTACAACTTGTTCTTCCAGTAGTTTAAATTTAGTAATAGAGACATAATAAACACTTCGTGTTGACATGTTGACAAAAACAAACATTATTCTTTTGATATGAGCTGTCAAATAAATTCATGTCATCACAAAACATCTCAAAACCTTAATAATAACGCCATATGTTTTCAAAGTACGTTTATAATACTCTTGAACAACTACTTTCCATGAATATTATTTTCTAACTTGTTTTGTGTGTTACTTGGGTATTAATAGTACACCCCCTGGGGGGTCTACTCATGATAAATAAGAGCTGATAGCTCAATACCGCTTTCGGTAAGAAACATCAAAATGTCTCGTAATTTTAGTTTCCTAAAATCCGATTCATTTAAGACGTAGGATCCAAAGATCCTATAACGCAATTGTGCTACTGCAGGACAGTTGCAAGTTACGTGATATGGTGTACCGTAGTCGGATTCACATAAATTACAATGAAACGATTCAGCTCGCTGAATCGTAGCCATATGATAATTTAGTCTGCAGTGACCAGTCAGTGATCTGACAAGAATACTGCAATTTACCTTTGAGTGTTGCAAAAGAAATTTCGCAACCTTCTCACAAGGCTTAACAATGAAACTTTTCGTTTGACGACAAGTTTCAAGACTTTCCCAATAACGTACATGTTCAGATGAAAAACAAAGTTCGTATCTTTTGTTTTATCCAACATGCCGCAATTGGTAAAGCAGGTTCCGGTCCGAAAACCGACTTTTCTACTCCAGATCTTGCTAGTTCATCAGCCCATTCATTTCCGGTTATACCAGAATGGCCAGGAACCCAAACCAGATGAACGGCATTTAGAATGCTTAGTTCTTCTAATTGGGTGTGGCAGGCGATGACTGTTTTAGATTTAGAATTAGCCGTACAAAGGGCTTTCATAGCGGCTTGACTGTCAGAACAGAAGTAGATAATCTTGCCTATCAGTTCTTTCTGAAGTGCAAACTGAGCTCCGCACATAATTGCAAAGATTTCAGCTTGAAAAACGGTGCAGTAACTACCCAACGAATAGGATTACTCCAATTCTAGCTCACGGCAGTAAACACCAGCACCCGCGCGATCTTCGTAGAAGGAACCATCGGTATAATAGACCACATAGTCGGAAATTTTCCTTTCCATGTAGCCTGACATCCAATCCTCTCTAGGAGGACAGTCACTTGAGAAAGTCCTATACGGAATATTACAATAGATCAACTTACTGGTCGCAGTAATGAGTCCACACATAGAAAAAAAAGTCCTATACGGGAAAGTACGCATGAGCGTTACATCGCTAGGAGCAAGGGCAAACTTGTCCTCAGCAACAATTTGCGACCACAATCGAGTATGACCAGTGCAACTGTCCACAGACTGCCAAAGGCCAGTCGCGTGTAGTCGATAAGCACATGTTAGTGCCTCTTGCTTCAGGCGGAAGTGTAGAGGTTTAATATTGAAAATAGCTTCTAGGGCGGCAGTAGGAGTTGTAGTAAAAGCACCAGACATTGCCATTAAACACATCCTTTGAAGATGGTTTAGCTTTGTCTGGACAGTCACAACTTCCCCTCTCTGCCACCATACAAGACAACCATACGCCAGTATTGGTCTGACAACGACCGTGTACAACCAGTGTATGTATTTGGGTTTAAGACCCCAAGAGTTGCCAATTGCTCGTCAACATTGCCCAAAGGTCATGCACGCTTTTTTAATTCGGAAATCAATATTTGTAGACCAGTCAAGCTTGGAGTTGAGAATCAACCCCACGTACTTCACTTCGTTCACAACATCAACATCCGAATCGTAAAAGCGCAGAGCGCGAGCTCCATTGGTATTTCTACGTCTTGAAAATAAGACGATAGATGTTTTGCTCGGATTTACCGAAAGTGCAGTTTCTTGGCACCACGTTTCCACGACGCGTAGTGCCTGCTGCATTAAGTCAAATAATGTGCTTATGCACTTTCCAACTACTAGGATGAGATAGTCATCCGCAAAACTATATGACGGATAGCCTAGACCATTGAGTTTCCTCAGTAGGCCATCCGCCACAAGGTTCCATAAAAGAGGCGAGAGAACGCCACCTTGTGAACATCCACAAACATTTTGCTTCCAAATGCTTGCTTGCCGTAAGGACGAAAAAAGCAATCGGTTACTAAGCATTTGTTCTATCCACTTTATAATTATTGAAGGCACATTATGATAACGAGCAGCCTCCAAAATGGAAGCGAAAGATACGTTATCAAACGCGCCTTTAATATCCAAAAAAGTTCTAAGCAAGATTCCTTTTGTGAAAAAGCAACCTTAATTTTATCCACCACATCATGTAATAAAGTGGTTGTAGACTTGCCACTTTGATAAGCATGTTGTTCTCAATGAAGAGGAACTTCTACTAAGCTTGTTTCGCGGATGTGGTGATCAACAATCCGCTCTAGTAATTTAAGCAAGAAAGACGTTAGACTGATTGGTCCAAAACTTTTTGCTTGCTCGTATGTCGCGCGTCCACCTTTAGGAATAAACTTAATGGTTATTTCACGCCATTGAGTTGGGATGTACCCAATAGCAATACTACATACAAACATCCTTCTCAGAATGTGTTTGAAGTACTTGAATCCTTTCTGCAGTTATAATCCATCTGTTCCAGGAAATTTGTATGGAGAGAAGCTCACGGCCCACTCAATCGCTTCAGTTGTGACAAGTCTCCGAGCAAAAGCCAATGAGTCTAAGTAGTAGTAGTAGTAGTAGTAGTAGTAGTAGTAGTAGTAGTAGTAGTAGTAGTAGTAGTAGTAGTAGTAGTAGTAGTAGTAGTAGTAGTAGTAGTAGTAGTAGTAGTAGTAGTAGTAGTAGTAGTAGTAGTAGTAGTAGTAGTAGTAGTAGTAGTAGTAGTAGTAGTAGTAGTAGTAGTAGTAGTAGTAGTAGTAGTAGTAGTAGTAGTAGTAGTAGTAGTAGTAGTAGTAGTAGTAGTAGTAGTAGTAGTAGTAGTAGTAGTAGTAGTAGTAGTAGTAGTAGTAGTAGTAGTAGTAGTAGTAGTAGTAGTAGTAGTAGTAGTAGTAGTAGTAGTAGTAGTAGTAGTAGTAGTAGTAGTAGTAGTAGTAGTAGTAGTAGTAGTAGTAGTAGTAGTAGTAGTAGTAGTAGTAGTAGTAGTAGTAGTAGTAGTAGTAGTAGTAGTAGTAGTAGTAGTAGTAGTAGTAGTAGTAGTAGTAGTAGTAGTAGTAGTAGTAGTAGTAGTAGTAGTAGTAGTAGTAGTAGTAGTAGTAGTAGTAGTAGTAGTAGTAGTAGTAGTAGTAGTAGTAGTAGTAGTAGTAGTAGTAGTAGTAGTAGTAGTAGTAGTAGTAGTAGTAGTAGTAGTAGTAGTAGTAGTAGTAGTAGTAGTAGTAGTAGTAGTAGTAGTAGTAGTAGTAGTAGTAGTAGTAGTAGTAGTAGTAGTAGTAGTAGTAGTAGTAGTAGTAGTAGTAGTAGTAGTAGTAGTAGTAGTAGTAGTAGTAGTAGTAGTAGTAGTAGTAGTAGTAGTAGTAGTAGTAGTAGTAGTAGTAGTAGTAGTAGTAGTAGTAGTAGTAGTAGTAGTAGTAGTAGTAGTAGTAGTAGTAGTAGTAGTAGTAGTAGTAGTAGTAGTAGTAGTAGTAGTAGTAGTAGTAGTAGTAGTAGTAGTAGTAGTAGTAGTAGTAGTAGTAGTAGTAGTAGTAGTAGTAGTAGTAGTAGTAGTAGTAATAATAGTAGTAGTAGTAGGGGAAAGCCACCATCATTTCAAGGACTTGCCAATGTATTCAAGGACTTGACAAGGATTTCATTGTCATTCGAACAGTATTCACCGTTCGAACTTCGAATGTTATTAACCTGATAATCTTTCGATTTTGACAGTATTTTATTAAGTCGACTTGCCTCGCCGAAACTGGAAACGTTGCTACAGAACCTGTGCCATCTCGTGCGTGCTGAAGATCGTAGAGCCTTTGCATAGGCTTTCCGGGCCTGCTTGAAAGGCTCCACGCTATCCCTCCGACGTCTATTTCAGGCTCTCCTGCATCGTTTCTTTAGTTCCGCAAGATGAGAGTTCCACCATGGTGTTCCTCTAGTCGTTTTAATAGTTTTTAGCGGGCAAGCTACTTCAAAAGCTTCCGCAATAAAAGATGTTGTGACATCTACAGCCACATCCAAGTCGATCGATGACTCAATCGTCGGTTTGAATCCTTGAAATTTCGTCGCCAGTTCCTCCTCAAAGAGTTCCCAGTCGGAAAATCTCGGATTGCGAAATGTTGCAACGTTGAAGGAGACACCCAAATGATCAAAATATATAAAGCAATGATCAGATATTGGTGTCTCATTTGAAACATGCCATTGTGCCAACTCATGACTGATCCTGTTAGAACAGAGTGTTATATCTAACACTTCCTCTCTACCAGCTCGTATGAAAGTTGGACAATTGCCAATGTTGAGTATTCCAAGGTTGGTACTACTCAAATATTCCATCAAATCAGAGCCTCTCAGATTGATATCCGAGCTGCCCCAAATGATCTGATGGGCATTGGCATCACTGCCTACAATGAGTGGAAGCCCATTAGATTGGCAGTATCTCACCACATTTCTGAAATCGTCGCTGGGAGACGGTTCATCGTGTGGTAAGTATGCAGAACAGTAGACATAACGCCTATGGACATCATCCACGACGAGTTCTACTGTGACTGCACAAATATCTCGAGTAGTCAACTCAGAGATAAGGCATGCACTTATTGACCTATGCAACAATATGCATGCCCTGGGCATCAAACGAGGATTTGTCATACCAGTTTTGCTGAAAACAACAAAGTTCTGGTTTTCAATATCCATCGAATGAAAGTACCCCTTGCGAAAATATGGCTCCTGAACTAATGCGATGGTGACAGAGCCATTGAAAAGTTTTTCGTATAAATACAAATTTGCTGCCCGTTTGTGTTGAAGATTTATTTGTGCGACTCTAACTATTTGACTAGCGGAGTGTATGCACAAACAGTCTCTAACACAGATCAGACAGCAAATTGTAAGCGAAGCCAATTATGTTGGCCAGAACGCACTTGGTGTAAAACCCATAAGGGAATTTGGGCAGGACTCCTATGTTGTTCCCACGAAACGCTAAGGACAACAAAGATCGACCGTACCAGAGCCCCGCATGGCACAGTAGGGGCCAGATGCCCCTACTGGTTTCGGTGTATTTCGCCTGCTCTCGTTTGAACTAATATGATACTGCATCTCAGTGCCGATTTTTTTTGTTCGGTACAGTATTATGCGTGTTCGGTGCGCTCCGGGCTGCTCCGGGCCAAAAATTGATAATTTTTACTGAGCAGCAGCAGCTGATATGGCACAAACACGGCATTGTGGAAGGCACCCGTTACCGTTCATAAGTTTTTACCGTATCGCACTAAGCAGTTATATAGGTTCTTTAGGTTTGCGAGCGAAACCGTGCCAGCTTACACCAGCCGGCACCTGCTAGAGCACGGCTAAAGCACGGCTAGAGCACGGAGCCCGAACTTCCTGACAACTCAGTCACGTACACCGAATATGAAAGAATAAGAAAGAAAGCAAAGAACGAAATCATGCAAGCCGTCGTTGGTACGGTGCTTACCGGTGCTTAGCCGAAGACAAAGCACTTCGATGGATTTTTGCGTTTTCGGGGAGCGTGCCAATATGTAGCAACGCCAGTGCATTCTATTATCAAAAGTGCCCGTTGCGGTGCCTATCTGGATGGGTAGCAGCCGTGTCGCACCGGACGGTGTTTATAACAAGTCTGTTCCCAACTAAGCCCAAATTTGAAATGACGGTTTAATCGATATGAAGAATGGAAAACGAGTGTTATGTCTGTTGATAGTGGGTTAGACATGAGCAGAACTAAATTCCTTCACTTCCAGTCCCGGGAAGGTTATTGGTTTCATAACCCATATTATACCTGAATGGGAACGTGTTGAAGCAAATGACTAGTTGTCCATGTAATGACAATTGGCTTGCCCAACACGTACAGTACATTATTAGGAATTACTACAAAGGTTAAAAATAATGAGAAAAGAGCCAAAATCCTACAACAACAAAAAGTTCAACCATTATGGTACTTAATGGTACCGCTTTTCTACATCGTCTGTTTGTCTGTGCCTAAATCATTACTTAGTGCCATGACATCAATGATCAAACATTCTCAATACCCACATGCAAAAACTAATGCACTCTTACAAATGTGTGCATTTTCGATAAACCACTTTAAACGGCAACTGTTACGAATCAAAAAATTAAAATCGATAGCTTAAAAACTCTAACAAAATAGTGAGCGAAGCGTAACAATATTGACCAGCCCCTCCATCGGGGGCCGAGTTGTTTTACACACATTCAGTGACATTTTATAAAGCATAATGGAACGAAAAGCCTGGTCAGCTTGTTCTCGTGTACTGTACTGAGTGGATATCAACCCAAACTGTACATGCATTCCATAAAATGCAATCACGCCTTTTTCATACTAGCCGTGCGCACATACATCTCCTTTTTTCCCAGCCGCCATTCAAAACAAATCAAAAACTTGTGTTTCAGCGCTATGCCGCTTTCCGCTAACCAGAATGTGGTACGCTTTTAATCAAATTTCAGTTTCACACGACATCCCAGAAAATTACGTGTGATAAAAAAATTCTTTCGGGCCCCAGGAAACTGCATTAAGCGTGCCGGAGGGTGTATTTGGTAATTTACACTACAGTCAGCTATATGCAATTGCATTCACTGGACCAAAGCCACGATTAAACAAAATTGCGCCGAATTTATGAGCAATAAGTTGGGAAAAGTTCGAATTCAATGGGATGACGAGAGATTCCATATTTCGACGATCGACGTAAACCAGTTGACCACAACCACGCGCTCGGACTTCGGTACGCTCTTTGACCATATGGGACCGTATTTTTCGGTCACTTTTTTTTAATTGTGCGAACAAAGAACTTATCGGGTTGACCACTTTCGAAACACAGCACCGCAATTGCCTGTTTTGGTCACGCTTTTCGTATATTTTATATTTGCTGTTTCACCGTGTATTACAGTCATGCTCTTACGTACTCTTACGTTGGTCAAAATGTTGTGACAATAATATCAAAATCATATCAAGTTTAATTCAAATCAGCTAGTAAATAATAATCGAAAACCCATGAATTCTGAAAAAGTGATAAAATAATAGTAGAGAGTTGTACATCAATTTCTAGTACATCCCATGTGAATGTAACGTAAAGGAAAGCCTGAATGCTGCATTCCGATTTCAAAACTTTATCTTCAGTTATAAAAAGACAGACTTCCCAGGTAACCTTAATGCTTATTGCATTACCACAAGCAGTAAATCAATCGTTTATTAGCATATCTGGCGTTTTATATAGCACGCTGCTGTATATTAGCTTTTTGAATGCGTAGCTGTTGTAAATTAACATGCAAAATTCTATTTTGAATCTTCTTGTCGGTGTTACCAGCTGCTAACAAGCATTGTCAGCATTATAAGAGGGTTAGCAGTAAAGTAGCTGTATATTTTGCCAAAGTAGCATTTAAGTAGCAATTAAGGTGACTTAAATGCTTATTGGCTTGCATGTAAATAGCATTGGTAATGCTTGTTGTTTACCTGGGTTCGCATCCAGCTGTTAGAATATAGGACAATTTCAGGACTAGTGCTACGATCCTATTGAATCTTACAGCATTTCCTAGTACATCCTCTCGAGATTCGAACATGCACTGGAACATGCAACTGGCTTGCTAGACCGGCGTCGCACCTCGAAGCCAACTGGGAGACATTTTTGTATGTACTCTACATACAACAAAATAAATCTTAGTGTTGAGTGACATTCCGTAATAAAAGTAGCATCCATTTAATACTGTTTCTGTTGACTTTAGAATTTATTTTCCGAAAAAACACAGAATAAGCTTCATAATTATGCAACAAGCATCGCATTCACGCTAATATTATCTGCTGGCACGAAGCATGCAGCGTGGAAAGAAGTTAGTGCAGAGCCTTCGTTAAATATGCATCACGAATACTCCATCAAAATGAGTGAGCCAGCAGGTTGCAGCATGTAACCGAGTGCCTGTACCTGATACTTCATTTGAAATTGAAAACAATCCCTGCTGGGGAGTTCATGCCACCGATGATGCCATCTGCGCGCGGCAAACCTAGTCAGCGAGTCCGTAAATAGTTCCGGCTCGAGTATCGCTTGGGTCTGAAAAAAAAAGCTTTGCCGAGCTGACTAACGGCAGCGACCAGGACAGTCAACAGCGCGAATTGCTGTGGGATTTGAGAGACAATGGCGAATGCTACCAACGAGGATACGAAATGCCAAATGAAAATATTTTTTTCTTACTAGGTAGCCTATATTTTATTACATGAAATTCATTGTCTATTTTTATTTTCATTAGAATATTCCACGGAACTCACCACTATCACGTAACTCTAATAAAAGGATATTTACAGGTTTCGGTGCGAATGTGTAATTAGCGTGAATCTGACACTGGTCGGCATTTAATTCCAGCCAGCTGCGGTAGGAATTCTTGAAGCGGAAAATCTCTAATCAAACTTCCACCGGATGAAGAAGAACATTCAGTCTTTTTACTACACAGCCGTTCGCGACCACATTCACACGAACGTCGATAGCGCAGTCCTCCATGTATGGAATAGAATCCGCAGGTTGATCACGAGAAACTGGCACAGCGATGGACATTGTTTCCCTTAATGAAGCATTCCGTGATATTCAGTAGTCCAAACGAGGTCATCACACAATTTCTAGAGTAATCCCTTGAGTAGTACACGTATAGTTCACTGAACAGAATATTCGTTTGGTTTTTCAAATTGTCTGAATACCGGTACAACGGAAATTAGAAAAATGGCAGCTGCTTTAATTTATTCCTACCCAGCCAGATTTGTCAAAGATAAACATGAAAATGAAAATGTCCAAATACACTGAAGGATCCTTCAAATTAACACGAATCTTTGTTAGACTACGAGTGAATTGCACCAAGTTCACCGTAAATAGAGAATCCTCAGAACTTCATAAATCGTTATGTAAAACATTCTTATACCGTGCGCTGCTTTATGTGGCGACAAAGTGTTTCTACCCGGAGAACTAGGCCGCCGGCGATGTCGTTGTCGTTGGCATCCGCTTTCAAGTGCAATTGCAGCAAAATTGTTAAATTGCTCATCCGAACGTGTAATGAATATGCAAGACTGCAATTTCGCAGTGAGAAAAACGACTGCGACAGAGTCTTTTTCCTCTTGTAAATGTGTTACAGACACAGCTTGGACAAAAAAGGGGAACCATAAACGCATCCGTATGATCTTTCACATCGTGAAAAAAGTGCGACGAAGTGCAAAATCCCTTTCTTCTAGCTGGCAATGCCAAATCTGTACTTTGGTGGTTATTTCATGGATTCCAATTTAAGAATTTTCTGTCACCATCCTAGCTTGTCCTCCGGTCGAGGCGCGTTGAAATGGAAATGAAATATGAAAGCCTCGGTTATAAAAGCAGACAAGTTTTCATTCTCAGGTTATGAGAACTGGCAGGCAACGAGAAGCAAGAATGTTTTCTATGCAACGAACGTGTGAGTGTGTGTATGTGTGTAATTTGCAAAATATATAATGTATGCGTTGCTACCATTTTGCTACCAACGTCGACGGTACGCACAACCAGGCGCGTCCTAGTTTTGTGTTCAGTTCAGGATATCGCTGAAAATCTCAGAACGAAGCCATTAATCATCGTGCCACGACAATGGGATGCACAAATTCTTGCTCGCTGCCTCATTCCGGTATCAGCGTTGTAAATCCTTCGGATACGCTGAAGTGCACGCATAGCGAAACGGAAGGGGGGAAGGAGGGGGCAAAGTGGTTCTCTCTCGTCGCATTTGGGTAAGCAATGCGTACGCTCTTATTAGGCGACTACAGCACGGCAACGGGTTGTCTATTCATTTCAGATACACGTGATTAGAGTAATTGCGTACAGAAGATAGATGACGTTGATGAGAACACAAGATTCCGGCGGCGTTTATGCGAAACCGCTTTTGCGTTCGCTACACTGACGCAAGTGTACGCGGTCAGCGAATGTGTTTGGTCTGACCAGCTGGCGACGCTGGAAGTATGTCGAATATTTGCCAGCAGTGTTCGGCGCCGATAGAGCAAACTCTTTGCACGAGTTATTCCAAATCATCTGATGGTGCGAAAAAGTGTTGGAATTATCCGGATATGTGGAATATGGATGTGGATATATCGAAGAGGAAACAAATAACATATCACCAAAGTCACAGACCGGACAAGTGCAAAATTGCCAACATTAATTTTTTCGTTGATTCCGATTCGTCTTTGCAGTATATTCAACCGAAGCAGCTTGAAGCAGTGTATACAACCGAAACACCCCGCGACGATAATGGTCGTATCTGGATGTACTACCAGAATGTACGAGGACTTAAAACGAAAGTCGACGACGTTATTATTCTTACTGTTGATTGCAATTACGATGTCATCATGTTGACAGAAACTAGCCTTGACAACTGCAGTCTGTCACAGCAACTCTCCGGTACAAGTTACAAAGTTTTTCGGTGTAATCAATAGGAGTAGGCGACGGTTTGGTGGAGTGTTAACTGCTGTATCATAAAAGCTTATCCACAATCAGGTAGAAACAGTGAACTGGGCATTGGCTGGTAAACGGCTTGGTAATGCGTACCATCGGTGCCTTGTACACTGGGCATAAAATAGACCCCACAGTGGTTCACAGCCTCTTACCTAGCAACTCCTACCCCTACCTCCTCGTGGTACCAGCCGGGATACGAGCAACCTCGGTGGAGATCGGGTAACCTACCCCGGTGGAAACCAAGGTCGTATGCTGACAGGGGAGGAGGGCTCCTTCGAGCTACGTTTGCCCTCCGGCGATACTGTGGGGTTGGTTGCGAGCTTTGCAAGCCTGAACCACTAAAAAAACCAAAGCAATGGACTCCGTAAGTAATAATAACAACTTTAATCCGAACAATCGGTAAAGACCCAGGCGACGAAAACGGACTAACGGTTGGAAATTAGGAACATGGTACTGTCGGTCTCTAAATTTCCTCGAAAGCACCCACGTGCTTTATAAGGAAGTGAGGAGCCGCAAGTTCGACATCGTAGCGCTGCAGGAGGTATGCTGGAAAGGAACGATGGTACGTACGTATAAAGATGGTCATACCATCTACCAGAGCTGCGGCAATACACACGAGCCGGGCACAGCTTTTATAGTGATGGGCGAGATGCAGAAGCGGGTGATCGGGTGGTGGCCGATCAACCCCCGAATGTGCAGATCAAGAATCAAGGGCCGATTCTTCAATATAAGCATAATTAACGTGCACATCCCTCACCTCAGATGTGCCGATGATAACAAAGACGAATTCTACGCGCAGTTGGAGAGTGAATACGACCGCTGCCCAAGACATGATGTCAAAATTATCATCGGGGACTGTAATGCCCAGGTTGGTCAGGAGGAGGAATACAAACCGGTGATTGGACGGTTCAGCGCTCACCCGCAAACGAACGAAAACGGCATAACACTTGTCGACTTCGCCGCCTCCAAGAACATGGCCATACGTAGTACCTACTTCCAGCATAACCTCTACCATCGGTACACCTGGAGATCACCCAACCAGACAGAATCACAAATCGACCACGTTCTGATAGATGGTCGGCACTTTTCAGACATTATCGACGTCAGAACCTATCCGGGCGCTAACTTTGATTCGGATCACTACCTAGTGATGGCAAGGATACGTCAAAAACAATCTGTTGTGAACAACATACGATACTGCCGCCCACCACGGTATAATCTAGCGCGACTGAAGCAACAGGAGGTCGCCGAAAACTACGCGTTATCTCTCGAAACTGCGCTGCCGGAAGAGAGTGAGCTGGATAAAGCCCCTCTTGAGGACCGTTGGAATGCCGTGAAAACAGCCATTAACAGCGTAGCGGATAACGTCCTAGGCAGTGTGGTACCGAATCGACGTAACGAATGGTTTGACGAGGAAGCAGATATTGGCTGAGAAGAACGCAGCGCGGGTACAAATACTGCGTGGAGCCACCCGTCAGAATGTGGAGCGATACAAACAGAAGCGGAGGCAGCAAACCCGACTCTTCAAGGAGAAGAAGCGCCACGAAGAGGAGAAGGAGTGCGAAGAACTCGAACAGCTGTACCGCTTTCACGGCACACGGAAGTTCTATCAGAGATACAACGGATCTCGCAAAGGCTTCGTGCCGCGGGCCGAAATGTGCAGAGATAAAGATGGAGGTATCTTGACTGATGACCGTGCGGTGATCGAATGGTGGAAGCTGCACTACGATGAACACCTGAATGGCGTGCAGGCGGAAGACCATGATAGCGGAGGAAGTCACTACATTGGTGCAGCAAGCGAGGAAGATGTGCCACCCGCATTGATAAGGGAAGTTAAAGCCATCCAGCCATCCAGCGGCTGAAGAACAACAAAGCAGTGGGAAAGGGTAGCATCCCAAGGAACAAAACGGCAGCACCTAAACAAGCAGGTGTGGAATAAGAGTTGTTTGAAAGCATTCGGTGCTGAATAAGCGAATTTACTGAATTGTCTGTTGTTTAAACGTCATAACCTATATTTTTTCTAGCTTCTAATCAACATCTATACGTTGTTATATAAATGCGGAATAAGAGTCGAATAAACGTTATGCAAACGTATCGGCAGTACGGCTAAGAGCAGATGTGGAATAATGGTCGCTTAAAAGCTACCATGAAAATGCATGTCGAACAGACGTTGTGCAAACGTGTCAGTCAAGGGCAATTGTGGAGTAAAAGTGGAATAAGAGTGGAATGAGCATTGCGCAAACGTAACAGCAGCATTACGGAGATCAAATGTGGAATAATAGTGGAATAAGTGTGGAATGAGCGTTGCGCAAATGTATCAGCAGCATTGCTGAGAGCAAGTGCAGAATAAAAGTGAAATAACAGTGGAATAAATGTTGTACAAACGAATTTGCAGCATTGCTGAAAGCAAGTGTGGAATAACAGTGGAATAAATGTTGCGCAGCATTACTGCGAGAAGGTGTGGAATAAAAGTGGAATAAGTGTGGAATGAGCGTTGCGCAAACTTATCAGCAGCATAGCTGAGAGCGAGTGTGGAATAAGAGCGGAATGAAAGTTGCCCAAATGCATCAGCTGCATTGCTAAGAGGAATTGTGGAATATGTGTCGATTAATCGTCGTACAAACGTATCAGTAGCACCACCAAGAGCAGGTGTGGAATAAAAGGTGCTTGATGGCAGCCAATAACACCAATAACTTGAATTACACTTTATACTTTACACTTTATAATTTAAGCTTTAAATTTATGTTAGGTGCACTTTATTTTTATTTTTTTTTTTTGGTACATTAAGAATAGAAAACATTTGCATAACCACTTTTAGCCGCCGCAAATCTTTACTGGTCGTGGAAATCCTTTTAAGTGTTTCCTGTACGGTGTGTATCTTTTCCCTCGGTGTGTTGTTGTCCCTCGTCGTACCGAAATTTAACTTTAACAAACTTATATCCAAAAGCAGCCGGCTGCTTGACGCTTTGCGAGTTACTCACAATGGATTTACTCAGCGAGATGAATTCCGTCGGGCTAAAGCCGCCAGAATTGTTATGATCGGGTGGCATAGTGGCGATACCACCACTGCTCCCGCTGCCGGTGCGCGAAAACACCACTGCTTCTCGTGCCATCCGCTGCTCTTTTTTTGTTTTCTGGAAGCTCAGGACTATCTGCGTAAACTAATGACGGGGTGACAAAAGTACTCCTCCTCTGCGGTACTAACACGAATCACTCCTGCTGCTAACTAATCACTGCTGCTGCTAGTCACATCACTGCTAACTAAATGAACAATCGCTAACCGAACATTCTGGATTTCTGGTTTCCAGTTAATTTTATTCAGTAGCACCGCTCACCGTCGTCAATATTCAAAAGAAAAAAGTCCTCTGCGTTGCGACTGTGTTATGTTGCTGGTGGTACAAGCGAAATGCTTTATGTTAGTACAAATAGTTTATTAAATGTGCGGAATAAATACTTCTAAAGTAATCTTGTACAGCAGATGCCAAACATGAGTTAAGAAACTACTCTTCAGCGCTTAAATGTATTTTAGCCAATTTTTGTTCCACACTTGACAAACTTAAGCTGGTAAATCTACATCGGCTGAAAACTCGGCGCCTGTCATATGTCAGATTATCTCAGATGTGTTCGTTGACGGCTTCCGACCGATAGGATGTAAGTTCGAACCCGGGTGAATAAAAAAGTATATGGCAGGCTTGATCAATTTAGAGTCAACCAATGATTTTCTACTAAAGTCTCTTATTAAATTATAATATATGCATACAAAAATGGCCATGAAAATAGCGAAACCCACAAAATAAAAAAAAATACTTCCTGCCTATTTTTTTCTTTTTGCTTGTCTAAAAGTTGAACTGCTGTGGAATAAACGTAGCTTCAGTGTCATCAGCAGAAGTTTAATAAACATATCTATACGTACTGAATAAACATTTTACTATACGTTGCTTAACAGTCATACAAACGCATCTTCCACGCCCATATTCAGCACTGTGCTGCTTAAATTCTCCAAAACCAACTGTATAAGCATTGAACAGAGGTGTTTAGACATACTTGAAAAGCAGCTATACAGCATGTGCTGAATAAAAGCTGTCGGTTAAACGTTTAATAAGCAAAAATTGTTCCTTGGGATTGGAGTGGAACTTATTAAAATGGGCCCGGACAAGTTGACCGGCTGTCTGCATCAACTTATTGTCAAGATTTGGGATACGGAACGACTATCGGAGGAGTGGCAAGACGGGGTTATCTGCCCTATCTACAAGAAAAGTAATAAGCTGGATTGTGAGAACTACCGAGCCATCACTATCCTGAATGCCGCCTACAAAGTGCTGTCCCAAGTCCTCTTTCATCGACTATCGCCAATAGCCAATAGATTTGTGGGAAATTACCAGGCCGGCTTCATGGAGGGTCGGTCTACAACAGACCAAATCTTCACCCTGCGGCAGATCCTCCAGAAGTGCCGCGAATTCCTAGTCCCCACGCACCGCATACGATAGCGGAAACCGACAAGAGCTATGGGAAATTTTGGACGAAAACGGCTTTCCAGGTAAGCTTACTAGACCGAGAGTGAGAATCTCGGGTGGATTGTCGGACCCATTCGAATCTCGCAGGGGACTTCGACAAGGAGATAGTCTTTCCTGCCTGCTATTCAACATTGCGCTTGAAGGTATTATAAGACGAGCGGCGACCGAAATGCGGGGCACGATTTTCGAGCACTTGGAGTTTTCGAACGGCGGGTGCTAAGAACCATCTTTGGCGGAGTGCAAGAGAACGGGGTGTGGAGGCGAAGAATGAACCACGAGCTCGCGCGTCTCTGCGGCGAACCAAGTATTCAGAAAGTGGTTAAAGCTGGACGGATACGTTGGGCAGGACACGTTGCTAGAATGCCGGACAACTAGCCTGCAAAAATGGTTTTCGCATCAAATCCGGTAGGAACAAGCCGAAAAGGGGCACAGCTAGCGAGGTGGCAAGACCAGGTGGAGCGAGATCTGGCGAGCACTGGGTGCCCGCGGAACTGGAGATCAGTTGCCATGGACCGAAACAGATGGAGAAATTATACTGCGCAGGCCTTGTCATAAGACATTAGGCCAATTAAGTAAGTAAGTAAGTAGCATAGGCCCCAAAAAGTCCGCCTGATACTGCCCCACCAATTCTCTTGCTATTGGGGATAGCCGACGCAACAAAATCTGGGAGAGCACCTTTTAGGGGGCGTTGACCAGCGAGGTAATTACAGCAATCTAGCAGGTCACTCTTTTTATAAATGGAACAGAGTACACTTTCCATCCACTCCTCTGGTAGTTTCTTCTCCTCCCAAATCCTAGAAATTAACCAATGAAGTGCCGTTGCAAGCAGTTCTTGACCATTTTTGTAGAGCTCTACCGGGCGTTGCTCCTTCCCAGTGGCTGTATTATTCTTCAGCTAACGAATTTCTCGCGGGATCTGTCAGAGATCGGAATCCGGCACGCTGTTGCCGTTTGTAGGCACTCCGAGGTTAACTTCCGTTGCGTTTCCTTCTCCTATATCGCCGTTGGGATGCTCATCGAAATACTGCTTCCACCTGTCGACCACCTCGCGCTTGTTTGTGATTAGGAAGGGGATCCTCGTTTCTACACATCTCAGGTTTTGGTGTTTAGCCCTTACGAGTTTGAATCACCTTCTCGTAAAACTTGCGCGTGTCATTAGCCCGGAATAGTTGTTCCAGCTCCTCTGTGTCGATCTCTGTGCTCATTCGGCGCTTGTTGCTCCTCAGGATCGTAGTCAACTCATTCCGCGCTCGTCGATACTTGGTCAAATTCTTTCTCGTGGATATGCTTGGATAGTGTAGTTAGAACGTTAAATCCCCGCAATATTATGATTTGAGATTGCTTGATTCTTTTCGGTGATATGATAACTATGTTTGTGTGTTGAATTTTATTTACTTTAATTGTGAAATATTAAAATTAAAGTAAATAAAATTCTACACTTCCGCAGGCGTCCGAAGATGGCCTAAAGAATGCAGTAGGCTGAAACGCGTCACGCATAAAACAAACATAGTTATCATTTCACCGAAAAGAATCAAGCAATCTCAGATTAAATTATGCTTAGATAGTTTTTTCAAGCTTAGTTTTCCTCTCTATCGCTTGTTAACATTTCAACCAATCATTTCGTGCACTCGAGGTTTCCACTTTTAGCACCGCGGTTGCGGCCACGGCCGAGCGTATCATACTCCATCCGTTTTCGAGGGTAGAAGCATCTAGCTACACAGAGGAAGGCAGACGACGGTTGTTTAGCTGCCGAATATTTACCCGAGGAGGCTGGCTTTGTCGATAGTTTCGAGCGCACATGTACTGCTACTAGGTAATGGTCCGAGTCGATATCTGCACCCCGTAGGGAGCGTACGTTGGTGATATTCGAGAAAAACTGGCCCTCGATGAGAATACGGTCTATTTGGCACGAGGTTTGTAGGTCAGGTGATCTCCAGTTGGCTTCGTGGATATCTTTGTGAGGAAAGAAATTGCTTCTGATCATCATGTCTCGCGAAGCTGCAAAGTTGAAGCATCGCTGGCCGTTATCGTTCGTGTCGGTGTGCAGGCCCGGTCACCGGTCTATACATTGCTTCCCTGCCGACCTGGGCTTTCATATCCCCGATGACGATCTTGCCTACGTTGCCTCCAGCTGCGCATAGAACGCTTCCTTCTGGTCGTTGCGTCTACCGTCGTGTGAACAATGCACATTTATGACGGTGTAGTTGAATAAACGGCTCTTCATTCTTAACACGCACATCCTCTCGTTGATCACTTTCCAGTTCATTACGCGATCCTGCGTTAAATGAGAATAGACTCAGAAGAGTAGGTGCGACTTCGTGTCGGTAATCATCGCTATTGACTGGATTCCGACCTCGTTCAAAGACCTTACTACTGAGCCGCGACAGTTGACTGCAGCTGGTTAAACGAGTAAGACTTAGGCGATTCTTCGTGGTAGTAATCTAGGCTTTCACACGCTCCAGGGTAGCTTTGATCATTCGCGTTAGTTTATTCAGAAAATCGTTGTTTACCGAAAACCGCATTATCGTGCCACAGCTATTCGCACTCGACTGTGTCTTATGCTGTCCTGAAATACACGAAAATATGATGCGTGGACACGTTGTTCTCTCGACATGTTATATCACCTTGTATGCAGTGTTGATTAGCGTAATGCCGTGATGATTACCGTAATCCAGCTGAGCGCCTTTTTTGTACATGGAACAAACCACACCTTCAATACACGCTTCTAGTGGATTCCCTCTCTCCCAAATCTTGGAAACTAACGAGTAAAAAGTCATTGCTAGTGTTTCATTACCATATTTGTAAAGTTCTGCCTGGAGTCGATGTTTTCCGGTGGTTTTATTATTCTTCTGCTGTCTGATTTCTTCGGACTCGGCCGGCTAACCGGCAACTCACCACTCATCACGGATCTCTTGAAAATCGGCAACCGGGACTCTATTATTGTTTCTGGGCACTGCCACATTAACTTCCGAACGGACGCCTCCTTCTGTTATATCGCCTATGAGATGCCCATCGAAGGACTCCCAAGTAACAATCCAGTAGCAAATTGGTCTTATTCATTTCTTATAGTAGTTTTATCAGAGAATTTCAAAGTCTGTTAGGTTTTATAATGTTTCTCCTCAAGTGAATTTTATCTTATTTGACTAACATTTCTGAAGTATGACTGAAGGAGACTTGAAGACTCACCCATAAAACTAAATTATCAATAAGTGCAATTCACCTTATAAGCGGTTTTAAAGGATACTTCATTTTTGCTTAAAGACGACGCTCCTTAAAACTTAACAATAGCTTTGACAAAAACTTATATATCTTCTGCAAGATTCGTTTATCTTAACAATAGTGCCATAAAACTCTCTTAAAATCGTATATTCTTGAAAGAGTAATCATACTCTTGAATAAGAACATTCTAACGTAAACAACTAATCTGTCAAAATGGGCATCCGAACCTGGAGAACATTGAAGAATACAGATCTTTTAAACGAACATTAAGCGAAAATCTGTATAATATTTTGAAAACCCTTTCATATGAACAATCAGCGAAGTCACAAAACAATAAAGATCTCAGGACTAACTGAGCTAGGGAAGGACAGTGCCGGTAATGATGCATTTGCCAGAGGCGGTGCGGGTTTCCTCTAGAGCTTTTCGTATATTTTAAACTGAATATAGAGTTCAAGAGTCAAATGTCTTTGTATGGAAAATGTTTGAAAGCACTGAAGCAGCTGAAGCATAATTTTTAAAAACAGTTGTACCGATTGTATATTAAACGCACGGAACTGTCGTGCAGTCCAAACAGCACAAACGTCGATACTTCGTTGATGTTTTCTTTGTTTATACTAGAATGGTTATCTTGCAAAAACTTGGTGCCCTCAAGTAATTCAAACAAGTCTTATTCAAGCGCAACTTGTCTTCTTCAAGAATACAATAAGTATTGATGAACCTATCGCGCTCTTGGAAAAATTTTCTTTGTCTTGTGCAAGAAATGTTAGTCTAATAAGCGCTTTCGGGTTGATTTAGATAAAACCATTGAAAAAATGGCGAACAGGGCTATTTTGATTACTTTTGAAATTGTAGTCAATTGCATATGGGCGCTTATAAATATGGTATTATGCAATACCATTAGTGATCTTATCTTTTTATATAAATGTTTAGACCTTTAAAAGCTTTTTTGCCACAATTAGTTAAAAATTTGGTGGCTATCAACTTCTTCATGAAATCATTAATTTTTTTTTATTAATTTAATTTTTTAATAATCTAGCAAAAATACCTGGCGCGTTCAAATTTTCTAACTTTCATGTCACAAAACATCGATAAACCGAGCGTGGCATGAAAAATTTCTCATTTACGAGCAACAAAACAGCTGCTTTTCTCACAATTTTTATTTTCTTGCATTTATACCCATTTCGAAATAGCAATATCTGTGAATGCTTATAGGTTATAGCTCTTGGTTAATTCAAAACATTTAAGGCTGTGAAAAGTGTATGATGACTTGCAAGTGTTCTTTGAAGAGACAACCATAAAATCATCAACACTTGTGGCGGTTTTCTTTTTGTTTCAAGCGACTCTTGGAAGTCATTATAAATAGATATCGATAAAAATTAAAAGTTTTAAAAGGATCTTTGGAAATTTTCTTGAGAACCTTCTTTAGTGTGGGCCTCCCTCGCCTTATAAGGGTTTTATGGCTGTTTTATCGCAGTTTTGTAGAATTACAAGTTTTTAGATCGGTTTTAAGCAGCAAATGCTGGAAACCTCTTCAAGTGCACCTTAAAATTTAAATTGTTACTTGGGGCTGCTTCCACCTGTCGACCACCTCGCGCTCATTTGTAATCAGCTTTCCCTGCTCGTTCCTACACATATCTAGCTTTGATGTTCCTTTACAAGATGGTTTCATCTACTTATAAAAATTGAGCGTATCACTAGCCCGGAATAGTTGTTTTAGTTCTTCACGATCTCTGTCTTCCCTCTGGCGCTTTTTCCTCCTTAAAATAGTGGTCAACTCATTCCGCGTTCGTTAATATTTGACCAAATTTTTCCTTGTGGTAATGTTTAGGTGGCTAGATGCTTGCTGGCATTTCCCGTCAAACCAGTCATTTCGTGTACTCGGGATTTCTTCGCCTAGCATCGCTGTTGTAGCCTCGATCCTCGAAGACATATCCTACCCCGTCCGTCCTCGAGGCTCAAATCACCAAGCTGCACAGAAGAAGATAGGCCCTCATCCAGCTCGTGCACGTATTTCTCGACTTAAAAGTTATCTAATTGCCTGATATTGAATCGAGGAAGAGGACTTTGTCCCATTGATATTGATTTTCGAGAAAACCCGGCCATCATGATAATTCGGTCGATTTGGTTCAAAATTCGTTTGATGGGTGATCTTGCAAAGGGTTGCAAAACTGGCCGTTATCGTTCGTGTCGGTTTGTAGACTATACGACCCGATCACCGGTTAATGCATCGGTTGCCTGCCGACCTGGGCGTTCATGTCCCCGATGACGATCTTTATGTCCCGTGATGAACAACTGTCGTATGTTGTCTCCAGCTGCGCGTAGAACACTTCCTTCTCGTCGTCGGATCTACCTTTATGTGGACAGTGAACGTTTATGAGCCTACTTCTCCCTCCGCAATACGCTTCGATCAAGGAGCATTCGCCGCCGCACCAAGCTAATGATGACTCTACGGATTTGAGACTGCAACTTTGCGTACGGAAGACATACGTGCACTTGCCGTATTTTAACGAAAGGTGTTGCAGACTATTTTTGGCGGAGTACAACACGGATAGCGGAGAGTGGCGTAGACGTATGAATCACGAGTTACAGGCACTACTTGTAGAGATCCCCATCGTACACCTGGCGAAAATTGGGACACAACAGTGGGCCTGCCACGTCGCAAGGATGCTGGATGACTGTGCAGTGAAATCCGTTCTCTTCAAAAACTCCACTGTCATCAGGAATAGAGGTACCCAACGTGCTAGATGACTCGACCAGGTTGAAGCCGACTTGCGTGTGTCGAGGCACGCAATGAATTGTCGACGAGTAGCCCAGGACCGAGTACAACGGAGAGGAGTTCTTGATACGGCTCTCGACTGGTAAAGTAGTAGTGAGTAAGTAGTAGCACGTTTATGATGATGTAGTTGCAGAAACGGTCCTTTATCCTCAACAGACACATTCTCTCGTTAATCGCCTTAGAGTCCATCACGCGATGATGCACTCTGCTTATCACTACAAAGTCCGTTCCTAGCTCGTTGGTTGTCTCCTTCCCTGTCGGTATGCGACCTTAATTTCCACCGCAGTAAGTTACCCAATATCCACAAAGGAGCACATATGTCTGGAAGAAAGTTGGTTTTGGATAATGGAACCAACCTAGTCTTATACAGGAATACCTTGGAATTTCCAATAAAATTCTTTAAGGCCAAAAGCTACTTTTGCTGGTAGCACAAAGAAAAAAAAACAATAAACCTAAATCAGTGACATCGAGTTTATCTAAATAGCACCGGTGTCGGGCACTACCATCCATCCAAAATGATACATTTATGTAGCCATCCGACATTCCTACTATGGCATCACATGCGTTGTTTCAGCTGAAGCTACCTACTAGATACTACTTACCGCAACGTCGCGTCAGTCGAGGCACCTTCAACGATATGCAACCCTCCACGGCGATCGGTGGGCTGTTGGGAAATCTCAAGAAGACAACCACTTGGTCGGCTGAAATAGCGCCGGCTAATATAAATTTAATGACAGAATTTAAATTCATGCTAGATTTATGAGAATCGAAACATGACACAACAAGGTCAGCCACATGTTTTCCCGTTGTTATTGTTGTTGTGTTGCACTGCTTTGCTTTCAGCCACATTGCGGCCTAGCACGGACGCACTCGTGAATGCCACGGTAGGCTCAAGCTCAGGAAGAAGGAAGCATCCGGCGGCAGTTCCTGGGCTGGGGAAACCAAGATGCGCTAGATAAGGAATGCCATTAAAGCATCTTTTATGGAGTATGAAATATTGATGCGGCGAATACGTAAATACACAGAACGCCACTGCTCTAACCAAATATGCAATCTTGCTTTAAAGACCAGTATAAGTGAGAAGGTTGATACCCATTAGAGTAGTGCCATGGAGGATAATGGCACAATCAGCATAGGTAATTTAACCAGATGGGTTTAGTTTTAATTGCATCATTTAATTAAAGGTTTACCGTTACAATTCTCTTTGTTGATTGCTATAGAACAAGTGTAAACCCTACACAACAAAGAAACTGCAGTAGGAAATTATACATCATTAACAGTAGAAAAGGATATTTAAGGGCCACCTTTGATTGCAACAGACCTTTAAGTTTCGTTGTATTTTTTTATCTTCAGGTGTTTAAGATCATCTGGTCCTCATTATCTGTAATATTCTGTTTATTCTTATAAAATACGTACTTACGATTGAGATATTTAGCTGGATGACTTTCATGATTCTGACAAATTAAATCACGATATGATTACATTTAAGTGAATATAACATGGCATAACGGATTTGGTTTTTGCTTAGATAGCCGATTTTAAAAATCTCAACGCATAAAACTACTAAAGAGTATCCCAAAAATTATGAACACCAGCTGCTTCGGAACAAGTGTGTCAACTATATTGTGTGCGAAAACTCACTAAACTAACTGAAAATTGTTATCATATCACCAGTACTTTCTTCGCCGGTCAGAAAAAAAAGTTGTCGATAGCATGCTGGCACGGTGCCTGTAGCAGAACCGATCCAAAGTATGCCAAACGGATTTTATCTTAGATCACACATCTACTACAAAGTTCCAGCTGCCGGCTTCGCTACTAGAGGTGAATACAGGAAGATATGTGGAAAGTGCTCTGCTGGAAAATCTCTTTTCACCTTCATCACTATCATCAACACCATCTCCCAGTGCAAAGTCATCATCGTTATCATCAGAAATATTTCGTGCCTTGTTGGGCTTTCTATCGTGTATATGTTTCCCCTCCTCTACTAATACTGTATCGTTACCACTCATCACGGAGCCACAGCAGCGAGAAGCTGGAGACGGAAGTCGCTTTTCCCCCTGTCAAAAAGCCACAACCCACCGACCGAATTGCTCGGGCCTATTATTCTTTATGTTATTTTCACTCTGCGTCTGCCTTCTTGCGAAACATTGCCATCATTTTTCATCGTGTTGGCGTGACAATGAAAGCATCGCTGATGGGTTATCCATAAATTGTGCCTCGTAACTACGAAGGGGATGCGTGATGGCTCAGACATGGCGACGACTTGTTGTGACAAGCGAGATGGTAAGTTTTTATCTTTTCGTGACCATGCGAACCACAGTGATATTAATTATCGAACACCGAAAAGCTGTTGAATCACGTGAAATAAAATTAAATGATTAGATCAGGACCCCTCTGGTTCCTGCTTTCGCTACAAGTGGTGTATTGATTGAATACATTGGCAGATGATGAATTTTCATTTATTTTATTGATGATACTATTTCAAAATCGAGAACTTTGGATGTAGACACACGTAAACTCTGTGACATTTAGAATGACATTCTAAAATCTATATTCGAGTAGTAAAAGATGATTTTGATGGGTACTTATGAAGCGGGTTTTATTCGATTTTTATCTTTACGCTAAAATCTATTAACTTATCTATAGTTTGCATACTATTTAAGCACAGATCTTTCTGGTGAACTGTGTGCAAGAAAGGAGTCCCAACTGAATGCGACAACCGGTGTGGTATCACGTTACTCTGTTTTACTCTCAAAAAACTCTTCAACCATCAACCGGATCCAGGAGAAGATCGAGTCAACAACTTTCCTGCAGCAGCAATCCGCCATCATAACACTCTATATCATATCGAATCAGATCGACAAATTCTAGGAGTATCTTCTGTTAGTATTTGTTGACCTTGAAAATTCGTTGTAGTCTCACACCAGAAAACATCTGCGCATAGAGGAGTTTCAGACAAGCTAGCAAAAGTGTTGCACAACGACGTTTTGCGTAAGTACTAAAAAGTAACAGAACTGAATATAATCATCGTTGAAGCGGCTCATGACGTTAATTAGAGAAGGTAGACAAGGTGGATTGTCGTTCCATTGGCAGGTGCACGGCTGTAGTCTAGGTTAGATGCGGCATACAACAGCGACAGATCCGGACAGTGGACGACTGATTTATGAAATACGGTGCCTCATCAGCTTTTTACATCCAAGACTGTAGACAGTTCGCGGGACCATGCTTTGTAGCTCCAGGAAGGAGGTATGCTTGAAAAACCAATAAGCCATGACACATAGAAGAAAGTTTTTACTTGCACACTAACACTCTCTGTTATTATGCACAGTAACTACGAATGCGAAGTAACTCACATTTGTTGGATTTTACCGCAAAGATCTCGTCTGTTTGTTTCTGCTTGTGCTATAAATAATTCATATGAATGAATTGCAACGGAATAATCGGTATGGACCCAGGCGAACGATAAAGGACAACGAGATTTGGAAAACCAGCACTCGGAATGTCAGGACTCTGCTTTAACCAGAATACGCCAGCGTCCTGGAACTGCAAAAGATGATCGTCGAGAACGCAGCCGTTTAGGAAGTACGATAGTCGAAAAACGCTAGTTTCAGGCAGTCGATTCTAATGCCGGCACGGCATTCGGGTGTCATACCTCAGTACAGTGGGAGCAATAAAAAAGGACATAGCATTGGTTTCGTATTAAAATCAAGCGTGTCATTAGGTGGAGGCTCATCAAACTTGAAGCCCCATTTTAACCAACTTGAGTCTCTTTCCTAATGACCTTCGGAGAAGACGGACGAATGTCAGCAAAGTGCTAGTCTATATTGTACAAAGCAACCATGTACCTTAGAATCCAGAAGTACCTTAGAAGTTATCTAAAACTGTGCGCCTATAGGCGTTGCTGGAATAGAGATCATCGGCGACCGTAGGGGCCACTTTTCGTAAATCATATTTAGTGCTCTACAGTGATGCCGATGAAGATACTTCGCAGCAGACTCGAGTAATATAGGTATGACCGATTTTTGACGACAGGCCCTATTCTCACAGTCACCTCACCTAAATTTTTCAGATGAGGTGACGGGTAGCCGTCAGGTGAGGTGAGGTGACTGTCAGTATAGGGCGCGTGAGAGAAATAAGGTGAGGTGAGGTGACTGTGAGAATAGGGCCCGACTGCATAGCGCTTAAATTGTCTGTTGAGCATAACTGACATCAGCTTCAAGCGATCGAATGCAACCACTAGTGTTGATGATGATGATGATGATGATGATGATGATGATGATGATGATGATGATGATGATGATGATGATGATGATGATGATGATGATGATGATGATGATGATGATGATGATGATGATGATGATGATGATGATGATGATGATGATGATGATGATGATGATGATGATGATGATGATGATGATGATGATGATGATGATGATGATGATGATGATGATGATGATGATGATGATGATGATGATGATGATGATGATGATGATGATGATGATGATGATGATGATGATGATGATGATGATGATGATGATGATGATGATGATGATGATGATGATGATGATGATGATGATGATGATGATGATGATGATGATGATGATGATGATGATGATGATGATGATGATGATGATGATGATGATGATGATGATGATGATGATGATGATGATGATGATGATGATGATGATGATGATGATGATGATGATGATGATGATGATGATGATGATGATGATGATGATGATGATGATGATGATGATGATGATGATGATGATGATGATGATGATGATGATGATGATGATGATGATGATGATGATGATGATGATGATGATGATGATGATGATGATGATGATGATGATGATGATGATGATGATGATGATGATGATGATGATGATGATGATGATGATGATGATGATGATGATGATGATGATGATGATGATGATGATGATGATGATGATGATGATGATGATGATGATGATGATGATGATGATGATGATGATGATGATGATGATGATGATGATGATGATGATATGATGATGATGATGATGATGATGATGATGATGATGATGATGATGATGATGATTATGATGATGATGATGATGATGATGATAATGATGACGTTATTTCGGTATATCTCGGGATTCCAGCAATAAAGAAAATTACTGTTTTCAGCAAAGTTGATCTGCAGACCAAGCCAAGATCTTTCAAACGGTAAAAAAGCATCGTAAGTTTTTAATCAAGTGGCATTAGTATTCGAGTCAATTCTCTTAGGGTTTAGCATGCCTATAAATGGAAGTTGGTGCGAGTAACGAAAGGTTAACAAGTTGTCGTTGTGACTCCTACCTTTTGTCCAATGCTGAAAGGTTCATGGGTCGAACCAAGGGAGATCTTGCAGTCCTTTGGTGCTCGATATACACCTCCTGCTGGTTGTAACTTGTAACCAAACGACAAACCGTGTCCAAGAGTTCGGTTCCTAGAGGGTTCACGCTATCAGCTCTGAGTAAAGGAAAATAGCTAAGCGGTTGTAAGCATTCTGCAATTCGTAAAACTAAGTGGTTGGACCGTTTATCTCGTGACGATCGTGTTCCGCTGTTAGGTGTCGCGTTATCACTCGGTGCTATAGAAGTACCGATATTGTCTATAGCTGATTTAGATCGTGGCATGCGATCAATGTAGATTCTACGTCGACGTGGTCGACGTCGATCATTTGAAAAACGTACCATTTTAAGTAAGAAATCAACGATTAGATAGAAAAAAACTTTTACAATTCTCCGAGAACTAATAAAATTAAATGAATCGTTTGTTTGAGAAACCCCACAAGTCCACTCGACACTATTGTTAGAAAACAACAAAAAACTGATTTTCTCAAAATTTTGAACCAATCCTTATATTTTTTGGTATGAGGTTCTATGATAATATCTAAAATACATTATATAGACTTATCTTTTGATCAAAATAATAATTCTAGCTGAAATTACAAGGCTTTAAAGTTGATGGATATTTGGGGTTTCTCAAACAAACGAGAAATTGACGGTGCACTTAAGTAGTTTTAGGCCGTTTCTATTCAAACTTGTGATCTTTCCATGCTCATAGTATGTAATTTGCTACCATATATCACTGAGGATGTTAAAAAAGTACGTACCGCTAAGAAGAAGAAGAGGGGACGGGCGCTAAATATTATTTATTAAAAATTTTGAAGTAAGATAATACAAGTTTTAGAAAAAGTTTTGTACTTTTTTAATCGAAATTTTTATCATGGTTCGTATTTACCTTTTAAAAAATAAAAGGTAAATGGAATAACGGCGGTTTTTGAATTGCATAAATGGACCAGAGTAACACGAATTCACATCGAATAGAATAGCTTGATACTTTGCTAGTATTTTATTTTATAAGTATTTTAATTAAAGATATTATAACCAGAAAATAAATATTTTAAATCTTGGATAACAATCGTAGTATGACTATGCAACAGAATCTGAGAATAAGGGTCTGTTCTCAAATTACGTTATACCAAAAGGAAGTGGAGAAAAGTGAACCTTAAATACTTCGAACGGATAAACTATTGATTTTACAGTTACTCGGAAGTACTCACATTAGGAAAAGCAACGAGTTAACAAAAAAGATAAATAGAAGATTAAACCTTTTATTTATATATTGTGCTATTATCAACATTGTATAGTAAATAGTGGGTTACTGCTTTTGTGAGAAACGCATGGATAGTTTAGTCTGTCGATTTCTGGAACGAGATTGCTACAGTTTTTATTGTATCTAGATTACAAGAACGGTTTATTTACGTTTATCTTGTCGACCAACTAATCCAAGCTTATCTGCATTTGCAATCACCTCTAACTTTTTCAACTAAAACATCCTTTTCTTTTCGATTTTATATGCCGTTCTTTTACTTTTAATAACTTTCGCCTTGTATTCTGTAGTCCGCCGAACACTATGTTACTTCTGCTTGACTGTGTCCAAGTCGTAATTTTTCGATTCCGAAAACATTTTTATACTATTGAATTGTGTTGCGAACACTGCTTACAACATTGCATGTAAATATTGAATGATAATTTTGTACCTATCGCAGTGCCGCTCTAAGTGATTATCGGAAGCATGGATATTTGGGGTTTCTCAAACAAACGGATATTTGCAACCCCAATTAAAAGGGGTTCGTGGAACTAACTTTGTCTGGAATTTTGAGGGAAGGTGTAGATATCCTCAAGGATTCGAAAACTGTTAAAAAGTCCATTTTCATAAAAATGGCGTTTGTGGGGTTTCTCAAACAAACGATTCAAATACATTTACCATTATGTGAGTAAAAGTGCCTTTGGACAAAGTAAAGCACCTACACTTTACTTCTAACAGCATAGAGCTTGCTATATCTAGAATTCCCTCCCACCACTGTAGTCGGTCCTGGGTTACTCGTCGCCTATTCGTTAAGCGTCGTGACCCAAGCAAATCGCCTTCAACCTGGTCTAATCATCTAGCACGTTGGACCCCTAGTTCCGTTTACTGGTGAAGCGTTCCTGGCACCGGTGGGGTTCTTGAAGAGATCAGTTATCACTGCACAGTCGTCCGACATTCTTGCGATGTGGCCAGCCCACCGTTATCTCCCAACTTTCGCCAGGTTTACGATGTGCATCTAGTGGTTCATACGGCTGCGCCACTCCCCACTTTCCGTTAGTCCGCAATATCGTTCGTTCAAATACGACAAGTGCACGTATGTCTTCCGTAAGCAAAGTTACAGTCTCAAGTCCGTAGAGGACTACCGTTCTGATTAGCGTTTTGTACATCGTTAGCTCTGTCCGGCGGCGTATGCTCGTTGATCGAAGCGTCCGGCGGAGGAAAAAATAGGCTCGATTTCCAACTTGAATGCGTCGCAGAATCCCGTATTAGGCGTATTAGCCTCCGCCATCCAAAAGATTCTAATAATGATGTCGAAGTCGTCTGTTAAGGTTTTAAGTTAGCTACTTTTGCCAAAAATTGCCCTTGTTTCAATACCCGCTCGTCGGATCACCTCTTTACTAGCGATGTTGAATAACGTACAAGAAAGACCATCCCCGTGCCGCAACACTCTGCGCATTTCGAAGGAATTCGAGAGTGCTCCCGAAACACACACGTAGTACATCACACGCTCCAGGGTAGCCTTGATCAACTGCGTCAGCTGATCTGGAAAACTGTCCTCGTGGATTATCTGTCATAGCTCTTCGCGCTCGACTGTATCGTATTCTGCCTTCAAATCCCCGAGATTGTAATGCGTTGACACGTTGTACTCCCGACATTTCTGGAGGATTCGTCGAAGAGTGAATAAGGCCCGCCTAATACTGCCCTACAAAGTCTCTTACTATTGGAGATAGACGACGTAACAAATCTGGGAGAGCACCTTATGGGCGGCGCTGATCAGCATAATACCACGATAATTACAGCAATAGCTCTTTTTATAGAAGGGACAAACCACCCCTTCCATCCACTCCTCCGATAGTTTCTCCTCCTCACAAATCATTGAAGCTATGCCGTGAAGTGCCTTTACCAGTAGATTTTTGCCATTTTTGTACTGTTCGGCTGGGAATCGGTCCTCTATTATTCTTCAGCGGACCGATTTCTCGCCGGATCTCTCCGAGATTAGGAGCTGTTATTGTTTGTACGCACTCCTACGTCTCTGTCTTAAGTAAACATAAATATTAGAATTTAATTTGGAAAAAAAAAGTTTTCTTCTTTTCTGTAATTTTAGGTTTTTTTAAATTTCAGACTCCTATAGGTTAACTTCCGTTCCGTCTTCTTCTGTTATATCGCCATTGAGATTTTCATTGAAGAATTTATTTGACATTTCCCGTCAAATCAGTTATTTCATGCATTGGAGGTTTTTTCACCTAGAAGCTTTCATGTAGATTGCGGCCTCATCCACGATCGAGCGTATACTGCTCCACCCGTCATCCGTCTTATAACTGTGGACTGTGTCGGTTTTACCCGGATAACCTCCATCAAATGAAAACAAAATAATGATAATCAAAAAATAATGCAGATTAAACCGATGCTTACACAAGCTTAATTTATTATGTACTGATTTGATAGAAAAACTGTAACGCCACCAAGTGAAATTAACAAAAAATATCCTCGAAAAATCTTCACTGCCAGTCCCAGTAGCACGATTTTCGGACGCTCCCTGCATCGTAGTTGACGTATAAAAGAGTAAACACACATTGCGAACTCGTTCGGGGACGCTCGTCTGGATAGGTCATCACCCATCGGTATGCCTTTTACTGACCTACTTCTAGTGCCAACCACTCAGATTGCTCCGGTGATCGATGAGATAACGCAGAGTGGCAGGAAATGAATTCTGGCCGGTAGATTACACCTACTAAACGTCACTGACCTGCCGGATGGCAGTTGTGCAGTTGCAATCTATTAACGTTTGATTTCGTGATGGTATCTACTAGGTAGGTTGCAGGCTTGTATTTTCACCATGCAACAGGAATTGTTTTTCATACTTCAAGTTGCCTACACCTGTTTCAATAAAATATACATAAATAAATGTTAATTGATTGATATATTTCTATCGTTTGATTTACGATTTACTGTGACCAACGAGTTTTTTTTTTCATTTGACCGCTATTCAGGGAGTGTTTATGTTTTATGGATTGAACTGAAATTATTATTTTTTTGTGTGTAATTCGCATTTAATATGGTAACAGTTCAATGCATTTTTTGGATGTTTATCAAAAAAAAATGTGAATAAATTGAAAAGCACGCAATTTCTCTGATGTATGCGAACATGCAGAAGGCAAACAATATTTGCAACACTTCATCATAGAGAAAGGCCTTCTCTCACAGTTATGCAAATAAATTTATCGTTGATTTAATTTTTATTGGGCTCAAATCATTCACCCCACCACCCGTAGCCACCGAGCGGAAGCTTCGCTCACTGTGCAACATTCTTTGTGGCAATTTTTGTAGTTATTTTTTTGCTACGCGGCCATCCAGGAACCGGATGCGTCAGTTTAGCAACGATTTAACTTTATTTATATTTTTTAAATTTATTTGCTTTTGTTGAACCAATCTGAATGATTAACGACAACAAATGCTTCAAACCGGACTATAAATAATTGTGTTTATACACACGAGTGCCATTTTTCATTCTCTTTTTTTTCGAAACGATGGTAGAAAAAAAATTCAATCATGTTCATAAATTCAATAATTGAATTTATCGTAAAATTAAGCCGTACAACTGCCTGCCGAAAAACACAAATAAGGAAATCTAGCGGAACAATCGAGCTGAGAATCGGACATACGTACTTGGAAATTTGCTAAACATTGGAGCATTCGAATCCATACAAAATTTATAACGTCTAAAACTTTAATCATTTTTGACACTGTCCGTAACCAGGAATCTTAAAATGATTAGATAACGTTGTAAAATCTACTTGTGGCCACACTATTCCGATTTAATGGAAGGCAGACCGAAGTGTTCCGTTAGAATAAATTGGCCTGCAACATTTTATTTTATTAGTTTGTAGACAAATACTGCATAAGCAATGGCAACGAACTTAAATTTCATGCCATATTCATGGAATTAATATGCTTCAGATGTCCTACAGCATTCTAGCTTTCTTCTGTCAATATGCAATCGTACGACTTCAAACTACTTTCCGGAAAATTCTTACCTCCACCGGTCGGTCCCGGGAGAGAGAAAAAATACATTTTCCTCGTTCAGTTGCACTTTTCCGCCTGCTGCACTACCATTATCGTTGGCATCAATAGGAGGATTTGCGTGCTAGACAGCAACGAGATTCACTTTTTTTGTCCGCTTTACGCTCGTGGTACACATCCTGCTGTCTGCTCCGTCCATCGAAATCCACTTCCAATTGACATAGTTCCATAAAGAAATGGCACTCCCCGTACTCTCAACGCTGCTGGATTGAGAAATTGCAAAGACAGTGCGAGCCTGAATGCTTTTCCGTATAGTTAGCAGACGGTAGTAGGATGTCGGGTACATGAAGTAGTAGTGCCTTCCAATAAGTATTTCAAGCGTATAAATTATTATGCTGAAATAACTTTTAGTATCTCTGAGGCATAAATCATCATTCATGTGAATAATATGAAAGTCTGACGCTGTAAATGGCACGACAGTAGTCACTCTGACTGCTTTAAAACACTATAGTGTGACTCACAGCGTAAATTAGCGGAAACATCGGAGTGAAGCTCATTAGGCAAGTCTTCTCAAATATCCTTTTTGGGGTCAGTATAAATATGACTGAGCTGTAAATCCAATTAATAAAGACCAAACCACACAGAAGTGCTTTCTGAGACTTCCTACAGTAACTACGGTGTATTAAAAGTAGTCCCCATTCGGTCACATCAGTTGCCAGCATGGTGAGAGCCGACATTGTCATGTCCGCATTAGCCCATCCTTCTTCCGAGCAATAGAATTCTGACGACGCGACGGCAGAGTGAATTTGGCTGAAAGAATGCTATCATCGTCCACACTACGCTACGGTTGGGCTTCTATTAGAGGTATCAGAGAACCATTGAAATACACGCGCTAAATCTCCTTCCTACTGCCAATGATTGCGTAATTTAAGTGTGTAGCACGACACCAACTCGTATTTCGCCGAGTCCGAAATAGGCTTCCTGCCGAGGAAGAATGCGGCGGTAAAGATTCATTTCTATGCTTTCAATGAAGTTTTTTCTTTGGAATTTTTATAGGTCTGCCGAAGAAAACGAATCGTAATCCAAATTTATTATCATACATTTCAATTGTTTTATTATAGCAAAGGTAAGAGATTCGAAGATTAATTTGAAACTAATGTAAAATCAATTTTATTTAACAAAATGTTGTTACTGAACAAACAATAAGGAGCTTAAAATAAAACAATATCAATACATTGAAATAAGCAAATTTAGTCATTTAGCTAACATATCCAAAGCAATATGAAAATATAACATATCGTTAGTGTTTTCAAATATCGCTCCTGCCACTTTCTATCCTTCCGATCGAATGCTACTGCAAATTCAAGTTCTAAATCATTGCTTGAACGAACCACCACGATCAAAACAAAACAAAAAATCAGCAATGCAGAATGTTTGTTTTGGGCCGTATTCAGTACGGCACGCGATATGTGCATTGCTGACAGTTGCAGTAGAAAGGAATAGGGTTTCCCGTTCCTTGATTATTCTACATTATTTGTTCTTGTTTCTCATAGCAACATAAATAAGGAAAACCATTTCACTAGCAGGAAAATGCAAAGTGAAGCTAGCTCGGAAGTTTGTTTTCATCCCCATAAATCTATCACTTTTCTAACTAAATCAAGATTAATTATTTCCAGCAAACAGAATACCTACTGTGTGAACCAGTTACGTCGTCTCATCATGCTGCAATTCTCAGAATAATTATACAGTTCCGAGGGTATAAATTTAATACTACTATATACCTTGTTCAATGGTAATTTTAAATCCTTGAAGTAAGTGCTGCCGATTAGCGTTGATGAAGCTACTAATGTTCCTCTCACACAAGAAAGTTTTTCCTCGATTAAAAAATTTTCGGATACTTTTTTTGTTATTCGATTACTTGAAATATTCGAACGATTACCCGACATACTTGGCTTTATATTGTTTGGATGATACAATCGCTAATTCCGATTAATTAAGGCATATTTGATTTTATTTGTATTAAGTATATTGTCTTTAAGCCCTTTACGTAATCTTAAATCTAAACAACATACAAATAAAAATGCGTAAAAATTACAAATAAATAGTATTAATATTAATTGTTATCCTCTGCAATATAAACTAAGTCTACTTCTAATTATTTGCGTGTACAGCTTAACTCCTGTTTCTCTTCCCGGTTTACTAATTTGTCGGGTGTGCCTCAAGGCAGCAACATGGAACCTCTACTGTTTGTGCTGTTTTCCAACTATATCGCCCCGCTGCTTGGAGCTTGCAGATGCAAGCTAATGTACACTGACGATTTGAAATTGCATTCACCAGTTCGTTGTATCGATGATTGCAAGCGGCTTCAGAGGGTTTTGGATATGCTCGCTGACTGGTGCAGGAAAAACTGGTCATCAGCATCCCGAATATGACTATATGACAAGTTATGACTTTCCATCGCATCGCTAGTCCAATCTTCTTCAACTACCAAATAAATGAACAGGTAATTTCGAGAGTCGACCAACGACCTCGGAGTACTGTTTGATGCCCAGCTGACGTTCAATTTACATCGCACCACTGCAATATCGAAAGCTTCCCGACAACTTGGTTTTATCGCTAAGATTACTCGTGATTTCAGTTATCCTCATTGTTTGAAGCCGCCATACTGTTCCCTGGTACGTTCACTGATCGAAAATGCGTGCATAGTTTGGTGTCCTTATCAGCTGGCATGGAATCTGTGTATGGAACGGGTGCAAAAACGTTTTTTCTGACTTGCGTTACGAGATTTACTTTGGCGTGATCCAGCAAATCTACCGCCGAATCCCGAACATTGTCGTCTTCTGGGTCTTCAAACATAGCTGGAGCGGCGTAAGAAGGTACAGTAAGCTGTATGTGTAGCAAAGATCCTAAATGGCGAGATCAATTCACTGACAATTCTATCTGCTTTGAGCTTCCGTGCGTCGCAATGCTCCCTCCGATCAACCGGACTACTGAGCGATTCCACGGAGTTTTGCAATACGACTTTAATTTGTCATTTTTGATTTAGCTGAAACTTTGCATAGATATACACCTTAAAAAAAGATGCCATTTTACGATATCAATGATTTTGGGTATGAAATGGGGTAGGCAAACGAGAAAGCGTCCAACATAGCTTTTGCCAGCCCAAGTTCCTCCCTAGCGCCTCCACGCGACCATACCCGGTAATACTCTATTGAGTAGCTAAGCTAAGAGGTGCGATACTGCGCGGTTCCCGGATACCAGATCTTAAAGCTGACATTATGGGCAGACGGTTGAGCCACACAGCCTAGTTATCGGGTAAACCTAATATGTTAATTGGGAGTTTTTCGACTGTGATGATAATAGGTTGGAGAATTGGCTGTTCAGTCTTTAAATTCAGTGGACGATTTGTTTTATTTTATTTTATTTATCGAAACGTTGGCGTAAATAAAACAAATCGTCCACTGAATTTAAAGACTGAACAGCCAATTCTCCAACCTAATATGTTAATTTTATTATTTGTTTCGTTTTAGCTCCTCAAACACCTATACAATAGAAATTTGTCCTTAATAAGTCTAAATAATGCATATGGATATCAGATGGAAAAATTAATTTAATTTTTGGATATTAGACGCACTGATGGAAACTCAAATGACGCGATAAGTAAGAAAATGTAATATGGACCCAATCAGAAATTTGGTAAGATCGTTCCAAGTCGAATTTTTCTACATGCCACTATATACGGGTCGACTCTTTTGGTAATAACATACCAAACGAGTTGAAAGTCCGAATGTAATAGTATAATCCATATGATTCTAGTATTATCTTCTGGCGGGGCTTGCTGACTAGAAAATGGTTCCGGAATGCGCTGCAAGTACTCAGTCATTCTTCAAGGGTCTTTGGATAGTCAGTAGAGCTAACACCATCCCAAAACTATAACCCAAAACTAAGATAATTGCATAGACTAACCATCAATGCAGTTAGCTTTTTGCCTTTCTACTATATAAATATATAGTATAAAGGTATAGAAATCACTTGGAAAACCGGAAATGGAAAGAAGGTCCTGCGGGCCGAATGTCATATACCATTCGACTCAGTTTCGAAAACTGAGCATTTTCTGTGTGTGTGTATGTATGTGTGTGTGTGTGTGTGTGTGTGTGTGTGTGTATGTGTGTGTGTGTGTGTGTGTGTGTGACGCTTTTAATCTCACTCACTTTTCTCGGAGATGGCTGGACCGATTTTAATGTTCTTAGTGTCAAATGAAAGGTCTAGGTGTCCCATTGGTCGCTATTGAATTTCATACTGATCGGACTTTTAGTTCAAAAGTTATGTATAAAAATATGAAAAATATGGGACTTCATTATCTCATAGGTCCCTTAACCGATTTGAACAAAATTGATTGCATTTGAAAGAGGAGCCTTGCAAACCCTTAACTTCCAAATTTCATGACGATTGGGCTTGTAGTTTGAAAGTTACATAAAGAAATGTGAAAAAATAGTATTTAAAACATATTTTTGTAACATATAAGCATTAGTTCAATGAAAAACATCACACATTTTATTATTATTTGAAAATTACTGCTGAGATCTATCAAACGAAACCGAGTTATTTAAAATCGAACGGTTCATTCAAAAGTTATCTAAACTTTAACACTTGAGCACCGTATATTAAACCGTTAAAACGTGTGAAATCAAAACAAATGTTGATTGTATTTAATGTGTGTGATGTATGTGTGTATGTATGCATGTATGTATGTATGTATGTATGTATGTATGTATGTATGTATGTATGTATGTATGTATGTATGTATGTATGTATGTATGTATGTATGTATGTATGTGTGTATGTGATCCCAAGCAACAATGTGAGTTTGATTGTACTCTTATGGTGGTTTTCATGACCAATTGTGGTCTTGAATGCTATCATAAGAGTGTAATAAAACTCAAATTGTTACTTGGGTTGACAATTTGCAATTTTTAAATTTGCATTGAAATTCAAGAAAAGATGTTTCTCACTTTTCTGAATCAATTGTCTGAAGTTTTTGAAGCCTCTTAGTGGAATACGAAATTTGAAATTAAAGAAAAGAAAAAACTTTTACCGACTAAATCCCACTATTTAATATTTATTCGCAACAGTTACGTATACTCTTTGAAATAAGACGCTGTTGAAGCCTGCACGTCGTAGGCGAACTACGTATCTGTTGCAAATAAATATTAAATAGTGGGATTCAATCGAAAAGCTTTTTCTTTTCTTTGATTTCAGATTTCAATTGTCATTTTGTTCACTTGCTGTTACTCACAATTGTACACGAAAAGCAAACAGCGAAGAAAAGCAGTTAATTTAAGCATGTAGGTCTTTTTAATCAATAGATACTAGAGCTTAGAAATGTTATATGAAAAATAGGAAGTAAACGTTGCACGGTAGTAATTTTGTAAGATTTGTTTTCGTTAATGACATTTTAGAGGACAGATGTCTTATGTTGTGTATCATGTTTCAACAAATAAATCAAAAATGACAAGCACTGGAAATCATATCGATCATATTTCCCATTCTCAAGCATGTTTAAGGCGCAGCTTGCACTATTTTTCAACCTCATCTTGTTTTCCTAACCCTAGCGGGTAAAAACGTGCAAAAACGATGCGATCAAGCTAATGACTATCTTTTCATGAAAGTACATTCAAAAGAAGCTTAAGTTTTGATTTTCATGCAAAAATAATTATCTGAAGGAGCGCCAGCTAAGAAAAAGTTCAATTTCTCTTTTTCATATCTAATGCTCTATTCAGTTATTTTTTCTAATTCAGATATATCGCAAAATTGAAGCCAAGCAAACTAATAGCAAAATTTTGAGATTAATCATTTTGTTGTCGATATCCTTTGTCTTCAAAAGCGAAGTATAATAATAATTTTTCTGAACTCTTGTTTTTCAAAGATGCTAACTTTTGAACGCATGGTATTAATTAATTATCAAAAAATCTGTTATGAACACATATTTCATATTGTCAATTCAAAACAAGTTTCGTATATGGCTCTGAAGCCCAAAGTATTTACGCACCCAAGGAAAGAAAAACTTTCAAAATGATTTGTAATGGCCTTATTCTACGCAATACGTTGGTAATTTTACTGGCAAATAAGGATTTTGAGGAATACGGAACGGATATTTAAAAATATAGTCAAGTGAATTATACATAGACGTTCCTGAGAAATTAAATAATGATTATTGTGGCAGTAGAAAGGCTAGGTCACGCCGCTAGGTGGATTAATTCGGGTTTTTTCATAATATCACTGCCGGACAGTGGGAGATAGATAGGTAACACACACACACGAACACGCACACACACACACACACACACACACACACACACACACACACACACACACACACACACACACACACACACACACACACACACACACACACACACACACACACACACACACACACACACACACACACACACACACACACACACACACACACACACACACACACACACACACACACACACACACACACACACACACACACACACACACACACACACACACACACACACACACACACACACACACACACACACACACACACACACACACACACACACACACACACACACACACACACACACACACACACACACACACACACACACACACACACACACACACACACACACACACACACACACACACACACACACACACACACACACACACACACACACACACACACACACACACACACACACACACACACACACACACACACACACACACACACACACACACACACACACACACACACACACACACACACACACACACACACACACACACACACACACACACACACACACACACATTTTACGATATCAATGATTTTTTAAAGATCTCGACTGCTTTATCAAAAGGGCCTAACCAAAAATGGTACTAATGAATTAAATATTTTACATTGAAAAAATGGTTGGTTTAATCGAAATGGTGTCTTCAGCTAACTTGTAGATAATAAAATGGCCCTTCTAAAAAAATACGTGGACTGTAAATTTTTTCTTGTTGACAAAAACAGAAAATAACATAAAAAGTTAAATATCTAAAAAACTTTATTTGTTTTAAATTTTATTTTTTGTTGTATTTAAGGTAGTAATATCTACTACTGTTTCTAAAAGTTTCATGATGGACAAATTAAAAGTGATATTTTCACCAAAAATAATTTTTTACAGTGTATAACTTTTTATAAAGATGCGCATTGTAATACTGTACAACATTGCTGAAGATGTCGTATTAATTCCATAAGCCGTTTTAGTAATAAATCATGTAAAAAGCGTTGGGTGGTGCTGTACGCGCACCGCGATTTCTCGTTTGTGCATTATTATTACTATATTACTACAACAAAAAATAAAATTTTTAAAAAATGAAGTTTTTTAGATATTTAACTTTTAATTTTATTTTCTGTTTTTTGTCAACAAAAAAAAATTTCACAGTGCACATATATTTTTTTAGAAAGGCAATTTTATTATCTACAACTTTGCTGAAGACACCATTTCGATTAAACCAACCATTTTTTTAATATAAAATATTTAATTCATTAGTACCATTTTGGGTTAGGCCCTTTTGATAAAGCCGTTGAGATCTTAAAAAAATCATTGATACGGTAAAATGACATCTTTTTTTAAGGAGAATATCTATGCAAAGTTTCAGCTAAATCAAAAATAACAAATTAAAAAATATATTCATTTTTCGTCATTTTGCATGAAATTACTCTACTGCAGCCGAGTTTTCATCGAACAACTTTTGGCTGCAACGAACCAATAACTGCCTGCATTCAAACTTTCTCTGCAGATGAGACCTTCTTTGAGTTCGGCGAACCTTCACTTTAGTTTGCACAGAAACTATCTAATAACGGGTGACAACTAAAATTTTGGAAATTTTTTCTCAAGCTGTCAAAAAAAGAAAGAGATACATGAAGAAGATCTGATTTACCGAAATTAAAGATACATTATCCATTGTTGAAAAAAAATTAGTGTACATTTGAAAACGGTCCGTAATCGTCTGTTCGGCGAACCTTTCATTTGACGTCGAAACAGCAGCGTTGTACGGCCGTCATGTCAACTTTGCGAATGCATCTCTTGTTTCTACCAATCAACTGTTTGCAATTCGTGGCTTTCCAGTTATTTTTGTACACCAAGGAACTCGAAATCCCGAATAAATCTTCGATTGGGCGCACTGAGACAGATTTTACGGTTTGTGGTTTTTGGGTAAAAATGGGATCGAATGGGTATTCAGGAACGATTGTGTTTTTTTGGCGTAATGCGATCATGCTCTATCTGGCCAAAACACGTATTGTCCATCGGCAAGATGTTTTTGTTGAAACGGGATCAAAATTCGTCTGGTGCATCTTAATTGATAGCCAAATCAGAGGGCTTGTTGTTGAAGAAACAAGAAAGAGAACGATGTCCTTCTGCGTCCATAATTTTGGCTGGTCTTCCACTACCTTGCTTGCGAATAGTTGTTGGGCATCTTAGAATATGGTAAATAATCGAATCCGCAACATATTCGATTTTTAAATGTTGTACCATAAACTTTTTCCCGAGATTTCTGTGGAAGTTCGTAGAAGTGTACAACGCGCTTGCGGAGTGCTTCTTGTTTTGACGCCGTTTTAAGCAAAACTTGGCAAGCATAAACAAAACAAAAAATACTGACAGAAAGAGGATAGAAAGAGTTAACACATACACACTCTCATTTCTCCCTGAGCTCGTTTGTTGTTGTGTATAGAGGCTTCGAAAAAAATCCAAAATTTTAGTTGTCACCCGTTAGTCGTTTTTTATAAGCATGTCTAATATTCAATAAGACAACTGTGTCAGTTGAATTTTACAATCGATAATTTCTAGATCAAAAAAGTGAGTTGAAGGTGGACCGTTTCAATATCCTCCAAAAACACAGATCGTGGCAAGACAGTCAATAGCTGTTCTCCGTTACATCTAAGATTTCTGAGAGCAGGGATGGTCCGATCACTTCACTCAATTTTGATTCATTTCACAGTACCATCTCAGCCAAGCAAAATTTGACATAGTTATATATGGGACATTTGAAGAACTAGTTATTATCTACTATTTTGCTAAATAAACTTTTACTGTATGTTTGTAGTTACGCTCGACTGGAATCCACAAGGACAGCGTAGAAGAGGCAGACCCAGAGGCTCATGGCGACGCAGCCTAGCCAACGACATCCGGGCTGTAGACGAGAACCTGTACTGGCGACAGTTAAAAGCCATGGCGGGTAACCGTCAGCAGTGGAGATCTCTGATTTCATCCCTTTGTTCTACCGGACCGGCGGACATGGACACATAAGTAAGTTTGTAGTTACGGTTAAAGCTCCGTAATTGCAAAAGATACAGCAAAACTTTATCGAACATTGCTCGATACTGCCTATAATGTGCTCTCCCGTATCTTGTTCTGTATACCGAGACCATTACCGGAGTTCTTCGTCTGTGAATACCAAGCTGGTTTTTTTCAGGGTCGCTCCACCATGGATCATACGTTTACTCTGCATCAGTTATTAGACAAGTTCCGAGAGTACAACTGGCCGACTCATCATCTGTTTGTGGACTTTAAGGCGGTGTACGGTTCAGCCAAACGAAATTAGCTGTGGCAGTTAATGCAAGAACATGGCTTTCCGACAAAACAATTTATCCTTACTCGTGCGACGCTGGAGGGGTCAAAATCATGCGTCAGAATAGCGGGTGAGACCTCAACGTTAGATGGACTGAAGCAAGGCGATGCACTCTCTATCGTGCTATTCAAAATTACCTTGAAAGATGCAATACGAAGAGCAAATGTGAAAAGGAACGGGACTATCATCAAGAAATCTTACATACTGCTTGGTTTTGCGGATAATATCAAAATCAGCGGAATTAACTTTAGGGTAGTGGATGAGGCCTACAGGCCTTTTGAATTGGAAACAGCGAGATTGGGACTTATTATTAACACGCCAATACGAAGTACATGGTTTCTGGAAGAAATCATGGGAGTCCAAATACCAAATATTCAGTCCAAAGAGTGTTGGTGCCGAGATTGGTTGGTTGGTGTTGGCGCTGGATGAACAATATAAAGTAGTGAAGGAATTTAATTACCTTGACAGGCTTGTGATATGTGACAACGATGTAAGCCGTGAGGTAAAACGACGAATTGCAGCCGCGTATCGGGCTTTTTGCAAATTGCCGCAAAGTATAATGTCGAAATGCAGCGCCAGTTGAGGTCCCGTCGTTTGCAAATTCGCACAAAAATCCTAGTGGTCCTTTGTGGATATGAATCATGGGCGCTAAAGGAAGCTAATCGACGAGTGCTTTTTTAGGCATAATACATGGTGATAAACGGGAAATTGGGGCCCGAGTCACGAGCTGTATCAAGTATACAAATATACTGATTGCTCAATGTTATGCGGGCCCTTTTGTCTCTCAGTCACTTGTACATCTGCTATTATAACGAAAATTTTCATAATGCAAGAAACAAACCCCTTTTTTTCTTCATTTGAATGTGTCTACTCCCTTTGTCAATTCCCTTCCTATTATCCCCCAGCCACTTGAAAACCTGTCTTCTCGATAATCCCTATAACCCCCCTCCTTTTTGTCAGTCTCCCCGTGCTAAGTTTGGTGGAGAACGATCCAGGCGTTCTGGAGTTATGACCGTTTTTCGTTGTCGCATATGCGCTAGATAGAGTCAGTAGGTTTGTTGCACTAGCCCCGTAACTGTCCTGTAGGGATGGGAAAACTATCATTAATTACTGATAGTTATCAGTAAGCAATAATATCACTAAGTATCAGTAAGGTTTCGCAGTTATTGATGCTTACTGATACAGTTACGTCGTCCCGTTAGAAAAATCATTTTAAGGGGATTAAAGTTAATGGTCGGTAGTTACGTACGATTGACGAGAGTGACACAATATGTCGTCGTTGTCGTCAGCAGCCTAGAGCCGTTGTGGCTCGTTCTGTTTCAAGCAGTCGTCTCTATTCAACTCGATCTTGGGCCATTCGTCGCAAATTTCCCAGTCGTCTCAAAAATCATAAATCACTTTCGACTTGGTCAAGCCATCTTGCATGTTGTGTTTTCGTGTTTCCGGTGCCGGTGGGGTTGTTGAAAAGAACTGTTGTTGCTCTGTCGTCCGGCATTCTAACGACGTGCCCGGCCCACCGTAGCCTACCGATTTTTGTCAGATGTAGATGGGAATCTCTGGGATTCACAAGCAGTGAAAGTATGTCGTGATGTCATATACTTCTACCCTTGATGAAAATCATGCCTCTCGTTTCGATATCCGCTGGTCGGAACACAGCCCCAAGAGTGATGTTGAACAGCATACTGGATAAGCTGTCACCTTGTCCCAACCCTCGCCGTGTCTCGAGGGGACTCGATTGTGTCCCTGAGACGTGCGAAACACATCACTCGTTCCAATGTAGCTCTGATTAGTCGCGCCAGTTTATCCGGAAAACCGGTTTCGTGCATTATGTACCATACGTGGTCTCGATGTATCGTATGTTACTTCGAAATCAATAAAGAGGTGATCCGAGGACACGATGTACCCTCAACATTTCTGCAAGATCTGTCGGATGGTAAAAATCTGGTCGGTAGTTGCGCGAGCCCCCATGAAGTCCACCTGATAAATTACAATGAATAATACAGTTATTACAATTTCCTATTTTGTTGCTACAATGCAGTGATGGGTAAAATTATTGATATTTACTGATAGTTAGCAGTAACGTACTGAAGCTAATCAGTAACGATTTTTAATGATAGTTCCTATCCCTACTGTCCTGTACTCTAATAGCCGGCTGTGAAGTCTGTCGATAAAGAAGGGTCATCAAAAGGACGTTTAAGCCCACGGCTTTGCTTTGATATGTGAAAGCACATACGCTGCTTTTAAACAGTTTGTCCTGAGTAGTACTGCTCAGTCGTCATTCGAAAAAAAATCTTCGCTGAAGACATGTTGAAAGTTTTAAACACGAATCCACCTTTTCGCGCGCCTAATGGCGGCTAGTAGGTACAACTTTTCGAAAATATTTAAATGCTTTCGGCAACTCTGCTCACGTACACTTGACAGTTTTACAACAACAATCAAGGGGGAAATCGGAAATGTGACGTGAGCAGAGTTGTCAAAAGCATGCTAGTATTTTCCGTAAGCTGTGTCTACTAGCCGCCATTAAACATGCGAAAAGGTGAATGAAATAAATAAATTAATTCATATCGGGCGGGGCCATGCAAGATTTTGTTGCTGATTTCACCTAGAAATACATATATGCATTCCATGCTACCCTGAGTTAATACTATAAGCGTATTATTTCGTCTGTAATCAAAACCACACCCCTGACAGAATACCTTATGTTCGTGGTAAGAATCGCATAAAGCACAGACTCAAACCAATTATGCCAGATTGCAGTCAAGATAAACAGCAGTAACGTAGTTGCATCTCATTGAGTTACATAGCGTTACACGTACATTTAGGCGTGTTAGTTATACATTCCGATTATCTCCGTTATAGTGAAGCTAGATTATCACACCAAAAAAGTGTTTTTTGCTAAAATTATAGAATATTACGTCGGATACTTCTGATTCAATCTCAATTAGATGCAAAGTGATGCACGCGAGCTACAGCTAGTGTAATATAATGAAGTTGATTTTTTAATAACAACTTAACAACTTTAACAGCAACTTATGTCAGAAAACAAACGTGAACAATGCGATGTAATGAAAATTAAACTAAAAATAAATGATTAATTAGAATTATAATTTAATAGTTAACAACATTTTATTAAATGGCAAAACTTTACAAACAACTTTCAAAACATTACGAGTTTTTGTCAAAATCGATAGCTGCCTGGCAGAACTGTATGGTGCAAGGAATCATCTAAGCGAACAAAAGCTTCCTGCATCATATCTCACATTTCAGGCACATCAGCTTTCATTGCTACAATTTATTTTCAATGTGATCACACAAAACAATCGAATTGTTTACAAACAAACCAGTTTTTGATTCGCTGCAGCCAACGGCGCATCGAATAAATCATCACCGAAAACAAAGCACTAACACCAGTAGCGATCAAAAAAGCGCCAGAATGTGAGTAGCGCATTCTCTAGAGATCGGTTCGTTATCGCATCGCTTAAACACCTGTGCTGCTGTACCAAACAGCACGAATTGGATGCCGGCGAAGATCGTGGTTTAATTTTTGTAGTAAATACAAAGTGTATTGACGGTAAAAGTGTCACCAATTAACACTCAATTCATTCTGCATCGCCGCGGTTTGAAAAGCAAAAAACTACACCTCATCGGGTGAAACTATAGCAAAGTTTCGCACGTAGCCTCGTTTCGCGTTTTTGCGATTTTCCGGAACAGGACGGCAATCTTTCGTGTGATAAAACAGAAAAAAAAATCGAATAGAAGAACAGTGACGCTGAAACGGATTAAATTTAAATGAGATTTTGTGTGTAGATGTGAAATAAAAGTTTGTCAGCGGAAAGAACAAAAGTGTTCCTGAGAAAAAGCATGAATTGAAAACTACTAAGAGCGAAGTTTTTATCGCACTGAAACTGGCAGGAATTAGTTTCCCATCGAAAGCATTTGGCCAAACCAATTTGGTAAGCTACCTATATTTTTTTGCAGAGGGGAAGGTTACAATTCTCGCGATCAATCAAACTGCCGACAGAAATGGTGCTTGAAGAATTGGTGAAAAAATGCAGTTACTTTTATTTTACACAAAACATATTTGAACAGCAGGAATATCAACATAAAATAAACTATTGAGTTCAGGTGTAAACAATACTACTCTGAAACACAGTGTTCTGTAATATGCAAAGAGTCTGGTCAACAGAATTGGCAGAGCACATAGTGCAGTATGCCTCACCAGTTCTGTTGAACAGACGCTTTGCATACTGGACTGGACTGAGTTTCGAAGTAGTATTGTTTACACCTGAATTCAATGCCTGACTTTATGTTGATATTCCTATTATTCAATTATATTTTGGAAAAAATAAAACCAACCTCCATTTTTCAACATAAAAAAATAAAATGCACTCTTTTTCTACAATATTACAGGTTCAGATTTAACCGTTTCACAAAATGAATAGGATTTTCGAGACAACACGCTCTTCCAACATGAGCCAGTCGCTGTCTAGTGCAACGAATTTATTGTATGCCGTCTCAGAAGATGAAGGAAGGACTGGTAGCGATGATAACATAATCGTGAGTGTACCTTGTTTTCGTGACTGACGTAATGTACAGAATGCAGTAGTTTTGTTTTCAATTTTTCGTACTGTGGAAGAACCATGGCAATAAATCCAGTTTTCTAAGTCGATTTCTTCCATAAAAAGGACCTCGATAGAACCCAATGGCGGTACTGGTTTTCATACCAATCATCCAACACCACTTACCATGGAGTATTGAAAATTATTTATTCAATGTCACCTGAAAGGTGCATAGAAAATTTTGTACGACACATGTAAAACCGCAAGAAGCACAACTTACCAGCATTCTAAATAGCTAACAGCAATGAAGAGAAATGAACAGAAGTCACATGACATCAAATAGAACAAGACGTATGTCTACGAAAACTGTTCAAAACAGAGATGTTTGTTAAGTACAAACGCTATTGGCTGCTTTTTTGCGCTGACACTGTTAAAAGAATGAACGCCCCACTCTTCTAGGGAGACATGAAATTTACCAGTCGAAATAAAAAAGCTTCTGGGAAGCGTGAGAAGAGCTTATGCTTGGTGCAAAAAATCATTGCTGCAGGATGCTTGGGAGCAGCCGACTAGTAAACATTCATATTGCGGCACTTCCATCTTCTCAGCAGCAATGCTTTGAAACGTGAAACGCTTTTGACGATGGCAACGGTCTAAACGATACGGTTTATATAAAAAATATTCATCCTTCACTGAAAGCAGACGACTAGTGTCTGTAAACAAGACAATGCGAACCTTGTCAAGTGGATTTATGTCACATAGACATCAAAATATGTCGAAAAAATGAGCTTTAATATATTCATAGTGGTGCGTGAATCTGAGCTTACCGGGAAAAATTGTTGAAATACAACCCTAAAGCGTTACCTCACGTCGACACGATACCAAGGCTTCAGTTGCTTTGCATAATACCTACCTACCCTTAATCTAAAAAATATCTAGTAGAAGCGAACCTGCTCTCGTTTAAATTCGTAACTGCCCGCGGAAGCTAGCAATAACGGGTGGCAACTAAAATTTTGGATTTTTTTTGCGACCCCAATACTTAACAACAAACGAGTTCAGAGAGAAATGAGAGTATGCATGTGTTAGCCCGCTCTCTCCTCTTTTCGTCAATATTATTTGTTTTGTTTGTGCTTACCCAATTTCGCTTAAAATGGCGTCGAAACAAGAAACATGGCGTGAGCGCGTTGTACACTTCTACGAACTGCCACAGAAATCTCAGCAAAAAGTATACGGTATATAGGGTACGGGAGGGTATTTTCAGCAGGTTTCTAAATTCAGCCTATTTGCCTTTTCTTTCGCCAATAAAGATACTTTGCCGACATACAATTTTAATATGTTATAACTATTTTCTCAAGACTGTAAGTAATCTACAATTTTTTATTAAAAGAACGTCTAAACCACCTGTGCTTCCACTAGAACAAGGCCATAGGCCGAAAAAATAAATGCAATCGCTTAATAGGCTGAACATACCCTCCTTTGCACTACAACATCTAAAAAGCGAATATGTTGCGGCTTCGATTGTTTACCATATCTTAAGATGCCCAACAACTATTCGCAAGCAAGCAAATTATGGACGCAGAAGGACATCGTTCCCTTTCTCGTGCCTTCAACAACAAGCTCTCTGGTTTGGCTATCAATTGAATTGTGCACCAGACGAATGTTTAAAAAAAAAAATTTGATCCTATTTCTACAAAAACATCATGCAAATGGACAATACGTGGTTTGGCTGGAAAGAGCATCATCGCATTACGCCAAAAAAACACGATCGTTCCTGAATACCTATTCGATCTCATTTGTACCCAAAAACCACGACCCGAAAAATCTGTCTAAGTGCGTCCAATCGAAGATTTCTTCGGGAGTTTGAGTTCCTTGGTATACAAAAATAATTGGAAAACCATGAATTGCAGTTGATTGATAGAAGACAAGAGATGCATTCGCAAAGTTGACATGACGGCCGTACATCACTCCTGTTCCGACATCAAACGGAAGCTTCGCCGAACAGCCGATTACGGACCGTTCTCAAATGTACACTTTTTATTTTCAACAATGGATAATGTTTCTTCAATTTCGGTAAATCAGATCTTCTTCATGTATCTTTGTCTTTTTTTTTTGACAGCTTGAGAAGAAAATTCCAAAATTTTAGTTGCCACCCGTTAGAAAGTGCAAATAACGTACTCTTTGTTGTTCTACAGCCACCAAATCGTACTTCGTATCATGGCTTATCCCGCAGTATCTAGAATACAGAATTGATTTTAAAAATATATGGAATGTGAATCCGACTAACAAAAATACAACATTGGTATTGCATTCGTTAAATCACAGTGCTCAATAGTTTCAAATATTTTTTCAAAGTTCTACTAAGTTAAAAACAAATTCTACATTCTACGATTTTCTTCATTTTCATAAAGAAGTTTCGATAATGCAATGGAGATGGGTGATATAATAATTTTAACTGCAAGGAAACAGATATTTTTGTTTTTACCTAGTTAGAGATATCTGTTTTCTTACAAATAAAAGAAGATAATACACAATACGTCTGCATTGCATTGTCGAATGTTGTTCATTCCTTTGAAAAAATTGGAGCATATGATGAATTTTGGACTTGTAGAGTACCGAGGAAAACAAATTCGTTGACCACTTCACCACCGTTGTTCCGACACTTGAAGCGCTATCACGCTCTATGCCAACCACCATATACTTTATTTTGGTAGGATTTATATGCCCTATACTCGCAGCGTTCTCCTTAACATGCGTTTACGCCTCTTCCACGGCTCTACGGTTAACAGCAATGATATCGATGTTGTCCACGAACCCTAGAAATTCGTAGTAAGTTCTAACAGCATACAACCGTTGCCGTATCAAATTTCCTCTCCATTGTACTCGGTCCTGTGCTGCTCGGCGCCAATGCGGTGAGCATCTTGATACACGTAAGTCAGCTTCAACCTGGTAGAGTCATCTAGTACATTGATCCGTTCTATTCCTGATGCCGGTAGGGTTTTTGAAGAGAACGGATTTCACTGCACAGTCGTCCGGCATCCTTGCGACGTGGCCGGTCCATTATAGACTCACAACTTTCGCCAGATGTACGATAGGAATATCTCCAAGTAGAACTTGCAACTCGTAGTTCCTACGCCTACGCCACTCTTTGCTATCCGTTTGTACTCCACAAAAAATAGTCCACACCTCCTTTCGTTTAAATACAGCAAGTGCACGTATGTCTTCCGTAAGCAAAGCTACAAACTCAAGTCCGTAGAGGACTATTGGTCTGATTAGCGTTTTGCACATTATCAGCTTTGTGCGGCAGCGTATGCTCTTTGATCGAAGCGTCTAGCGGAGGGAAAAGTATGCTCGACTTCCAGCTTGAATGTGTCGCTGAATCTCCTTACACATTTTATTATCGGCAGTTATCAGAGATCCCAAAAATACGAACTCATCAAGTCCCCCAACCAGTACAAAACCACTTCCAGGTGATCGCCTTCAATAGTCATTGTCCGTGGGAGGCAAATGTTGATTTTTCTGGAGCCTCTTCTTACCATACGTTTGGTTTTCGATTTGGTAGCCCGATCAGCCGCGTCAGTTTATCCAAAAAACCACACTCATTCATTATCTGCCATACCTGTTCGCGCTCAACTGTATCGTGGCTGCCCCGAAATTCACGAAAATATGATGCGTGGGTACGTTGTATTCCGGGCATTTCTGGAGCATTTGTCGGAGAGTAAAAATTTAATCCATAATAGCATGGGCTACGAATTCTTTTGTTATTGAGGATAGATGACGTAATAAGATGTGGGAGAGCATATATTATACGCGGAGTTCACCAGCGTAATGCTGCTCCGCGCACATTCTCTGCACGATGCTGTCGGCCTTGGTGTCTACTCCAACCAACGCAAACATCTTACGCCAAGTGGCCTCGAAACGCGGACAGTGAAACACCACATGCTTCGCCGTTTTCTCGGCTACCGTACAAACGGGGCAAAAGGGGGATCCTTTACTGCCCACGAGTACAAAGATACTTCTCAAAACATCCGTAACCTGATGAAAATTTACCTCCCTGTGTCTTCTACCGATCCAGGACGAGACAGCGTCGGCCCGCCGTTAGGCGACGCCGCTTTGCACTTGGCAAGCGGAGTACACGTCTGATTTGGTATGGCCATAGCCTTAGCGATCGTGGTCTGAGCTTCGGCGCTTTGGCGATTTCAGAAGCTCCGACGAGTACAACTCATCCACCAACTTTTTTGCTTCCTCCAACTTGCTACTCCCACTACTAGAGGACTTGCCACATCCGCGGCCGACGGCACCTCGCTTGCTTTTTACTACTGCTATCTCCCATCATTTTGGTGGAGCTAACAGCGGTAGCCACATGCGGTCTAACCGGAGTGTTAGATGTTGGTGGAATCGCTTTATTCTTAGGTAGCACCCCTACCTCTTTTCGTCGGCGGCGAACGCGCTAACTTGCTACTTTTGGCAAAGATATCATTTTACCTCCAGTAAGACCAGTCGGTCGAACCCTCATTTAAAATAAGATATTTATTCATCATGTTTGTTGGGTGCCAATTCTAGGCCGCTATCTGCGCGACAAAATTATTGGAGTAGATCTTACGCTTCATGTTTGCCCAGAAATTCTCGATGGGATGCAGCTGGGGGACGTTGGGTGGGGTCGCCAACTTCGATATTCGGCCGCTCCATAGTCTCGATCGCTTCGAGTAGTGGGCCGACGCCAGATCCGGCAAGAACACCGCGTCTTCACCCTTATGGTATTTCTTAAAGAGCGACGCAACTTCCAGCAGGCACTATGTACTATAAACTTCCCCGTTCACGGCCAGTTCGGAGCGAAAGAAGAGCGGCTTTGACATTCCCTTCTCGCTGATTGTCAGCCACAGCAGCACCGTTTTGGGGAACTTGGTGTGTGAAATGAACTTCACCTCGGAGCTCACCTCCTTCGTGGAGGAAGTAAAATTCGAAGTGCCCTGCTAGTAGATGCCATCCAGAGTAAGATATAGGTCTCGTCGTCCATCACCACCGCCACGTCGCGATTCGCCGGGAAAATCATCTTGACCATTTTATTCAGCCGCTGCCGTCATTGCCTGCAGCTCCGAGACCAGTAGACGGCACTGCCGATTCCTGACATGTATGCCCATGTTCGGAAGGTACTTTTTCACTGTTTGGCCGGTTGCACCGACCTCACGGCGAAGCGCACGCAGCGATGTAGCCACTTTTCCCTCGGTCTTTCTCTTTAGCATCCTTTGAAGCTTCTTGTCGCTCAGGGTGGTCGGCCGTCCGGAACCAGGCTTTCTTTCGATGCTCTGATTGTTGTCCAATAATGCCAAGATGTTGTAGATGCCGGAACGGAACGCGCGTATCCGGCGTCCACAAAGTGCCGCACGATGTCCGTTTTCGTCGCGACGGGTTACCGTTCTTTAACCCTTTATAAGGCAGTGGCCACTATATTGCCACCAACAAAAATTTTTTATTTTGCTTCTATAATTATATTGATGTCATTATAGACGCAAAACAAATATTTTTCGTTGGTGGCAATTTTATTGCCACGGCCTTATAAAGGGTTAAACGCGCACGCCATCACGGTCAACTCAACCAATAGCTGTCAAACTCAACCATAGCTGTCTTAGTTTTTTTTTATCACCATCCAAAAAAATCCATTTTTAAAGCATACGGTACGCCACCCACCATGTGCCACCCCCATCAATAAGGGAAGTTAAAGAAGCCATCCAGCGGCTGAAGAACAACAAAGCAGCGGGACAGGATGGCATTGGAGCGGAACTTATTAAAATGGGCCCGGACAAGTTGGCCGGCTGACTGCATCAATTGATTGTCAAGATTTGAGATACGGAACGACTACCGGAGGAGTGGAAAGACGGGGTTATCTGCCCTATCTACAAGAAAGGTGATAAGCTGGATTGTGAGAACTACCGAGCCATCACTATCCTGAATGCCGCCTACAAAGTGCTGTCCCAAGTCCTCTTTCATCGACTATCGCCAATAGCCAATAGATTTGTGGGAAGTTACCAGGCCGGCTTCATGGAGGGTCGGTCTACAACAAACCAAATCTTCACCCTGCGGCAGATCCTCCAGAAGTGCCGCGAATTCCGAGTCCCCACGCACCACCTGTTCATCGATTTCAAAGCCGCATATGATAGCGTAAACCGACAAGAGCTATGGAAAATTTTGGACGAAAACGGCTTTCCGGATAAGCTTACTAGACTTATCATGGCTACGATGGATGGGATCCAGTGCTGTGTGAGAATCTCGGGTGGATTGTCGGACCCATTCGAATCTCGCAGGGGACTTCGACAAGGAGATGGTCTTTCCTGCCTTGATATTCAACATTGCGCTTGAAGGTGTTATAAGGCGAGCGGCGATCGAAATGCGGGGCACGATTTTCAACAAATCCAGTCAATTTATCTGCTTTGCTGACGACGTGGATGCTGTCGGCAGAACATTTGAGGCGGTGGAAGATCAGTACACCAGACTGAAACGCGAAGCAGAGAAGATTGGATTGAAGATAAATACGTCTAAAACGAAGTATATGCTGGCGGGCGGGACCGAGCGCGACAGGGCCCGCTTGGGCAGTACCGTGGTAATCGACGGGGATGAGTTCGAGGTAGTCGACGAGTTCGTATACCTTGGCTCGCTGGCAACAGAGGACAACAATACCAGCCGTGAGATTAAAAGACGTATTATCAGCGGAAGTCGGGCCTACTACGGACTCCACAAACACTTGCGGTCGAACAATCTGAACCCCCGTACAAAGTGCACACTGTACAAAACGCTAATTAGACCGGTTATCCTCTACGGGCACGAAACGTGGACATTGCTAGAAGAGGAACTACGAGCACTCGGAGTTTTCGAACGGCGGGTGCTAAGAACCATCTTTGGCGGAGTGCAAGAGAACGGTGTATGGAGGCGAAGAATGAACCACGAGCTCGCGCGTCTCTACGGCGAACCAAGTATTCAGAAAGTGGTTAAAGCTGGACGGATACGTTGGGCAGGACATGTTGCTAGAATGCCGGACAACTATCCTGCAAAAATGGTTTTCGCATCAAATCCGGTAGGAACAAGACGAAGAGGGGCACAGCGAGCGAGGTGGCAAGACCAGGTGGAGCGAGATCTGGCGAGCACTGGGTGCCCGTGGAGCTGGAGATCAGTTGCCATGGACCGAAACAGATGGAGAAATTATACTGCGCAGGCCTTGTCATAAGACGTTAGGCCAATTAAGTAAGTAAGTAAGTAAGTAAGTAAGTAAGTAAGGTACGCCACCCACACAACCGAAGGTACAACCAAAGACTGGTATCCGGTCGACCCCAGACACGGTTGCGTCCCAGCTTGCATCGCGTGAAGGTAAGGATAAGAGATCCCACTTCCATTAAAATGGCTATCTACGTTGGTACAAAGCCAACCTGACTTTGACCGGCCCACAACCTCGCTAGGTAAAGGCCTTCACCGGTCAAATTGGTGGAATTGTCAATGTTCATTAACGTAACCATAGACTTAGAAAAAGTCAGATGACCTTTCTGAGAGCTACCAGGCAACAGGTCTCACAGCAATGTACCCAGAGTGATCTCTTTGCCTGGATCAATTCCAAACAGTAGCGAAAACTAAGTCTATTAAGTCTCTAGCTCCTTCTTTAACCTCGTCTAACGTTAGTGGATCTACAGGTTTTCCATCACCCTCAATTGTTATGAATTTGTATCTCCAATGACTATCTTTATGTCATGTCCTGGTTCCTCTCCATAAATCTTTTCTAAAAGCTAATAGAACTCCTCCTACACGTCAGCGGATTGGTCCTCCGTCGGTGGATCACATTGATCAGGCTGCAGTTAAAGAATTTAGCCTTAATCCTCAAATGAACCACCACCAAATAACACGCTTGATTTGATGTCCATGCCATACGAAATTTACACCATGCTGTGCTTTATTACCGTCCCTGTTGCAGATGAAAACTTGATCTACTACCCGGAACTCGTGTTGTACCGTTTTCGGATCTCGCACTTCATAAATGACTGCAACCTTCAACCTTCACCTGCTAGGATATCCGCAAGTGTTTCGGTTGAAGCAGAGACCTGATATCCGGATAACCGAGTTTCCAGAAATCGTTGTCCTTTTCCATTAGTCTGGGTCAATACGAAATATTCTGTTGTGATTCATTTCCTAAATTATTTACACTAGGCTATACAGCTTAGTCTTGCGATAAGTATACCGCTTTGGATATAGCAATGAAACACGTTTCATAAATTAGCTGTCCGCTGCGGATCAGTCGCTGTTGTACGCCGCCCACAACTTGGGGTACAGCCACGCACATGATAAGAAAACGACAATCTACAGACGCTCATGGTTTGCAAGGCTATTCCTTAAATCAACACACAACACCCTGCTAGCATACAATCTTGGTGTTCACCAATATTGGCTACCCACTAAGGTTGCTCATACTCAGGTGGTACCATCTTACCGTTAGTAAATAGAGGAACAACTGACTATTCACAGTTCAGTAATACTATAACTTATTCACTTAACTAAAATTATCTAAATTGAATGGAAGAACGGCCGGAAATCATGACGCATAGACTGCCCTACCCCTGCCTCATTCGAGGGATAGCTATAGATGAGTCGAAAGCAACTAGAGTCACTGCCTCTCACTCTCTCGGGGTCTGCACTATGCAGAATACAGAATACACAACACAATTCGATGCGTATATTTTCATGCATCTAGGTAATTTTTTTGTCAGTATTGGTTGACAGCAAAGTCCAAATCGCGAGGTTGATTGCTCACGAAACTAGCCTCTCAAGTGGTCTACTGTTTAGCATGCTTTGAGGCATGTAGCGCAGTTTGGGTGAAACCACATGTCGGCCAAATCTTACGCTTGCTTGGTGAATAAAACCCGTAATCTACCTCCAATAGCGGTTTTTTTTTTCAACAATAGCCGTCTTCATAATTCAATAGATAGAGTCAGTAGATTTGTTGCATTAGCCCCGTAACTATCTGGTACTCTAATAGCCGGCTGTGAAGTCTGTCGAGAAAGAAGGGCCAAATCTTAGGAAAGACGTTTAAACCCAAAGCTTTGCTTTTGCATCTTCATAATTAATAATATATCCATTTGATGTGAAATGAGTTCCATCACTGAACACAATTGTGAAATATCGAATCTTCTTCAAGTTGATATGAATCTTATCCTCCAAATACTTGACGCTTAGGTAGGATATTCGGCTTCAGTTCTTTAATCTGTATTTTATATGATTTTAGGCAAAGATTCTTGCGTAAAATCTTCTATGTCGTCAACTAACACAATCCCAATGGTTGAAGATGGTTGTTGGCCAGCAAATTCTCGGTCACCATCAATACTCTAGATAAAACAGCAATATTTTTTTCTGCGAAGACGGGTCGGTGGTTTGATGTCTAAGAGAGTTGAATTCACCTAAAAGAGTAAAAATGTCCGAGAAAGTAAAAATCACTCTTTGTATAAAAATTATAGGTCAACAAGCAAAATTTACTAAACAAATTTTACAACTAAAGTGCATTTATCAAACCCATTCCATGTTAAACAAGAACCAACAATTAGGAAGAACGTTGCTCTTGCACACGATAAACAGATCCATAACAACATCAGTTGGAGAGCATTAGGAAAGGTCCCCAATCAGAATCACCCGCCTGTCTAAAGCAGCACATTTACGATTTACCGAGAAGAAAACTGTGTGTCCTGAATAAAAGAGTATTCATAAAACAAATGCCCAAACCGACAGGATCACCGTCGTCGGCCTAGGAAAGAATGCAACTGATGTGCAATCATCACCACGGCTGTTGCTTTTCTTCCTTTCACGTCTTTTCGACAAAGAGTGGGTGGCAAGATTGCGTACTAGGAGTAAATGGCGCGGGGCAATCTCATTATCATCATACTGTGCTGAGCTTAGATTGGAATGGAATAGAAACTTGCTAGAGTGCAAAGAAAGAAACGGAAGCTAAATTGCTATGATGCACATGGAGTGAAACGAAGCAAAGCTAGGATAAAAAATAATTCTTTGTGGTGCAAAATATGGTGCATTGAACAGCAGCACAGAAACTAAATGTTGTGTTGTGAACAATGCAGAAAGTCTCACTGCCGATTATTTCTGAATCACGGATTTTTTATTCTAAGGACTGTGGGTTAAATTTCATACTTTTCACTTAACGAAAACGATCAATGTTTTCGCCAAATTTTCCACTTCTTTTCTCCACTATGTGATGATATCGACTGCAAGGTGGCATATAGCCCCTAATATCCTGCATGCATTTAATCTAGTGGGAAAGAATTTCCAAAGCTCGAACTCTCACAGAGAGAATTTCAAAACGGCACGGAAACAATTTAAGGAATTCCGGCAATATCAGAAAATCTGCACCAGAGGAGTAGAAACTTTGGCCAACACTAAGCTGTCGCTTCCTTTCAAGGTTATCTCAGCTGAGTCAGCAGTGGGTTGTCATAACACTAGGGCATACCGAAAGGATGCATCTGTTGACGATACACATATGGTAGAGCAGAAAATGAGTTCGTTACCTCTCGGACGAAAAAGAAAAAAATTAAATTAAAAGTGTTGAAATCTAGACCCACTTAATAAGGGTTTCAGGAAAAAAATAATCCGTTTTGTAACTATAACTAAAGTTGAGAAGTTAAACCCACATTTCGTCCTGCAACTTGATACTGAGCAAGGTTCGCCGTCAATCGTCATTAGTTAGAATGAAACAGTAAGCAGCGGCTGACGTTTTCATTTGATAAGGCATGTGACTAAACAACTACATAGTGCCAGGAATGACACCCAAAGAGCAGCACTAAGCAGCAGTTGAGTTACGCAATCAATTTACCACTGAGGGATTCATCAATCTTCTACTCCTCTGGGGCAAACACATGCCAGAGAGCATGATTTACGAGCAATTTTCACCCTGCAAAGCACTGTACGTACTGTCCGGTGGCATATCCCGAGCAGGACGTCATAACAATATTTTTGTTTGTTTTGCTACAACAGCAGTAATATAATGTACCATAATGAAAATGAACTCTGGTTTTTCTCTAGGATGTAACTGATTTTTTGTAAGTATCTAAATTTTTGTTAGTCGAATGACATAGGATCAAACTCGAGTATGAAATTACTTGATTTTTATCAACGAAAACTGATGTTGATTTAATTTTTATCCATACTCGGTATACGGTAAACGGTAGGATGAGTTGAATTATGTAATTGCCAATGCACGGGGTTTGCACTGACTCATTTAGGACAAACTTCCTGTTAAGCTCAAATACACAAGTGGAAAAGTGATGAGTGATGCTTACTATTCAACCAACCAACAGATAAGCTATATTATCTTTTGAAACTCAAGGTTGTAGGTATACGGGCAAAGAATCAAAAACAGTACAGTTGATGGAACATAACTATTCCCTATAATTAAAAATTCTCTGAATTTGTAGCATTTTTGCCTGTGAAGTCGTATGCAGAAATCACCTTCATTGTATTTTTGACTACCATTTCTTATGATAATCTATTATTAGGATATGTGTATTGAAATTTAACAGAGTTCTGGTGTTGATAGCGAATTAACATCAAGGAAGATCAAATAATAGCATAATCATACATGTTTGACGAACTATATTTGAAATTCACGATAGTTTTCTTTCTCACAGTCATATGACGCATGATATTGCACAAGTTCAGAGAAAATAATTACAGAATGTGTCAGCAGGGCACATGATACGATGAAGCGCAGAGTTTTCGATTGCACAGCTGACAGTTTTCTCGGGAGCAACTTTGAAGGAAGGTAGGAGGCAGCAGACTGTCTTGTTACGCTGCAAGATAAAATTAAGCTTCTTAAGACCTGCTAAATTCAGCATAGCACCTTTTGTGCTGCTGCTACTGCTGCCGCTAAGAACAATCAAGCCAAAATTTTCTCAAAAGTTAGTTAGCCAGGGTGTTTAAACGAGTGCATCCCGCTCGCCCGGTGAGTGCAGTGTGCAGTGGAGGCAGTCAGATAGAAGCGGGTGCACTTGCATTAGTTTGGCTAACTCCAAAGCCAATATAGTAAAGTTCAAGACTTTGCTTCTGCTTTGAAAGGATAGAAAATTTAAATATAAATTGATTATGTCACTCAAACTGGCATCTGAAAGCAGTGTAAAGAGGAAAACTTTCACTTCGCCAAGTGTTGGGAACAAGTCCGATTTTGGGTTCGTTTATGTACAGTGACAGTCGGTTTGCAAACCGCTGATTCAGTATTCAATGAAACTTTTTCGCCGATGGAAGACTTCAGCAGCCACCGCCTTCAGAGATAGCACAATTATGAAACTAAATTTATCCATAACTAATAATGGACGCGTTTTTCGAATTCTTCGAGATGACAGTATTAAGTTTATAGTCACAAGCTTGCTTAAAAATGTTGCAGTTTAAGAAAAGTTAGTAAGAATTATTTTTGGCGTTAAGAAATGGAAGGTTCAACTAAGTAATCATTTTTTGCTGTTTTACATGTCTCTGATTCTGTCACGGTCTAACGTAAACTTTGTTTGTAAAGTAAAGGAGTTTTTGGTGCGAAGAACGATAAACTGGATGAAACTGGGAAAATTTCACCGAGTTTCATTCACAATTTCAATCAGGAAGAAATTCAGACAAATAAAACTGGCACGTAATTGAATCGAACCATAATTTAAATTACCTTCTCTAATTTCAGATTGACGAACTAACTGAGGTGGAACCAACATCAATTATTTTGAGATACTGCAAGAGAAAGGTAAGTAATGTGGCTAACACTTATATCTTGTAGGGCAAGTTTTCCCATTTTTTGGGAATTGGGGTCTTACTTACTTAAGTGACTTGCCGTTTTAAGACAAAACCACCAGCTCAACAAGGTCTCCGTATAACAAGGATTCTCCAAATAACTTGGTTGTGGGCTACCGCTCTTTAATCCCTTGGACACTGAGTACGCTCCGCCTGATATCGCTCCACGTGGTCTAACCATCTTGCTCGCTGTGCTCCTAGTCGTCTTGTTCTTACCGGATTTGAGAAAAACACCATCTTTCTAGAGTAGTTGTTCGGCATTCTTGCAACATGCCCTGCCTATCGTATCCGTTTTCATGCCCGTAGAGAACAACCGATGACCTCCAGGTGTACTTGTGTAGGAGTCTGCTAGAAGATCGGCCATGTTCATGGAGTGTTCTAGATCAATCAAAAGCTCGTCCAGTTAGTCCAAACTTTAAACCAATTTAAATCCCAATTTAACTCCCGCATTAAGGCCTATTTCGAGTTCTATTTCAAACCCGGTGCCAAGCCCAGTTTCAAGTGAAATTACTAGTTCCAATTAATGTCCAATTTTGTGTCCTATTTTATGATCATTTCATGTCCAATTTAAAGTCCCATTTCAACTTAAATTTCAATTTTCAACTTCAACTTAAGTTCAATTTTAAATCCAATTTCAAATCCAATGTTAAGGCCAATTGAAGACTCATTTTAAGTCTAATTTCAAATCCAATTTCAAGTAAGTTTTGAGTAAAATTTCAATCCTAATTTAAACTCCGGTTTCTTGTTTTTCTTGTTTTATTTCAAATGCGATTTGAAGTTCAATTTCAAGTTTATTTCTTTCCAGTTTAAAGTCTAATTTAAAATCCACTATCGAATAACATGTACAATTTCAAAGTCAGTTTAAAGGGCACGTGCCCCACCGTTTTTTTTTTTGTAGCTGGGCGCACCAGGTCTGTAAGTGTCGCTCTAAACAGACCTGTGAATGATTTTTTGAACGGTTACCAATAATAGGTGATATAACTACGAACGTGGAATTATATGGGTCATTCCACGTCAAGTGACCGAGAAAAAGTACAAACTTGTAATCGACCTTCTCGGATTTTCACCAAACTCAACCAGATTGTTCGTTATGGGTCAAGAAGCAAAAATCCCAAGTTTGGTGCCGATTGGACTTTCCCTCGATTTTTGGGAACCCCCCCTTTTATTAGAAAAAGCATCATTTTCGTCAATTTCGTTTATTTCCTTTTGCTTATATCTTCGTAAATATTCAGTTTAGAAAAAAACTCTGATGTACATTTTCATGGGAAATCATCTGAGTAATCCGACAAAAATATTAGTTTTTTGGGGCAGTGCTGCCAAATACTTTTATTTTCGATTTGAAAACTAAATTTGTATTTTTCTCTCAATGAGTACAATTTGATCTCAAAAATTTTAACACCATCATGTTCCTCAGACTTTTTTACATAAGTATCACTCAAAACTACCAGGTGTTCCGTCCCTTTCGCGAGATATAGCGTTTTGAAACAAACAATTCCCAATTTTTCAAGTAAAATCATGAACAAAATAAAATTTCCTAGCAAGAAGCAAATGACAAAACAAAGCAAAATTATTCTGGTTTAATCTAAAGCAACATTGCGCTGTTGTGAAAGCACATAAACAGTATATAATACAACTAAAGTTTATTTTTGAGCGTCTTATCAGAATACGAAAATTGAGTGAACGAAAAGTCAAACAAACAATTCCTAGGGTCTCATACCTTCAACCATGTGAGATGACTAGCAGCAGAGGTGACACAATGTCAACTGCTAAATGCAAAAAAATATCAATGCCTAATTGCTTTTATCGAAAATCTGTAGTGTATTGACGAAATGAGCAGTATATATCATTGTTTAGGTTTCTATATAATTCATATGAAATAAATTAGTTGTTCGCCGGAGTTGCGAAGAAAAGGAAATATTGAAGGATCGCTTCCTGTCAGCAGCATCTATTCCTGGTATCCGATCTATGCATACCGCAATTCCTGTTAGTACCAACTCTGTTATAATGAAAACGGTTTCCGAATCAAATTCAGGGACTACATATAAAGTATCAAAAAAATAAGCAGAAAAGGCACTAGGAAATAATTATTTGGAGAAATACAAATATATTAATACTGTTAATACAGTAGAATCAATATATATAGAATGCCAGTGTCGCTGTTTTTCTATAGGACTCATTGTGGTAAACATGATGCTAACAATCTGTATCAAGTCTATGAATCGGGAACTTCATTGTCAAAGTTGCTCATTGTTATTTATCTGTGTGCTGGTTGGTGCTGTCATCAGTGCGTTCTCCGCTGTGTTTTTATGCCAGTGAAATGGTTTTAAACGTTCTTTTTATTTTCGTCCGGATGAATCGATGAATAGAATCTCACAACTGCGCCCTTTTGCACCGATTTTTTCAGAAATTTGAAGAAATTTGAAATTTCCAATCACATTACTTGGCAGCCATATTTGAAATTTTAAACTGGTTGTCAAAGTTTGACAATGAGATTCCCCTTTTGATGAATCTCAGGCACACACACATTTGCATATATAATGTAAATACATTATCTGAACACGTGTGATGTTTACCACGCGCACTGCAGCGACACTGGCATTCTATATATATATATATATATATATATATATATATATATATATATATATATATATATATATATATATATATATATATATATATATATATATATAATCACTCGAAACGAGAATCGCAATGCCACCTCAGTTCGAAACCAGACATTTATGAAGCCTTTAAGTAGAAGGTGAAAAGCGTATCTGTTTCTTTCACTCAACTTTCGTATACTGCTAAGACGCTCAAAAACAAACTTTTATTATATTATATACTGTTTATGTGCTTCCACAACAGCGCAATGTTGCTTTAGTTTAAACCAGATTGATTTTGCTTATTTTGTTATTTGCTTATTGCTAGGCAGTTTCATTTTGTTTTGGGTGACATTCTATTAGTCTTCAATTGTCTGACTTCTAGCCTCTTGATCACGAACCAGGATACTGCTAGAATTTGAAGGCACCCGCAGCAGGTACTCTTTTCCGTTTCCTTCTATTATATCGCCATTAAAGTGTCCATTGAAGAGATCTCATACAACGTGCGCTTGTCATTATCCCGGAATAGTTGTTATTGTTCTCCACGATTTTTATCCACATTCTGGCGCTTTTCTTCCTCAAGTCCTCCACATTCCTCGAAGCCTTTATTATAAAATCAATTTCAAGTCTTTAATTTGTGGCGTGAATTCACGCCGAATTTTCTGACTCGAACTCTCTGACGCTCTCGGCTGTATGCAATTATTATATTTTGTTAGGCTGCCTAGGTAGGACCAGAGTTGACTTCATAGGGCTGCCATCTTGGTTTTAACGTTCGGAACAACACGTTTCTCTAATCATTCACCTGTTCCAGGTTAGATGCTGTTATGGAGTGCATGGAGTATAGGGATGGGAAAACTATCATTGATTACTGATAGTTATCAGTAAGCAAGAATATCACTAAGTATCAGTAAGGTTCCGCAGCTATTGATGCTTACTGATACCACAGACTAACAGACGTAATACCGAAGCCTCATTTGATCGCCAATAAAAACGATCATTTCAAATATTCACTTAACCCAAGACTCAAACAACAGTCGCTGCGCGAGAACGACGCTCACTTCCGCAGGTGCTGTTGTCAGATGATATATAAGCAAATTTATAGCATTGCTAAATTTATAGCAAGCTGCCTTGCGTAGCGGGAAGACTGCACCAGGTGATGCTAGTGTTTTTTCTAAGTTTTAAAGGTGTCATTGAAACGATGTTTTGTTAGAAAATATGTTCGAAGTGTTACGTCTGTTAGTCTGTGCTGATACAGTTACGTCGTCTCTTTAGAAAAATCAGTTGGATTAAAGTTAATGGTCGGTAGTTGCGTACGATAGACGAGAGTAATATTGTCGTCGTTGTCGTCAGCAGCCTAGAGCCGCGGTGGCTCGTGCTGTGTCAAGCAGTCGTCTCTATTCAACTCGATCGATCGTCTAAAAAGTCATAAATCGCTATATCAAGAAATTACATGTATTATTATTGACGAAGGCGAGAAATCCCAAATATATAAGCTCATGGATCACTTCGAATTCAGCGCCGTAAATAGTAACTGTCTGACGGTGGCTAACGAACGTTGTTTTCTCTCAAGCCTTTATCAACCTTATACTTAGCCCAAGCCTCCAAGCTACCGTTTTTAATCTGGTCTTACAGATCTCAGAACTTATCCAATACGCCCTTGATTTATTATCAGATCGTGCGGGGATTTTTTACTATTACGGTTCAGTCGGATTTCGACATAATTATCTTACTTGAAGATGTGACCATGCTCGGCAGATAAAACAACGGGAAAGCTCACGGTGGTTTTGGGGTGATTTCTGCCTCATCGACTCTTCCCTATTAATGAAATGAAGTATACCACCACGCATACATATAAAGATTATTTGACATTAACTGAGGCCCTCGATGAGGCTGTTTGCAGTAGGAATAATATCAACAACATCAAATTTCAAACTCCCGGATCTCCTCCTCCACTCTTTGCTCCCCTCTCACTCCTACATAAACGATCCGCAGCTAATGTCATTCTCGTTAGTGATGAAACCGCAAATTACTTAATACTAGGTAGCGCTGCTAGTAACTCACTAGATTATGCAGCCAATAGGACACCAGACGAACCGTTGCTTTTCAAGAGATGGAGCTTTTCTAGTGGTAGTAAAATCAAAATTTCTCACCAGGCTTGCTGATAATCGCATCATAACGCCTATTTTTAGTCTTCAAGCAGGAACGCATTCGAAGATTCAATAACGCCTCACTGCTCCAGAATGAAGATAATAATAACACTAGAAAGCTTGCAGCGATGCGACTTGCAAGAGAGTAATGCATAGGCCGAATATTTGTGTTTTATCTTTGCGCTCTCTATTCTTCGCCTTCGGTCCGTTTGCGGTACGAAGCGTACATGATATTCTTCACTCTTCTTCGAATGCTTCGATCTTCATGAAGAAGCGAACAAAAATTTATCACCGAGGCGATGATTAATAGCTTAGTTTAGTTGGCTGCAGATAACGGATAAAATGTAAAAGCAAACTGTTTCCGTATTTTATTTTTGGAAATCTTATAAGATATGTGTATGTATGTATGTGTGAGTGTACGTATGCGCGAGTGTACGTATGTGTGTACTTATAAACGGTTTGCACTCACTTTTCTCAGAGTCGGTAGATAGATTTGGATGATCTTGGTGACAAATGAAAGATCACTATTGAATTTTATATAAGTATATAAGTAAACGAAAACTGTTCTGTTTAAACCTATCAAACGAAAATAAACTATATTTAAACTTGAATACTTAGGAACGTGTATAAAACCGTCAAAACGTGGATAACCAAAACATCTATCAAGTGTCGATTGTATGTATTGATGTATGTATGTGTGCTTGCATGTATGTGTATGAGTATGTGTGTATTTGTGATGCATGTACGTGTGCTTGTAACTTCGCACAGAATTCGCCAAACCGAACCGGGAATTGTCCGCTAAGCCTTCAGAATTGCCAGGTCGGCCGCGAAGAAATATTCTGAGATGTCAGTTTTGTTTTTCAAAAAGAATCAAACTGATTTTCGAATACGGTCGTTTAAAAATAATCCGTGAAACGTGCCAAAATCGGTTTGATCTGTAGCTGGTTTATACAAATAGTTACTCGTAGAATTAAAATAGCAAGAACTAGTTTTCCTATACAAATTTCAAACAAATTTTGCGTTCTTGCAATCAACAAAGACTTGCACTGGACAAACAATTATTTATCTCATTCAATTTCATATTGTTTCCGTAGTTACTGATATTTTACATATATTCATAGAGGACTGAAAAAATGATCATCTATGTGATATATTTTCCTAACCATATGAATATATTTGAAATTAATAAAGGTGTTGATAAAATAAATTAACTGGGTGACGCTAAGAAATGTTTACGCACCCCAGGAAGAGAAATATCACTATTGCACCTAGCACATTCTTGAATTATTTTTATTTAAATAAAACCATTGATAACTAAAATTTTAAAACACAGGGGATAGACGTCTATAATTAGACACATTTTTACCAATTTTTGACGTAGGACTATGTCTTTGTTTACTATACTGGGACTGGGTAGCACTTTGTGAAAACGAAAATAGAAGTGTAACGTTTGAATGAAAGATTTCAAATGCTAATAACAACTAAACTATTGAACGAAACTGAACAATTTATATGTCGTTGGATAGATAAAATGACCAGCAATTTTTTAAGGGTGTAAGAGAGCATTTTTAAGGGGGACGTAAGAGGGGGGCTCCTATACAAATGAAACACAAATTTCCTCAAAATTCAACAACTAATCAAGCAAATGGAACCAAATTTGGCATGCGGGGGTTTCAGAAGGCAGGATTAATTTTCTACGGTGTACTGAGACCTCTTCTCCTTCTGCGAGAGGGGGCTCCCATACAAATGAAATACAAATTTCCTCAAAACTCTAGAACTAATCAAGCAAATCGAACCAAATTTGGAATGTAGGGGTTTCAGAAGGCAAGAATTTTTTCTATGGTAAATTAAGACCCCTTCCTTCTTTAGGAGGGGGACACCTCATACAAATAATATTCAAATTTCCTTATAACTCGAGAACTATTCGAGCCAAAATTGGTTTGTGGGGGTTTTTGGAGGTAAGATGTTTTTCTATGGTGTACTCTGACCCCTTCTTCTTCTAAGGCTCCCATACAAATGAAATATAAAATTCCTCATAACTCTAGAACTAATCAAGCAAATGAAACCAAATTTGGCATGTGGGGTTTTTAGAAGGCAGGAATTTTTTCTATGGTATAATGAGACCCATCCGTCTTTTAACAGAAGGGGGGGGGGATTTTTTCTATGGTGGATTAGAACCTTTGCTTTCTTTAAGAAGGGGAGATCCCATACAAATGAAATACAAATTTCTTCATAACTCGATAACTAATCAAGCAAATGGCACCAAATTTGTGGGGTTTTTTGGAGGTATGAATATATTTATTTTATGATACTTTGAGGCCCCTCACCCCTGTGGTAGGAGGATAATTCATTACCAATTCAACCTTTATGATGCACACAAGTGATTTTTAAGTGAAATTTCTATGTCTCAAAGGTTGCAGGCATTGTACTTGTGAATCCCCGTCCACGTATTTTCAAAGCCAAGAATTCAAGAATTGAATCTGAATATTTCGATCTTCTCTTTTAAACATTCACTTAAACAATGGCACTCAAAGATTCTTATAAACATACATATGCCAGAAATGCAGTTTACATTAGTCTTTGATCTGATGATCTGATATAGTCCTACGTCACCCTTTCGTACAACCCTTAAGGCTGTATACCTTGTAGTTTTTTTATTAATAAACTACACAGAATGGTTTATCACCTGCGAACCTGGATCCTGAGTTCCTTTACAGGTAGTAGATTGTATTTTCTGGCCAAAGCTCACAAATTATAAACATTTTCTTCAAACGTCTGTCAACAAACAATTATTCAACACTTTGTTTAGTTTTTGAGATAAAGGTATACGAAGCTAAAAACGTAATGTTACATGAGCAGCGTCTATCAAATTTGCTTAACATAACGAAAAAAATCATTTTTTCTTTTGTTTTTCGACCGCGAAACCTTAATTTAATAGTAAAAAGTAAGCGTAGCAGCTGATAATACCATCAAGCTTCGTCGACCCTCATATTTCACAGCCTATAGCTATAGCCTATAACTATAGCCATATTCTGTATAAAGATGAACAAAGTTACTTAAGGTTTGTTACAATGTCTTATTTATCGTTATAATTAGACCTACAGTTCGTCGAAGAAGATTATGCAGAATGAAAAAAACTGAATTTTCCTTTTAATTCTACGATTTATAAATGATCGGTGTTAAATCAGACTGCACCAAGTCGCAACATTTAATAAAATGAGTTAATGACAGCAAACGATCAAGAAATTTCTAAGCTACATTATACACTAATCAGACTACATAAATATTGCAAACAGCCAGAGTTATGAGAAGATTTCGAACGATTCATAGCTATAAACCATACAGAGCAGCAAACTTTGAAAGGGGTTTTTCTCGAAATCAAAGTTTTGTTACTTGGTTCGGTCTTCGGTTTGACTTAACGCCGGCCAAATAATAGAATTAAGAGGAAAAGTTTTAGGTTTATCTACCCGCAATGCAACAAATCTTCTGATTCTGTTTACCATCACAACGAATTTTGCCATTCAACATGAATAACTGGTTTCCCTTGTTTCCTAAAATCATTCATTCATTCGCGAGGAAGAACCAAAAAATATTCTTCATGAAGAATGTAGATGATATCGCTCACTATTGAACGCTTCTTTAGCTGAAGACTGCTTTGTGAAACGCATTAACCCGTAGTTCATGAGTGAGCAGTACTTGTTGCCTGCCATACAGGCGATAATTCAGAGCAGAACGAAGAACATGAAAAAACGAAATATGCCGAATAGCTTCAACCGCAAAGCTGATCGAAGCTGATCTGAGAAGCTTTTTTTCACAGGTCGTGTAACTCTCTGGAGAATAACTAACAAAGAGAGTAAAGCGCTTTCGCGATAATCAGCAAGCCTGTTTCTCACCTATCTATGATTACCTACCTAAAAAATAACCACTAATCTCATTTTATTTGTAGTACAGTTACTCTGTTATGCTTAATTTTCATAACTTCTGCCTAATTTTGATAAAAATCCAATTTTTCCTATACCTCTCCATTGCACCTTACTACCATTCTTCCGTGAGACCATTCGCGCGAGAGCCGAAGAAATACGATATTTACCAACTATTTATTCGTTCAGGTGACAAACGTTATATTGCCTTTAACGATAAACACAAAAAAGTCTGAGATGTACGAGAGATTGCTGTTGTCACGCTGAGTAAATTTATTGTCGCGCAAAATTGGGTAGTTTTCAATATGTTACCAAGTACCGACATTTGTTGTATGCAACAGGCAAACATTGATAGTTTCATGCATACTCTCACGCATGGCGCATTTGGTCGAGATTTAAATGACGTATTATTTGGGTCACAATCTCAAGCAAAAGTTTAGCAGACGGAAAACTTTAATATTCCAATTCGATATTAGAGCTCTACAGTAAAGAAAACAGAGAAAAATACACTTTCCTGTGTAATGCAATAACGTGCGACTGAAGTTTTTCTTATCCAGTGGCATGCAAGTCAATGTTTAGTCCCAGCCCAGCATTCATTCCAGTTCGAGTTGGGCTGTTAACCCACCCATCTGAAAAGACATTAGTCTGCACTGCTTACTAACAGTATTATTATAAATATGAAGGGATATATACTAACTTCAAAAATATTTACTCGTACTTTTTGGCTTTTCCTCATGTTTGTAGCGCCAACGATGCAACGTTGCTACCTTTTTTGAGCTCATGGAGAGAAGAGCAGCATAATATGGAAAAGCTTATGCATACATCAGGCAACTTCATGCAGAGCAAGATATATACACACAAATTTGATGCGCAATTATGGTGCTTCCAGTAGTGAACAAAGTACATTTCCTATGATATGCTGAGCTGGGTGCAAAGAAAAGAAAAAGTTCATTTGCAGCTCATGTAGCGCTTTATAGTCTGTGCTCTCGATTCTGTACACACTTTTGTTGTCAAACAGAAACATTCTGCCACAAAGTGGAGCCATTTTCTGTAGACTTTTTACTGACAATCGCGTTGTAGGGAGCGCCAACGAGTTTTCATAAAACTTTCGTTTTGTTTAACTTTTTCAAGTGGAAGAAACGGGCGAGGGTGAAAGTGTTTGCTTGACGTTGATAAATGTTATCTGCCGAATAATGAAATCCAGATGATGATATGTTTGCTTGTAACTGTTATGGTTTTCATAAACTGAAATTCATGGCAAATGGTTTTCATCAACAGGTCATTTCCGAGGTGAATAATTTAGACACTAATGATATTTACTTCAATTAATTGACTGTGCTAAATATCTATCCATCGGCTAAATATTGGCGGTCATCACTCAAAAATAATAAATTCTCATTTCCAACGTACTCACTAAACCCGAACAGTCTTTTATACGTGGATATCGCTTCAAGCTTTGCATTGATTTTAATTTACAAGCCACCATCTGTAGGAAACTAATTCAATTATCCTTCCATCTATTCATCACGCTTTGCTGCGATCCGTCCATTTTCACCGACCGGCCAACTGCCCCTCGCAACACGTCTGGACTTGAAAATGGGGCGTAAAAATTGTCCATAACGGAAAATTACTGTCTCTTCTCGTCGGCCGGAACTGGTAACTGAAAACAAATATCTACCAAAAAATTTTAAAAATAAACTCCGGCGGCCATAAAATCTTATTTTTCTTTTCCCGTGCAGCTACATCGCTAAACCCAAAATGCAACCATAAATTTTCACCAAATATAACGACGGTCGGAACAACACTCGGGAAAAAAACTGGTAAACCCAACACCCGAATAACGCCCAGTTTCTCCGGCCGTATGTCTGCATCCTGGGTCTCGTTGGACTGCGGCCAAATGCTGTCGACGTGGACCTCGGCACCCTGCTGGGACACTTGCAGTCGATCATGGTACTGGTACTGCTGCTCGGTGGCTATGTGCTGCAGTATCTGTCCGGATTTCGGTGAGTGCCGTTTCAAACAATTTTTTCCCCTTTACATACCGTCCAGATTGCCGGATTTCGCTTTTTGCTCGGATGCCAACAATTTGATACAGACAGATGAGTACACTCTGGATGGATGCCGGGTGAGCTGGATGTGTTGGTGTGTCTGATTTAGAACTGTTTTAATCAGTATCATCGCTTTAATCCAACATGCCACGACACAGTGAGCTGGCTTCTGGATTACACCGTTGAGCGTGGCTCATCCATCTTTCGTGGCGAACGAACAAAGTGGTTCAGCAAAGTGTTATATTATTCATTAGGACTGATTTCATTCCGTTTGAAAACGGAAACTGGATGCGCTTTAATCGTGATTTCTAGATGGTACACTAAATATGCAGATATCATCATCAACACAAAATAGAATGAGTATAAGCATTTTTTGAAGTTTGAACGTGACTAAGGCAGTCGTTTTAAAATTAGAAAAACCACACCTAAGTCCTTTGCACTCTAGAGTCAGCATAACTCCTTTGATTTTTGCACCCATTGCATAACCAGGCAAGTCTATAAAAGCATGCCGAAAAAGCTGTATCAAATTGTTTCAGTGTATTTTCACACTCCCAGTAGGTCATATAAATAAAAGAGTTTACTGTGTTTCTCCCGTAAGGTTTACACGGGTAAAGCAAAGCAAACTGTATAATTCATACGGCCTAGTGTCATTTTGGTGCATATTAAAAACACAATTCTTTTACTTTTAAATTCAAATATATGTTTAATACCAGATTTGTATTTCGTCTTCCACCTGCAGTAAAAATTTGTATAACGCGGTGGGTGGTGCTGTACGCCCATCGCGATATCTCAGCTGTCCACTAACCAATAAAGTTGATTTTTGGTAGTTGACTAGGTTATACCACACGCTAAAATTGTACCAAAAATCAACTTTATTGGTTAATGGACAGCTGATTTTGTAATAATAAAAGGAAGAAATATGTAACATTGCTATGAACGACTGTTTCAGTGCGTTGATTTTCCGTCCGTAATGGAAAACCACATAAGTCATGAGACAAGTGCATCGATCTACGAATTTTTTGGCAGCCGCTGGAGAGTCGCAAGCTTAAGTTGCTAGTAATAGCCATATGGAATTCGAGGAAATTCGTCATCTCTTTTATTCTCTAAAATTTCCAATAGAAGTTTTGGAACTATGAGATTGACGTCCATGGAAGGAAGATGTGGTTTGTTATATTAGCATTAGCATTAGCATTAGCATATGTGGGAAGGAAGATGTGGTTTGTTATATCTACAAAAAAACACGATCAGCATGATTGCTGGAATTACCGCAACATTATGCTGATTAACGCCGCCTACAAGGTGCTCACCCAGATTTTGTTACGTCGTCTATCCTATGAAACAAGTGATCTCAAAGGACAGTACCAGGCGGGCTTTACACACGGATAAGTCCACCGTTAAACGTGCTCACACGTTATATTTTCGTGGATTTCAAGGCAGCATCCGATACAGTCGAGCGCGAAGAGTTATGGCATATAATGCACAACAACACTTTTCTAGACAAACTGACGCAGCTGATTAACTCTACTCTGAAGCAAGTGATATACTGCGTGCGTGTTTCGGGGCGCTCTCGAGTCTTTTCGAATTGCGCAGAAGGTTACGGCAAGAGGCTGGATTGTCCTGTAAGTTATTTAACATCGCTATTGAAGGTGTAATCCGGCAAGTTGGCAACGAAACCAGAGTAGCCAACTCCTAGTCCTCGCAAATTACCTTAACGTAATTACCAAAACGGCAAAGGCAATCTATCGACCTATTGACGGCGATGAACTAGAAGTAGTTGATCAGTTCACAATTTCACATATTTGAGATCTCTAGGCGTCGTTGCACTAGCATAATACCTGGGTGGTTCATGCTGTTTCAAGCAGTCGACTACATTCAACTCAATCTTAGGCCTCTCATCAGCAATTTCCCAGGAGTCTCAGAAGCAGCAAGTCGCTTTCAACCTTCCACAGCATCTTCCTCTCGGACACGGTAAGGGCGCATATCTCCATGAGCAACGTCACAACTTCAAGTCCATAAAGAACTACTGCTCTAATAAGGTTTTTGTACATTGAAAGCTCGTATGCTTCTCGATCGTAGCTATTTGCGAAGGGCAAAGTAAGCCCGATTTTCCACAGGAACGGGCCGTTGGATCCCCTTACTAGTGTTGTGATCCCAAATACACAAACTATCACTACTAGATCGTGGCCGTCAACGGTTACCGTCCGTGGGAACCACGCGTTTGTCTTCTTTGAGCCTCTTCCTTTCACGGAACTAATCTCAGACGCATTAATTTTTAACCCTTCTGTGGATGGTGGAAACCTTCGGGTTTCTGCCAGAGGCGAGTATTTGTATGACAGTTTTATTCTTCCTGCATTGAATGATACCGTATTGCAGCATGACGTCACCTATGAAAATGGAATCCGGATAGCCTATCAGAACGTGCGCGGCCTGCGGATAAAAATCGACGAGCTTTTCTTGACGGCCTTTGAGTGCAATCTAGACATCATCATCTTAACGGAAACCGGCTTAGATAACTGAATTAATTCATTGCAACTTTTTGGTTCATCATTCAACGTTTTTCGTTGCGATCGTAATCCCTCCAACAGCGACAAATTCAGCTTTGGTGGAGCGTTGATTGCGGTTGCGCAGCGCCACCCTAACTCAATTATAGAGACTGTGAATAGAAAATCTGAATCTGAAGCAGATTTGTGTGAGGACTACTGTTGGTGAGCTGCTTTGTAAATGTGCAGATAAGGACGTTTTGCTGATTTGTGGTGATTTTAGTCAACCACGACCTGTATGGGGTGTAAATTCGTTAGCTGTTGCTGCTCGTCTCCCAGCTGCCGGAGCGGCGCTGAGAGACGGTATGATTTTTTTCAATTTAAATCAAATCAATTTCCAAACAAATCACTTAGGACGCACACTGGATTTAGTGTTCTGGTCTCCCGATCACCGACTGTTGGCTGAAGGCAGCATCATTCCGCTCCTCCCTGTCGATCCTCACCATCCGCCTCTTACTATAACAATACGTACTACCTGCAATAACAGCGCTGCGTTTGCTCGTGTAGGTAACGATAACGAGAAAAGATCGTTGTATTATCGCAAGATTAATTTCATTGCTTTGACGGATTACTTATCGAGCTATGATTGGGGAATCTTGCATGATTACTCTGATGTTGGCGACATGACAGCGACTTTCTGCAACATAATCGAGTAGTTGTTTAAATTTGAACCTGCCGTTTTTGAAGCGTCACAATTCACCTGGGCGGAGTACCGTTCGTTTGCGTGAACTAAAGAACAATTCGAACAATTCTCAGCGCAAACATCGATGATTACCATCGCCTGAATTGAATTCTTCAGTTGGGCTCAAACGAGCGACAGCGAGTAAGGAGAGGATCACCCCTGCGAAATGGTATTTTCCACGAAAAAGTTTGCCTTGAAATGGTACATTCCGCGTAAGGTTTTTCGCGAAATGATATTCGGCGAAATGTTATACAATCATGGCGAATATCTGGCTATGGCTATCCGCTTTATCACCCGCTTTCTGGCTAAGCAATGGGGGGGAGTTGTTTTCTACTTTACTGTGAGGAAAAATTGCATGTTTGTATATTAAATTACCCATGCTTTCATAGTTACGTAACTGCCAAAATGAATCATCTAAGGTTGAACTCCTCAGAAACTTAGATGACAAACGCGAGATTGTGACAAAGATTATTCGAGATTCATGATTTATGTACAACACAGTTTCATTTGTTGCAATACTAAGTTTGTCGGGTCAGCTAGTAAATAAATAAATAAATAGATAAATAAATAAATAAAAACCCAATCCTCCTAAACTCCTAAACTCCACTTGCAATCTGGCGTCGCAAAGTTCCTAGCTATGATATCAAAGTTATCTGCGAAGCCTAGGAGCTGGCCACTTTTGGTGAAAAGCGTATCTCTTGTTTCAATGCCCGTCGTCGTCGGATCACGCTCTTAAGAGCGTATTGAATTGCGTGCAGTATAAGCCGTCACTTTATTTCAATCCTCGCCTCGCCGCAAGACTCGCCTCAAAAGTTTCTTCGAGATACGCACAAAACAAATTACTCGATCTAATGTAGCTTTGATCAGTCGTGTCAGTCGGTTCGGAAAACCGTTTTCTTGCATTATCTACCGTAGCTGGTCTCGATCGACTTAATCGTATGCTGCTTTGAAGTCAATAAAGATGTGTTGCATGGGCACGTTGTACCTACTCCCAACATTTCGGCAAGATATGTCGGATGGTGCAAATTGGGTCACGAGCTTCCTCACGAAATTCAGTGCTCTCGGTGACAGCCGGCGTAACAGGATCTGGGAGCGTACCTTATATGCAGTGTTTACCAGCATTATGCTGTAATAGTTGGAGCAGTCGAAACGATCACCCTTTATGTTGATGATGGGACTTCTACAAAATCTACTCCTTCCAAATCTCGGAAATAACCGGTGTAGAGCCGATGCCAGCGTTTCTCGGCCATGTTTATAAGGCTGTGTTAGTAGGCTGTCCTTGCCGGCGACATAGTTGGTCTTCAGCAGCTCGATTTCTTGTTTGACTTTGAAGGAGACCGGGTGCTGGAACATTACTATCTTCCATGGGCATTCCTACGTTAGCACCATCGATGTTCATCGAAGAACTTCCACCTGTCACCATCTCGTCCCTCGTCCCTTGTCCCTACACAGTTGCAATTCTTCGTGATATGTGTCCTTCTGCTGGCGGTGGCAGTGCTCAGATAATTTATCCAAGCCATTTTTTCCACTCAACCACTTGTTGGAATTTCCCATCAAGCCAGACATTTCGTTTAAGCAACGGAAATTTACCTAGTACCGAGCTAAAGGACCTGACTCCTCGAAGAAGGCGGTGCCTCATTCAGTATTCGTGTGTAGTTCTCGGCAGATTGCGGGTTATCTAGCTGCCTAATGTTCGGGAAGTGCGGCTTTGACATGTCTGGTATATAGCAGTTTAGCTGCTTCTTGGATGGTCAGGTTCAATATCCGCACCTCGTAGGAAACGTATTATATTTGTGGTGCTAGAGAAGAATCGGCCATCTAAGAGAACGTGATCAATCTGTAGGGATGTGCGATATTTTATCGATACCGGAGGTATCGATATTTTTATTCGATATATCGAGTATCTGGCATCGATATTTTGCCTTGCGATATTATCGGATATCGATACCTTTTCATCCGATATTATAGGTATCGAAAGCTGCAAAAATGCCGGCTCTTCACGCATAACTTTTTGCCAAATCATCAAACTCACGTTTTTCAGTTCTCAACTTACCCCATCGGCAGGCAACCATGTTTTCGCCGCTAACATCTCGTGTGTGCGAAAATGAGATAGCATGTCAGCACTGCGCTTCACTCAACTGCCAGCAGTCTGATTTGGGCCCGCTGTCAAATTTTGAGCCCAGGACATGCTGTCGCTGACGTTCACTACAGCTTGTTAGAGATGTCGTTGGGGTAATTCTCAAGCATTCCAAACAGGCATGTCTAAAAGCTGAACCATACTGCATGCCGCATTTAAAAATTTGAGTCGATACGCTGCTGCCGTGCCTGATGAAATAAACTGCACGCTCAAAAAAGCAACCGCAACCGTTGTCTTTCAGACTTCGATTTTTAACACTTCGGTAACACTCAGGATTGCGTGTGCTAGCTTCGTAAAAGATCCTCGGATATAGGGCACAGGAGGGTATTTTCAGCCCATTAAGCGATGGCATCTATTTTTTCGGCCTATGGCCTAGTTATAGTGCAAGAACAGGTGATTTTGACGTTCTTTGAATAAAAAATAATAGATTACTTACAGTCTTGAGAAAAAAGTTATAACATATTAAAATTGTATGTCGGCAAAGTATTTTTATTGGCGAAAGAAAAGGTAAACATGCTGAATTTAGAAACCTGCTGAAAATACCCTACAGTCCCCTATGCTGGATGTGTGTCTCTTTGCTAGCGTTAGGTTTTCGTATTCCCTTATCTATTTCATTCACTCACACGGCCAACTGAAATGAATATGAAGCGCCTCCAGGTGTGTTTTTGCAAACTTGAGAATACTCTTGAATACGGTGGATGCTGATATCATCGGACTGTTGGGTTAATTGTTTCCTAAAGCCGCCACCGAACATCGTATCGCTGCAAGCGCTGATTGATTTGCAAGAACCATTCATACTGTGAACTGTGAAGCGAGTTACGTATGATTGCTTGCTTTAAACCGATCCTGCTCCTGATTAATTATGTATTCTCTGCCTAAAAATGCGTATCTCATAAATCCAGCCATGCCTTGTGTCACTCAAAATACTTCAAAAAATCGAAAAACTTTTTTTTAACATCAGTTTATTAGATGTTTCCGGAAATGTGTGAACCGGGTGCATTGAAAACTGGCGCTAGAAGTATTACAAATTCAACACCACCGATAAATTGCTAGCAATTCGTGTTTGTTTGAAAAAGAGATGAACTTGGTTGCGTCGTTTTAGGAAATGGTAACGACCGTATACGCTACGTTCGGTGTTTTGCCAATGCCTGATTCTAATTTTGAATTTCATTTCTTGAGATGTAGATTATCTTTAATATTTTCCCCCCTAGAATAACACAATGTGAATGAATAATGTGAGAAGGTTAACTTATGCGAATCTAAATTACATCTAACACTTTTCTGATTATAGGAGTTAATGTAAGCATTTATGCTGCTTCTGTTGAAATATAACAAACTATGCAGCAAATCACCGGGTTTTTCAACAAAGTCTTGCCAGGATATTTTGTTGCAATTTAGACCAATCTATTGTCAATTGCAAGAAAAATTGTACCATCCAAGTGCGATATCGCTAATAAAAGTGCTATTTTGCATTAAATCGTTTCAGTATCTTCGGCGCACTTTTTCGTTATCTTCCAAGCAATAAGTGCGCCGAAGAGACCGAAACGATTTAAGCTGAAATAGCACTTTTATGAGCGATTGCGCACGTATTGATTGGAAAATTTTTCTTGCAATTGACAATATTGAACAAAAAATTGTTTGAAACTGATTAGTTTTAGTCCTGCTGCTTCCAGCAGGGGCTTGCGATGGGTGCCATGTTTTTGTTGCCTACATCTCAGCACATCTCGACAAGGTTGGCAGCAAATTTACCTGTCAGACGGGCGCTTTTCCTGCAATAGCGCCCTTCGTTAAGTCGACTGTCAAACACCGTTCGTTAAGATAGGGATAGCACCCCGCTGGCTTCCAGTTAAAAAGCGCCCGCCTGACCGATAAATCTGATGCCAACACTGTCGAGTGGAACGTATACGGTATCTTGGAGGTGCGGAGATGCCGGTAACGTAACGAGGCAGGTGGCCGCATCGCAAGCCCGTGCCGGATCGTATCGGAAAACTTTCTGAATATTTCGGATTCCAATATCGGTGAATATCGAAGTATCGATATTTGGGTTGCGATATACTCATTACTCAGTATCGGATCGGTCCGATATATTTCGATACCAAATATCGATACTTTGGCTTTCGATTCCCATCCCTACAATCTGGTTCTGGTTGGTCAGATAATCTCCACGTAGCTTTTGAGGATGTCTTTGCTTGGGAAAAAGCTGATTCAGATCACCAGGCCTAGGGAAGCTGCGAAATTTCTACATCGTTGGCCGTTATCGTTCGTGTCGGTGTGCAGGCTATGGGATCGTCTATAGATTTCTTCTCTTTCGATCTAGGCATTTACATCCCCGATGACGATCTTGATGTCCCGTGGCGAATAGCTGACGTAGTCGTATGCACCAGCCATGCATAGAATGCTTCTTCTCATCGTCGAGATTACTTCCATGCGAGCAGTAGGCGTCGTTAATATCGTAATTCAAACAACGGCCTTTTCCCTTCCGTAGATAAATTATCTCGTTGATCATCTTTCAATCTATCACGCAATCACACCCGTTCATTGATAGGGCCACCGCTCTGGTAAAATAAAGTCTTCCAAATCTTTTGACCTTTGCGACAGATTTCCTATACCGCGTTAGCGGGTTTCAAGCTGTTCTGGTAGCCCCTGATCGTCAACTACGAAATTCAGCGATTTGCAGTTTCAGGTGCTAAGTTCGTTGTCCTTGTTTCGTCGTCTTGATTGATGCTAAATTTATTTATCGTTGTGTCCTTAAATGCTGTAGTAATCATTGCCTTACTAGGGCCACCCTACCGAGTCTTACGATTCGTATCGAGACACCACGTTTCTTAATTCAGACGCCCGCTCCGGATCAGACGCTGTCGTTAGTCGCTCCTAACCTGCTCCTAGGTTGCGCAACACAGTGCTGGCATAAGTTGCCCTGACATGGGAACAGACACTCGTGCAAAGGGTAAAGTAGGCCCGATTTCCTGCTTGAATCTGTCGTTAGAACTCCTTCAAACATTTCATTTGTAGAAGTTGAACCTTCCGTTTTTTACACGGCAGATTTCGTAGCCAGCTATAGAAATACAGCACACTTGCGGTTCACCAAGGAGGTGCGGCTCAAACAGCGTCTGTTCTCCATGTTAGGGGCGGCTGATTATTATACTCGTCCTTATGCCAGCAGGGACTCTAAACAGTGCTGTGCACGATGGTCGATGGGTTAGGGGCAGGCCCAACAAGCCGCCCTGGAAAACTAAAAGAAAATAGGGATCGGAACAATCGGCGTCGACCCACGCGACGAAATAAGGACTACGATTGGAAACTCGGGACATGGAATTGCAAATCGCTCGGCTTCCCGGGTTGCGATAGGATAATATATGATGAATTACATCCCCGAAACTTCGAAGTCGTAGCACTGCAGGAACTTTGCTGGACAGGACAGAAGGTATGGAAAAGCGGGCATCGAGCGGCTACTTTCTACCAGAGCTGTGGCACCACCAACGAGCTGGGAACCGGCTTTATAGTACTGGGAAAGATGCGCCAGCGTGTGATTGGTTGGCAACCGATCAACGCAAGGATGTGCAAGTTGAGGATTAAGGGCCGTTTCTTCAATTACAGTATCATCAATGTGCATTGCCCACACGAAGGGAGGCCCGATGACGAGAGGGAGGCGTTCTACGCGCAGCTGGAGCAGGTGTATGATGGCTGTCCGCGACGGGACGTGAAAATCGTCGTCGGTGACATGAACGTGCAGGTAGGACGGGAAGCTATATATAGACCGGTAATCGGGCCAAACAGCCTGCATGCCGCAACGAACGACAACGACCAACGATGCGTAAATTTTGCAGCTTCCCGCGGTATGGTAGTCCAAAGTACCTTCTTCCCCCGCAAAGATATCCACAAGGCCACCTGGAGATCACCAGACCAACGAATAGAAAACCAAATTGACCATATTCTAATCGACGGTAAATTCTTCTCTGATGTTATAAACGTTCGCACCTACCGCAGTGCGAGTATAGATTCGGATCATTTCCTAGTTGCAGTCTGCATGCGCTCAAAACTCTCGACGGTGCATAACACGCGTCGAAGTCGTAAGCCGCGACCCAACATCGAGCAGCTACGACTCACCGGAGTTGCCCAGGAATACGTGCGGCAGCTGGAAGCAGCGCTACCAACGGAAGAGTACCATCCGTACTCTACCCTAGCCATGCACAACATCATGTAAATAAATATTATGCAACAAGCAAAACAAAACAGACAACTCCGATCGTATTGAGACACACGGCGGGCACCGAACGCAAGCACCAGCGCCATGCATACACTTCACAAGTGCACGCATTTTGCTGAGCTGGCTCTCCGACCTGTCGGTGGCCTATGTGACTCGGTGTAAGGACTCGAATTACAAATCCAGAACCCAATGTATCGAACAAAGAATCTTTCTGTCCCAGTAGTCTATCTCTTTTTAGCTTTAAGAATGCATTTAGAATAAGGAAAATATCGATATGCATTACCGATATTTTCCACCAAAATTTAACTATAAAAGCAAACCTTTCAAATAATAAAGCAAGCCATTTCGACTTCAAACTTTGTGCACTCAATGCGACCCCAATCGGGCTATCGCCAACTGAAGAACTAAGTTCCTCAAGCAACCCCGAGATCCGTTGATCTACCACGGGCTATTGCTAAAGTCAAAAGACTAAAGTAAACCTCAATAAACCGTCCGCGTCGATAAACGTAAAACAAGTAATGAACAGTGATGTTATAGCAGCAACTCTTGAAGATGGTTGGAAAAGCATTAAGACCGCCATCGATAGCACTGCTCTAGCGGCACTAGGTACAATGCATTCGAACCGAAGAAACGATTGGTTCGACGGCGAATCCAAGCAATTAGTGCAGGAGAAGAATGCAGCACGTGCGAGAATGCTGCAACACCGTACGAGGGCGAATGTGGATCGATATAAACAAGCACGGAACAGGCAAAACTCGGTCTTCCGGAGGAAAAAGCGCCAACAGGAAGATCGGGATCGCGAGGCGATGGAAGAACTGTACCGTGCTAACGATAAACGGAGGTTCTACGAGAAGTTAAACCGTTCGCGCAAAGGCCATGTGCCGCAGGCCGATATGTGTCGAGACTCAGACGGTAATCTTCTCACGAACGAACGTGAGGTGATCGAGAGGTGGAAGCAGTATTATGACGAGCACCTTAACAGCGATGTAGCTGAACATGGAGGTGACGATATGGCAATAGATCTTGGAGCACGTGCAGAAGACGACAGAATACCAGCCCCTGACCTCCAGGAGGTAGCAGAAGAGATCGGTCGGCTGAAGAACAATAAAGCAGCTGGGGCTGATCAGCTACCCGGCGAGCTGCTGAAATATGGTGGTGACGCACTGGTTAGAGCGTTGCACTGGATCATTGTCAAGATTTGGGAGGATGAGCTACTGCCGGAGGAGTGGACGGAAGGCATCGTGTGTCAGATCTACAAAAAGGGCGACAAGTTGGATTGTTGCAATTACCGCGCAATCACACTGTTGAACGCCGCCTACAAGGTACTCTCCCAACTTTTATGTCGTCGACTATCACCATTTGCAAAGGAGTTCGTGGGGCAATATCAAGCGGGACTCATGGGTGCCCGTGCCACCACGGACCAGATTTTCGCGCTTCGGCAAGTGTTGCAGAAATGTCGCGAATACAACGTGCCCACGCATCATTTATTCATCGACTTCAAATCGGCGTACGACACGATCGATCGAGATCAGCTATGGCAGATTATGCACTACTACGGATTTCCGAATAAACTAACGCGATTGGTCAAGGCGACGATGGATCGAGTAATGTGTGTTGTTCGAGTATCAGGGGCAGTCTCGAGTCCCTTTGGATCTCGAAGAGGGTTACGGCAAGGTGATGGGCTTTCATGTTTGCTGTTTAACATCGCTTTGGAGGGTGTGATAAGAAGAGCGGGTATAGACACGAGTGGCACGATATACACGAAGTCCGTCCAGCTTCTTGGTTTCGCTGACGACGTTGACATCATTACACGTACCTTTGAGAAGATGGCGGAAACGTACATCGGACTGAAAGCTGAAGCCAAACGGATAGGACTTGTCATTAATGTATCGAAAACAAAATACATGAAAGGAAGAGGTTCTAAAGAAGTGAATGCTGACCTCCCTCCCCGGATTCATTTAGACGGTGATGAAATCGAGGTAGTACAAGAGTTCGTGTATCTGGGCTCACTGGTTACATCAGACAACGACACCAGCAGAGAAATACAAAGGCGCATTATGGCAGGAAATCGTGCCTACTTTGGACTCCGTAGGACGCTGCGATCGAACAAAATTCGCCACCGCACGAAGTTAACAATCTACAAGACGCTGATTAGACCGGTAGTCCTTTACGGCCATGAGACATGGACTATGCTCGTGGAGGACCAACGCGACCTTAGTGTTTTCGAACGGAAGGTGTTGCGCACCATCTACGGCGGAGTGCAGATGGAAGACGGAACGTGGAGGAGGCGAATGAATCATGAATTGCATCAGCTGCTTAGGGAACCACCCATCGCCCACACCGCAAAAATCGGTCGCCTGCGATGGGCTGGGCATGTCGTGAGGATGTCCGACGACTGTCCGGTTAAAAAAGTTCTCAATAACGATTCGACTGGAACGAGACGGCGGGGCGCGCAGCGAGCAAGATGGATCAATCAAGTGGAAGGCGACCTGCGGATCCTACGTAGACTACGTGGCTGGCGAATTGCGGCCATGGACCGAGTAGAATGGAGACGACTTCTTCGTACAGCAGAGGAAACCACGGCCTGGAGCTGATTAAGTAAGTAAGTAACACTTGCGGTATTATGATTCTTTGGACTCTAACAGTCTATCCCAGCCGAGATTCGAACATACGACCACTGACTTGAAGAGTATCTAAGTGTCAACCTCCATGTCAAACTGAAGATAGGTTAGTTCTTCTTATTTTGTTTTCTGCGAGAACCAGCGATCCAAAATACACACTTGTTCACTTGTCCACTTGTTCGTTAGTCGTCTCCTTTGAACCTCTACTATTTAGTTACTATTTACTATTTTTACTATGGGTTGAAACATTTGTATTTTACTTTTAAAAATGGCCTCTTTCTGTTTCAAGCTCGTAAACATAAGCTAAACACATCTTGCAAATCTGTAGTATAATGTAGAAAGATGATTTAATTGAATATATTCAACAGTTGAGACAGCTTCCTATTTCCCAAGTGAGTCCATTTAACAGTTTCACCTGTCTTCTCTTGGTGTACTTTCATTCCAACGATGAAAAAATCAATGAAAAACTCAACCATTTTCTGTTTGCCAGTTTCCACGTAACCAGCTGGAATAATTCTAAATATGTAGTACATTGTCATAAACAAGTCCCAGCGGATTCTTTTCCATTCATGAATCACGGTTCATAACGAACAATGGTTATCTCGCCACATGCATCGATAAACCATTATTCATGAATGCATTGGAATGTATGCAGATAACATGTCCATTTTTTCAATCATCTTGCAGCGCAATCAATTTTTCTGTTGAAGGACAGCACTCCAACCCACATCCAACCCCCTATCACCATTACGTCAAGCTAATCGCTTGATAGTCACCCCTCAGGTGGTCGGTACGAAAGCAATCTCATCTTTGTAGGAGCTTGAGTTGTGTCCATTTAAATCTTTTCCGAGCGGTGGAGCACGAAAAAAATCAACCGTGGGGAAAAATTTTTATATGATAAAAATAAAACATAAATATTCATTTATGCTCCAACGTTCCGGGAACGATAACCCAAGCGAACATGTGTAGCGAATTCAGAATTCCACAACGTGTGACCCCTTTACTCTGACTAAGCCAAACTGACAGCTGTGGGTATCCCAAGAGTGACGGTGCAGGATGTCTGTCTAAGTCCCAGAATGACTATCGTTCGACTATCTCGAAGAGTGACCGATGACTGTGCTATGGTAATTCAGAGGAAAATTTATTCAATACGATAACATCAATTGTTCAATTTTCATGCCACTTGGCGGGAGCATTTTTCGGCAAATGTCAAGCAGGATTAGGATCGAAGTGGGTTATACAAATGTGAATGACCTAAAAACTGGTTATTGTTTTCAGTGGCAACAATCTGTTTGTGGCTGAAAATAATCTAGTTTCGAGTAAAATCACTAGTTTGACCTCTTTACGCGAAAATTAACGAACTAGATTAGGAAAATCTATGGCTTTTCGCTATGCTTGAAATTAGCAACGGAGTGGTCTGCCATCTACGTTCAAAAAATTCTTCGTTGTGGTCACAACGTAGATCTAGATGTGCTAGAGAGACGAGGGGATGTAGAATGCCAACAGCAAGGTGGTCACAAAAATACTATTGTGGCTGCAGTGACTGCACAAAACTACACCAACCTAACTTTTTCAAGCTTTTTTCTTCTTGTTCTAAATAAAAGTACACAAACAAAGGATGTTCAATTCATTGAGCTTAGTGAAATGTAATTTGAAGTCTGTCCTTTGGCTCTGTTTTTAATTTAATATTCTTAAGCAGTCAGCCATGCACCGTGCAGGGTTTCCGATCCATTAATTTTCGATTGACCTATGCGACGTTTCCTCAGAAAGTTCCATGTGAAAAATTTATTCCCCGACACAGATATTCAGTTCAACGTGTCACGTGCACTAGGATAAACTTCATTTGACCTACAATACTCTCGTTCAACTAGGATACAACTGGACAGTGCTCCGGTGGAAAATATCCCCTTTTTTACTAATTCTCCTTTGTATCCCAGACTGGCGAGGTACTAGCGGGAAGCATTGCACGAAATGTGCTTCTATTTTACATGTAAGCAAAACTACGTGCACCGACAATGCCTCCGTCGTTCGTTCTCATCAAAGGATTTACCCGAGTCCGCCTGCGGTCATCATCATATGCGGCCACCAGGAGAGCCAAAGAATACAAAACCTACCCACACGGAAAATGATGAGATGGAGGCAAAAACTCGCTTTACACAAGAATGCCAACTGCAAAAGTGCTGAAAAGTGAACATTGTCAAACATGAATCCTCATCCAACTTTATGCTCCCTGTTGGCATTGTGCTTGTGAAATTTTGCATTCATTTATCCCAACACCTTCACGTTAGATTGCGCAAAGTTGTTGACGTAGTAAAAAGCTATTGTTCCAACAGATTCCTGTTTTAAACTCTTAAAAAACATTGTTATAATTAATTGAATAATCTAACAAGCCCATACTGGAAATCTTGAACTAAAGTTAAAGAAATATTTGCTCGGAAAACCAAAGTCAATAACACAAATGGACCAAAATCATAGATTCTTGATAAACAAAACCATCTGCATTCCACTGTTCAATTATCTTAAACTTCATCACGTATAATCTAACGAACCTTGCCCTCGATAGCCCGGAAAATTTGCATGAACTTAAGTCCCGGTCCCTGGCAAAATTGTTCCTGGCACAAATATCAATTCTCTCCGGCGTACAGCTGCACAGTTTCCGAAGGAATCAATACTAAGTGCATTGAAATGGGTAAGAGCCACACCGAAGCGACATAAATATGATTTTTGTTTTCGAGAAAAGCTTACTTTTCCAAATTTGCATACATACGAGTTTCATATGGTAGCAGCATGGCACAACATGTCGCACATTCTCCCATTTGCCGGGCCCGATATTGGAAGCTTAAAATCCAACAAGGCCCTTCAATGTGGAAGGCTGCCTAATCCCAAAGCGTAGGTACCAGCCAAGTAACCAAGCAAGGTCCATCTGTTGACGATGATATCGAAGGCATTGTGGCCTAAGTGTAAGTTTTGATGTTTGCTTTACTTGAAAGGTTGTTTTACAACAACTCCCGAGAAGGTGCCGAGCTAACACATTTTTGCCCATGCTTCGGTTGCCTCAGCTGGTGATCTTGAGGGCAACCGGAAGCTTTGCTTTTGTCTCTTTTTTTTCTGGCGCGCCAAGGGAAATTAATGTATTTAAACAAGTGCAGTAACAACGCACCAAGTGCATGCAAACTGGTAGACGATGTGTTGGTGGAGCATGTTTGGAGCTTTAGTATTTTTGATGTCCTTGCAGATTGAAAATAAAAATGATTTGTGTATGGTTGTAATTTTGTATGATTTACGATATGGTTATAGTGACAAGTCTAGTGTTAAAACAAAAATGCTTACTCTGGTTATCCGATTGAAAAGTTAATCGTTAATACCAAAAGCCAAATGTTATTCGTATGAACTGTTTATTATATTGGCTTTCGATACGTTCTTTCTACTTGAAAAAATACGCAAACATTTTATTTGTTTCATTAAATTAATCTACAATTATTAATTGTGTCTCATGAAATTTGCATCTGACTAACTGAATAATGATTACCTACTTACTTTTACTTTTACCGGACAATCCGATTAATAATCAGTACCATCCTCGTCAATGGTACTAGATGGGCTCCCATCCTTCAATCTCATCCTCGTCACATCCAACTGGTACAAGCTGTGTCTTGGGGTTGTTCACTATAAAATGTCGGCAAACCGGCGTAGAAAATACAAATTCATTTACTAGGTTTATTTACTTTGCTCGATTGGTTCCAATAATGAAACAGCGATGATGACGCAATTTGACATTTTATCTGTCAAAAGCCAAAAACGACTCTTTTTACGACCGTTCAAAAACACGACTGTTTCAACCGTCGTATCCAGTAAGGGAATGCACGCACAATAAATATCTCTTAACAAATTCGGAATCATAACTAAAGCTTGATAAAGTGCGCCCAAGTTGATTTTCAATCGTATAAAATGATAATAACTGACATACATACGATTTTCAGTAAAAACTGTATAGCATTACGGAGCGAGTCGCGCTTAATCGGCTATTATCGTATATAAATACTTATATAGTCGGAACACTTATAATTACTCATAATCTCGTATATCGTTTTCAAAATAGTACGGATATGCCAGTTTTCCACATCAAATACCATTTATTAGCATGCATATTTGTATGTAATGCCGTAATTTTTATCTTTACTTACTTACTTACTCTACTTTACTGGCAACGGTCCGTTACCGATCCTGCGCCGAACGAATTATGGTCCTCCAGTACCGTCGGTCCTGGGCTGCCGTTCTCCAATCCCCACGAACACCAGCTGAACGTGCATCGTCTTCGACAGCACACACCCACCGGGTGCGGGGTCTGCCTCGGAGTCTACGGCCTCTTCCTGGTTCTCTGCTGAAAATAGTTTTGGCTACTCTTTCATCGGACATTCTGGCCACGTGTCCAGCCCACCGCAGCCTGCCACATTGCACTACCTTCACTATATCAGCATATTTGTATACTTGGTACAGCTCGTGATTCATTGCGTCTGCGCCACACTCCATTTTCCATTTTGCCACCAAGTATAGATCGCAGAATTTTACGCTCAAAAACCCCAAGCACTCGCCGATCAGCTTCCTTTAGCGTCCATGATTCGTGTCCGTAAAGGGCCACCGGAAGGATTAGTGTTCTGTAGAGCGCCAGTTTTGTGCGAATTTGCAAACTACGGGACTTCAGCTGGCTACGTAATTGGTAGAAAGCCCGATTCGCGGCTGCAACTCGTCCTTTCACTTCGCGGCTTACATCGTTGTCACATGTCACGAGTGTACCAAGGTATATAAATTCCTCCAATACTTCATATCGTTCCCCATCTAACTCCACCTCGGCACCAACACCACTTGAGCTCCCACGTTCCCTTCCAGCAACCATGTACTTCGTTTTGGCGGTATTAATGGTAAGTCCCAATCTCGCAGCTTCCCTTTTAAAGGGCCTGAAGGCGTCTTCCACTGCTCTACGGTTGATTCCGATGATATCGACGTCATCCGCAAAACCAAGAAGCATGTGAGATTTCGTGATGATAGTTCGATTCCTTTCCACATTTGCTCTTCGTAATGCACCTTCCAAGGCAATGTTGAATAGCAGGTTAGAGAGTGCATCCCCTTGCTTCAGTCCATCCAACGTCACGAAAGCAGATGAGGTCTCACCCGCTATTCTAACGCATGATTTGGATCCGTCCAGCGTCGCACGAATCAGCGTAACTAGTTTCGTCGGAAAACCATGTTCTAGCATTATCTGCCACAGCTCATTTCGTTTAACTGAATCGTACGCCGCTTTAAAGTCCACAAACAGATGGTGTGTCTGCAGGTTGTACTCCCGGAACTTGTCTAGCAACAGACGCAGGGTAAACATCTGATCCGTCGTGGAGCGACCCTCACGAAAACCAGCTTGGTACTCGCCGACGAAGGACCCCGCTAAAGGTCTCAGTCTGCAGAACAGGATACGGGAAAAGCACCTTGTAGGCAGAATTGAGCAATGTAATTCCTCGATAGTTTTTACACTCCATTCGATGTCCCTTTTTGAAAATTGGGCAAATGAGGCCATCCTACCACTCCTCCGGCATTTGTTCTTCCTCCCAGATCCTGACAATGATCCGGTGGATTGCTTCGTACAGCCGCTCGCTCCCCGCTTTTAGAAGTTCAGCCGGGATACCGTCCTTCCCAGCAGCCTTACCGTTTTTCAGCTCACTGATTGCCTTCTTAACCTCATCCTGTGTTGGTGACTCCACAGCTTGACCATCGCTTACAATTTCTATCCTGTCCCTGCTGATCTCCGCATTTACCTCTCCATTCAATAGTGTCTGGAAGTGCTCCTTCCACCTGGCTGCTACCGCCGTTTTGTCGGTAAGCAGGTTGCCAGCACTATCATTGCACATCACAGGCATGGCAAAATTCCTGCATCTCACCGTTTTATAGAAACTCCGTGTGTCGTTGCTGGCGTATCGCTCCTCTGCGCCAGCGAGCACGTGCTCCTCGTACTCGCGTTTCTTTAGACGATGGATTCTTTTTTCCGCAGCTCTAGTCTCTCTGTATCTCTCTCTGTTTTGACGCGTTGCCGCAGTGAGCATGCGACTCCTGGCCTGGTTCTTTTCGTCTGTCACTCTCTGGCATTCGGCATCAAACCAGCTGTTACGCTGTCTTCCACGCGTCGTGCCTACCACCTCTCTCGCTGCTGTTTGGATGGCACCATGGATGTTCCTCCACAGTCCACTTATATTTTCTTCTTCTACCTGCTGTTCTGCGATTCGCTGGTCAAGCTTCCTGGCATACTCCACTGCTACGCCGTCTGCCGTTAACCGCTGGATGCTGAAACGCAGCGTCCTCTCAGTGCGAGCTTTCGCCGTGTTCGACAGCCTTGCGCGAATCTTACTCACTACGAGATAGTGGTCAGAGTTGATATTTGGTCCACGAAAAGAACCGTACATCGATAACGTCCGAAAAGTGTCGACCGTCAATCAAGACATGATCGATCTGAGAGCTAGAGTCTCCATTTGGATGCCTCCAGGTGTGTTCCCGAATATTTAAACGTGGAAAGTAGGTGCTACAGATGACCATCCCTCTGGCCGCGGCAAAATTTATGAGCTTCAGACCGTTATCATTGGTCGACAGATGCAGGCTATGTCTTCCAATAACTGGACGGAATTCCAATAACTTCACGTCGTGTTTTGGGCACTCTCCATAGGTCCTCTCAAGCTTGTCGTAAAACTCGTCTTTAGCATCATCGGATTTATCATTTGTCGGTGCGTATAAGTTGATTAGGCTATAGTTGAAGAATTTGCCCTTAATCCTCAACACGCATATACGGTCATCTACGGGCCTCCACCGGATAACTCGTTGCTTTTGTTTTCCCAACACTACGAAACCGACTCCATGTTCTGCTTTCTTACCGCCACTGTAGTAGATGTGGTACTTGAAAGAAGTGCCTGCAATAGGGTCTACTGCACGGGCCTCCCTTTCTCCGGAATTTGGCTACCGAACTTCCTGAATAGAAGCGATCTCCACTCCGAGTTGATGCAGCTCTCGAGCAACCAAGCCAGCCCGTGCCAGTTCATGGAGAGTTCGGACATTCCAGGTACCAAGTTTCCAATCGTTATCCCTTAATCGTTTCCTTGTCCCTTGCCGTGTCCTATACCGATTGTTCCGTCCTGAATTTCTTTGTTCGTTGTTCGTGGTAATTGAGTTTTCGGTATACTACCTCACCGGGGTCGCGATACCTACATCCCACTGATGGGTCTGCCATCTTAGGTATAGCTTGCGGGATACAGCATTTCATATTCAGCCGCCCGTTACGAGACAGACGCTGTGTGAGCCGCCCCTCACCTGGAGAACAGGCGCTCTAGTTCGCACCTCCTAGTTTAGCTGCTTCAGTAAGTACATGAAGCATTTCCGGGTAAGGCCATCGACCGTCATCATTTGACTTTGATCTGCGTGGAGGCGCTAGCTGGGAGCTTGAGAGAGCCAGAGCTATGTTTGACGCTCCTCCCAGGTAACTCTCTCCATTTCATACCCTATTGGTCTATTACCCCCTCCATAAAATTGCTGGTCATTTTATCTATCCAATGACATATGATTTTTTCAGTTGCATTCAGTAGTTTAGTAGTTATTAGCATTTGAAATCTTTCATTCAAACGTTACACTTCTATTTTCATTTCCACAAAGTGCTACCCAGTCCCAGTATAGTAAACAAAGACGTAGTCCTACGCCAAAATCTGGGGAACACGATGGAATTAGAATTTTTGAAATCAAATTGCACTCTTTGAGAGAAAAATGTAAATTTAGTTTTCAAATCAAATTGAAAGATATTTGATAGTACCGCCAATATTCAAAAGCTTGTATTTTTTTGCGGATATCTTAAGTTTCTTTGAAAATGTGAAAATGTGTGTCTTTCTATACCTGATGTTTCCCAACCAACCGTCCAAAACAAAAAGCAAAGCCATGGGCGTAAATGTTCTTCGGAACTTGACCCTTTTTTATCGACAGACTTCGCAGCCGGTTATTAGAGTACAGGAAAATAACGGGGCTAGTGCAAAGATCCTTATTAACTCTCTAGCAGCACCGCCTAGACCAGAATCGAACAGACGACGACTGGTTTGTTAGACCAGCATCGTACCCCGGAGCTAACTGGGCGGGCCAACGGTCCAATCGGGACCAAATTTACTGTTTTTACTTTCTGACGTAAAACAACTAATCTCACAAAACAATTTTAAATCCGTGGAAGTCGATTATACTTGGCGATCCACACAAAAATTTATTTTTTTCATTTTATTTATTAAGTTGGTGTAATTAGATTTTTTCTTTGAGCGTTACCAGTTTTGAGTGGTTTCAAGGAAGCTCTATCGATGGCGTTGTGTGCAGTCTAACAAGCGCGAACAAAGTTCTGTTTCCGCTGAAACGGTGACGTTGATGGCACTCTGCAAGTTTTCCTTTCCTCGCAACAATAAATGTTCGTTTACTAGTTTTTTGATGTAAGTATTTTTCCCTGTTGCTTCCATTGCGGTAGAGAAGAATAGAAATTTAAATGTTACAATCATTTGAAGCGTATTGGCAGGTCCCGAGAGCACTACAAAGTTTTCTTTTAACGCATGTTTTATTTCCAGTAACATTTTCCCAGTATTGTACAAACGCATCGAGAGTATAAATTATTTTTATTTCTACACGATTGGATTCTACGTTACTACATTTAAAATGCGATCCATTTGTGATGCCTCGCTAGCAAAACATCTTATTTCTGAAAATGTAAATTCATTTTAAATTTGAATAATTAAATTAAGTACTGGTGCTCCTCCACGCGTTTAAAGTAAATAATTATTTTGTAGAAAAACTCTTTCAATTTTCAATCAAATGATCATTAGCACGTTGTACCTGAAAACCGCATTGAAAACCCACGCGGCTAATAATTGATTAGTCATGTAGCAACAGCGAAATAATAGCAGAGAAATTAATTTTGACGTGCTTCCCCGGTGACATTTCTGCCGTTAGGTTGGCACGGTTCGGCCCGGACCGGCTCGGCTACGGGGCGATAACGCTAATTTACATGTTTGATACTTTTTCCTGCTGCCTGTCATCATCACGACCAGCAAAGAGCAAACGCCACCGCTGCTGTGCTGCCCTGACGGTCGGTGTGGTGGTTCCGGTTTTCTGGTCTAATTTGCGCAAAAAAGCAAAATACCGTCATTATTATTGTTGTGTGCCGCTCAACGCCAGCAACTTTTCCTAATGGGCGTGCGAACGCGAGTGCACGATTTTGGCCAGGAATAAAGTTTCTGTGATGACGAGTTCCAGGGAGGCAGGCGGGGAGAGGGTGGGAGGTAAATTGACTATTTTGATTTTTTTCTCGCTGCAAGCAAGTTGAAATTTAGGATATTTGGCTGACATGCAGGAAAAAAAAGTTTTATTTCAATTAGCTTCTCCGAAACAATTGCAAAATATTTATGATTCTGAACCGGTGAAGGTTTTTAAGTGAATTTTGATTCACGCATTTTTACAGACTTACGGGACTGTATTTGTAACAGAAAATTGATTTTAGATATTGCTTTCATTTTTTATTTTCCTTTCAGAAATTCATTTCCATTCCTACAAATAACTTCAATAATTTTTGGCCTTTACTCGCATATGGTACCAAGAAACATTTATACGCTGAATAAACATTTTAGCAGCCATAATTATTCAGCCATAGCTGGATATGCATCGAATAAAATTTATGTAAACAACTGAACAATAGATATTCAGCCGAAATTGGAGAACTTATACAACCTATTTTATTCGAGGCGTAAAAGCACTTGTTAAACCGTTATATCGCCTCTGTGCGCCTTGTTTCCAGCTTTCCGCAAATTGGTTATTTAAAAACGCGCAAAAGCCTCTATTAAGCTACATTACAGCTTCGAAAGCAGCTATTAGCAAGCCCGAAGCTTGACTTAGATGTTTAAGAGCTGAAAAAAGGTTTTTATTTCTAATACTAAACCATAGTTCAGCCACGGGTTGAATAAATTCAGCTAAAAAACGTTTGATCAGCCTGGAATTGTTACTTGGGTAGCTGCTTTTAAAGCTGCAATGGAGCTTAATAGAGGCTTTTGCGTGTTTTGAAATAACCAGTTTGCGCAATGCTGTCAATTCTATTTTTAGAACGAGAAATAGTTTCGCAATGCTTTTTCAGTCGCTTAATCAACGTCTCATCAACCTTTATGCAGCCAAAAAATAATCTATTTTTAAATTTCAAAAAGAATATGATATTTATTTTGCTATGGCGTCGTATGCTATGTTTTAAATTTTGAATAACTTGAATTCGTATATGCAAGCTAATTAAAATTGCATGTCGTCATCTTTCGGGAATTGAACCGCCATCTTCTGATCCATAAGCACTCATCGTATGATCCGCCCCATCTGCATCTGCAGAACAGACAGTGAAAATATCTTTACACTTGAAGCAGCCGATAATAACTGACATATATTTTTGCTGCCAGTCTAATTGCGAAACTATATGATCTGATAGTATATGTGCTGTAAACCGAATGAAAGCTTGGTATTAGTTTGTAAAGCCACTTTAACACCCTTAAGCAGCTTTAAAGTAGTTTGAAAGCTGTGAGCCCAATGAAAGCGTCTACTGGTTTATAAAGCCACTTTAACACCTTTAAGCAACCGTAAAACGGTTCTATGTTTATGGCTGTTTAGAAGCGGGTTGTTTAGCAGAAAAATCCGCTATTAAACTTGTTTATCAGTTTTGGAGGAAAGCTAGTTTGGAAAAACTTAAAGTAGCTTAAACATCGCTTGGTCAAACACCATTTGAGTTGATAAAGCGACTGAAAAGCATAAAAATAGAATTGACAGCATTGCGCAAATTGGTTATTTCAAAACACGCAAAAGCCTCTATTAAGCTCCATTGCAGCTTTGGAAACAGCTACCCAAGTAACAATTTCAGGCTGATCAAACGCTTTTATAGCTGAATTTATTCTACCTGTGGCTGAACTACGGTTTAGTATTAGAAATAAAAACCTTTTTTCAGCTCTTAAACATGTAAATTTGGTGATTTTATCAAGCATCGGGCTTGCTAATAGCTGCTTTCGAAGCTGTAATGGAGCTTAATAGAGGCTTTTGCGCGTTTTTAAATAACCAATTTGCGCAAAACTGGAAACAAGGCGCACGGAGGTTATATAAAAGGCGATATAATAGCTTAACAAGTGTTTTTTCTGCCTTAAGCGAAATAGGTTGTATAAGTTCTCCATTTTCGGCTGAATAAGTATTGTAGAATTGTTTACACAAATTTTATTCGATGCATATTCAGCTATGGCTGAATAATAATGGCTGCTAAAATATTTAATCAGCGCATAAATGTTTCGTGGGAGGGTTGTTTATTAAGATGATAAATCGTTTATTCAGTTAGTATAGCACAATTATTGAGAATATTGACGGGTTGTAGAAAGGTTGAAGATGCACCTAATCTGCTTGTGACACTATTATGTGAAGCAGCTGATTTACAGCGCATTCGTTGCATTCTTAATCATTTATAGAATACAGAGGTCTTTGCTTAAATTTATTCAGCGTCTACCACCTGTATTCAGAGTTAAATCAGCTGTGACCAAATCAGTAGCGTTTTAATTCAGCTTCGGTGTTTGTTGGGATTCCAATACCTTACTAATGCTATAAAGGTTTAAAACAGCATGATAATGTAATTACCATTTTGTTTTGGTTTTATTTGGTCGGTCGTCAGCACGTCGGAGGCTGTTGAACCGAGGAATTACCATATTAAGATCATGGCTTCGTCAGGAGAGTTCGGAAACTTTCCGTTTAAAAAACCCACTCCAAATATTGCGATTGCTAGTAAATAACAAAATAGATTGTTAAATATACAAAGAAATAGAAAAAATTGTCAATATTTTTAGCTCATGTTGAACTTTTCTACACAAACAACCCTGCAAGAAAAGCAATAGCAGGGCTAACCCACATATATCAGGTCAAATATTCAACAACTTTGCACAACTTTGAAAACTTTGCAAAAACTTGCCTTCTTCGCCTGGCACCTGTACTCGAAGCGTGTGGTAAGTTTTCGAACTTTGATTAATTGCTGAAGCAAGTATGCCTCCTAATATGTCTAATTTTCGTGCATAACAAGAAGAACTAAGTATAATTAAAAGTTTGGATGGCATAAGAGTCAAACACAAGGATGGTGATCGGTGGTGTAATTTTTCTGTGAACAGAACGGTGAAGAGGCTGCTTTACTGTCAATAACGCAAAATTTATTGACCTTAAAGCTTTGAATGTTCTCGTAGGAGGTACTTATGCTTAATAGAGAAAAAGAAACATGTTATGGCAATCAAAATTATTAAATAAATATATTCACAGCAAACTGTAAGACATAGGATGTAAGACATTTCACCATACAATTGATTGATGATTTAGTTGAATAATTTTTATTTTTTATGAATTACCCAGAATCCAAATAATTCAGAATGGTTAGCATTTCAAACTTACAATAGTCTGGCACGTAAAAATTGTTCTCAACTTTGAATAATTTGGTAGTCAATTCTGTGAGTAACTTGAACACAGTTGAATTAGATTACTTTGCTTCTGTTTGATTGCATCATGCACTATAATTGTTCTCGAACCCTTATTTTTTAGTTCCAGTTATTTCCTGATCGTATGCAATATCGAATTACACGAATGTATGTAACTCGATTTTCTAATTTCTTCTACTGAATTATAAAAGTTTTTCATAATTTGGTTTATTTTCATAGTCGGATTTATTGGTTTTCGTCATGTAAATCAGTACGAAGCGAAACAAAGCACATTTGTTCTACCTATTCGTTCGCACCTTTTTCAGAAATTCTACACTCCAACGATTTCCATCACGACATTATGCCTTGTACGTGGCACGAATTATTTCCTTAATCATAGAGCACAGCTAGATATCCTGTGATTCTCAGATGCAAAGTGTGAAAACTAATATGTGTTTTGCTGCGGAACGTAGACGGAAGGCGTGCACAATTCAAAACACAATTTCACTTCAAAATTATGATTCCAACGTAGAGCGAAAAAAACCCCTGACGATGAGATTGAACCAGCAGAAATGTGCTCGGTAATCGCTGCTAGGCACGTTAGCCACCGCTGAGGTCACCCAACCTGCCGGTTGACGGCCAGTTCCGGTGTAATGGCGAAAACAAACATTCGTTTTCACCTGCGGCCACCGTCATTCACAACAGCGCATATTTTTCTCTAGTTTAGTGGAGCATTCAAGTCATTTAAAGAATCGGAAGTTTGCTGATTACCAGCCAACTTGCCATTCTTTTCCTCTTACTACTGGTTCATTTTAGTTCGCTTCACATACCTGTAGTCTTTCGCGTTAATTTACTCCGTGGAAGGTGCTCAACCTGAGAACGGTTGGAACATTTTCGGCTTTGAAGAAGCAAAGTATTTTTTTCCAAGCTCATTGCCCATTCACGCCTTATGGGCTGACTTACTCAAGAGCTTCCTTTCTTTGCACCACCACGAGCCTTCCGACAGAACTATTTTTGCTAGTGAGCTCCATCATTCGGCATCGAGCATAGTTTCATGTGCACACCACGGCTGACCCAGTTCCTCCACTGCAGAAAACTAGTCGCACTCGGAATTCGTTTTAAAGATGCTATTTTTAGAGTCCGATTTTCCTGCAGGTGTGACATTAGGTTAAGCAAACACTTGTGCTGGCGGTACGCTGTCGGTGAATTAGTTTGCTGTGGTGCTGCCCCGGAGCATACCGAAATGAAATCAAATAACAAAGGCAATTCGGTTAGTTGATTGGTTTGTTAGGTTGCGTTGATTGAGCAATTACTTATGGAGCAAAGTGTTTTTTTTTAGCCATAAAGTTTCTCTAAATTCGATTTGATTCGTTTTCAGCCTTGTTTTGGAATGAAAATGACTCAAAATATCGCACTGTTACTTTGATATAATGCATTGACTTTTGACGATAATATCCATATTATGAGTTATGACGCTGACCTAATAAGCCAGTCGTCGTAATTGGCTGGGAGAGGCTGTTAGAATCAATAGAATGGTAGCAACTAGCCCTGCAATTGTCCTGTACTCTAACAGCTGGCTGCGAAGTCTGTCGTATAAAAACAGAAAGTCAAGTTACGATAACGGCATGTAGCACTTAGGCTTTGCTTTGCTTCATCCATATTATGATATGAGAATGTTTTTTTTAAAGAATGTTGCACCACATCCAGTTGCTGTTTGGAGGTTTTAATTTTCTTTTGAATAGTGGCCAAACCACTGACAGTGATCGTGGTCTGCGGCCAATTGAGGTGGCAGCTTGAAAACCGAACTTTCAGTCCTGAAAACTTTTAGGCAGTGTTGCGAAGCCCACACTCGTCTGGTCTAATTTTCTCACACACGCGTACTCTTTCTAACGACCACGCTGGCTTAAGCATCCCTTTAAAACTCCCACTCTTATTTCTTCATGCACTGCAACGAGTTTTTACGACTGTGTGTTTAGCTACAGCTACAGCTACAGTTGTCGCTCGTCGTTCATCATTGCAGCCCGATCTGCTGATACCGATTTTTTTTCCTGTGTGGACTCATCACTGCGACCAGTATAGTTGATCTATTTTGATATTGCCCGGATGTTTGCTGTATGACCTGCACTGCTATTCCATGAGCGATATGCTTATTAAATTTTATACGTGCTTGTGTGTATTGTGGGGTTTACCCTTCCTTCAAAGCTTGATCTACTTTACCCACTGCTCTACTCTACTCTGCCCACAGCAGAATGTACACAACACCGGCGGCTGTTTTTTTAAGCCTGCATGTGAGGCGTAAGCGTCGAATACTATGTTTCTCATACTCTTTCGCGTGTGAGCAGGCATGGTTGGCTTCTCGCTCGATTCGCAACATTGCGTTTCAGGACTTTATTTGAAAGCTTTATTTTTTTAAATTAAATTTATTTTAGATAGTTGACTTCAGAAACTTTCAGTCAGGGGCTGGTTTACCTATATGTAGTTTAATATACGTATGTAACTGTTACACAACCGTAAGATGGAACATGAAGCATTCACACCAGATGCTGACGCATGGACCAAGAGATGAGTTTCCGTAGGTCAATCGTCGTTGGAGCAGAGAATCTACAAGCGGAAGTGAAAGATAGGTAATGCCGATGATCCGACTGCTATAAGCCATAGGCTACGACAGCCGGGAAGTTAAACCCTGAAAAGATGAAGACTGTAATGTAGTTACATTTGCAGAAGCAACTTCTCATTCAGTGGTATGACTACAACAAACGGAGGAAAAACCAAAATGTGTGTCTCAACCCACCAGTGTTGGCGGGTTTTGAATTACATCGCAGTCTTAATGAGGGATTAGTAGAGTTTCCTCTTCATTCAATTCACTGTGGTTCAAAAATTCATCAATATCTGCTATCCATAGGGCCTGAGCGAAGAAGTTAGGTTCGAATCCGATTGTAATTGGCTCGCATTATAGCTTGATTCGATCTCCGGATCCTCAAGCTAGGGTAAAGAGAAATGCTATACAAATTCAGTAAGCGTTGCTCCCTCCTTTACTTCTCGTCGATGGTCGAAACCCGCACAGAAGACTGTACCGAGAGCGGTTGACGAAACCGGAATGAATTCTGATGGACGACGAGACTTACATAAAGACGGACTCAATGTAGATGGCGGGGCAGGAGTTTTCTACTGCCACATCAGCGGTTTGTCGCTTCTGGGCAGGTAAAAAAGAAGAAGGTGGACAAATTCATCGTAAGCAATCCAATCATGAACACCAGATTTCGTAAAATATCTAAAGTGTTGGAAAATTTGAGGGTGCTAGAATAAATAATGGCGCCACTAGTGGTTGCTTAGATTATTTATCCCACCTCTACTATAAACCTCGGTAGAGCCGACACTCCAACCACCCGTGGATGGAAGACATCATACCTCAATCCCGAAGTATTTGTGGAAGCGATCAAGTCACGGTATGCCCGATCCGGTGATCACGGTATGCCCGATCCGAACGCTGGTCTTTTGGTTGAGGTACTGTCGCGAGCGTGTGACGCTACCATGCCTAGGAAAAGCCGATCTAGGTATGGGAGGTCACCGGCTTACTGATGGACAGCTGAAATTGCGGAACTCCGCGGAGTGTGCTTTCCTGCGAGGGGAATTATGCAAAGAACTCGTTCGGACGAAGGTAGGACTTTTTGCTGCACGCACAGCGCTTTAGAGTGAGATAAAAGCTAGTAAACGAGCCAGCTTTGAAAGGTTACGTGCTAGTGCCAATGCGAACTCGTGGGGTGATGCCTACAGGGTCGTAATGGCAAAGACCAAGGGCGTGTTGGCGCCCGCAGAGCGACCGCCAGAGATGCTGGAGCGGATCATCGAGGGCCTGCTTCCGTGCCACGAGCCAAGGCCCTGACCTCAGGCCGCTGAGTCGTCCCACGGCCGACGTTCCGGTATCTCAAACCATAGCGTAGGATGGTCGGCCCTTCAGCCGAACATCCAAAGTAACGTGGGCGACGGCTGTTTAGAGGTCGGGGAGCAAGCGACGGTTACGAACGAGGAACTCATTGAGATCGCTAAATACCCAAAGGTGAGTAAGGCACCGGGACCAGACGGAATCCCGAATTTAGCCATTAAAGTTGCTATTTCAAAGGCTCCCGAATTATTCGGAGCAGTAATGAGTAGATGTCTGGAAGATGGCCACTTCCCGGATAGATGGAAGCGACAGTACCTGGTCCTATTGCCAAAGTTGGGAAAACCTCCGGGTGTCCCCGCATCATATAGGCCGATCTGTCTGCTCGATACTGCCGGCAAGGTGTTGGAGAGGGTTATCCTGACAGGCTCGTACAGTACACTGAGGGTACAAACGGCCTGTCAAGGAACCAATCCGGCTTCCGAAAAGGCAAATCTACGGTGGATTCCATCTTGTTAGTCACTAAGACGGACAGGTATCCGCTATTGCGCAATTGTCACGCTCGATGTGAGAAATACGTTTAATACCGCTAGTTGATACTCCATAGCTAATTCGCTTTGGAACGTCCAAGTGCCGGTGTCACTATATAGGATTCTGAAAAATTATTTCCAGAATCGTGAGCTAAGCTACAACACGGAGGAGGGTCAGAAGTGCGTTCCAATCACCGCGGGGGTTTCGCTGAAGTAATACCGATAAAGTGGTGCCACGTGGGGTTGAGGCTGGAGACTCGAGTAGGGTTTTAGTGGGTCTGGGTCCTCACGCCCCACTAGGGTGGTCGGGATACCAAACCCCACTCCCTGAGTTATCTTCTCAGGTGTCTGATAGTACTGTATCTGCTAAGGTGCTGAGCAGATTTCCGTACTCGTTAAAAAAAGGGGTTCCGCAAGGTTCCATACTGGGCCCGGTGTTTTGGAACGTCATGTATGACGAGGTGTTGAAGCCAAAGTTCCCGGTAAGGGTTGAGATAGTCGGCTTTGCGGATGACATCACCTTGGAAGTCTACGGCGAATCTATCAGAGAGGTTGAGTTGACGGCTACCCACTCTATAAGCATTGTTGAAGATTGGATGCGATCCAGGAAACTGGAGCTAGCACATCATAAAACGGAGGTTATCGTGGTGAACAACCGCAAGTTGGAGCAGCAAGCGAAGATTAGCGTCGGGGACTGCACTATTTCGTCAACGCGGTCCTTAAAACTCCTGGTAGTCATGGTCGACGATAAGCTCAAGTTCGGGAGCCACGTCGACTATGCCTGCAAGAGGGTTTCCACAGCTATTTCGGCACTGTCTCGTATGATGTCTAATAGCTCTGCGGTATATGGCAGCAAGCGAAGGCTTTCAGCCAACGTGGTCCAGTCCGTACTTAAGTATGCCGGACCGGTGTGGTCATTGGCGTTAGGAACCAAAAGCTACCTAGGAAAACTGGAAAGTAGTATCGTTTCATGTGATTGAGAGTGGCGAGTGCGTGTCGCACGGTTTCATATGACGCAATCTGAGTCTTAACGGGTACGATGCCTATTGGCATCATCATCAGTGAGGACGTAGATTGCTTCATTGAACGTGGAACTAGAGGCATACAGAGTACCACAAGATCGGCCTCGATGACCACATGGTAGCGGATATGGTCGAAGTCAACTTCCACTTCCACGGCGAAGTCAACTTTCACCTGACACAGATTCTGTAAAGTCATGGTTGTTTTAGACAGTATCTGCTCAAGTTCGGGCATGCGGAGTCCCCCGCGTAATCATATTTAATACAATCGCCGAATCGAACCAAGCTATAATCAGCGCTAATCATAACTAGATTCGAAGCTGCTTCTCTTCCCAAATCCTTGTAGGTCACACGTTTATAGTAAAATTTTTCTTCCTTCCTGCAATATATTAATTGAAATTAGGAAAGTATCTTTCCACTACTACTGAAGAACCTCATAAGAACAGTCGTTCTTGTCGTTATCGGATCTCGAGTCTGTCGTAGAGCTCGTCCATATCGGATTTATCATTTGTCGATGCGTATGTGTTGATTAGGCTGTTCAACCCTTTATACCTCCAATATAGTAAATGTGGTAGGCACTTGAAATAAGTGCCCGCAATAGGATCTACTGCACGGAACTCGCTTTCTCCGGAATGTGGCTAGCGAACTTCGCGAATAGACGCGATCTCCACTTCGATTCGATGTAGCTCTCGAGCAAGCAAGCCACCTCATACCGGTTCGTGCAGAGTTCGGACAGTCCAAGATTGGATTGGATCTATTAATCGTAGAGACTAACAAAACCTGCAGCGATTCACGCCAACAGTTCGTCGAATTAATCGCGTCAACTCAGAGGCGCCATCGCTGGCTGAAATTATAGCAGCCATCAAGAGTAAGAAATCTAATAGAGCGCCAGAGATAGACTATATTTCAGCCGAAATGCTCAAAGCTGACCCATCTCTGTCAGCCCAGATGATGCATCAGTTTTTCAGCAATATATGGGAAACCGCTACTTTTCCGGTGGACTGGATGGAGAGCATATTGGTCAAAGTCCCTAAGAAAGGAGACCTAACTGAATACGGTAACTGACGCGACGTGGCATTACGTTGCTCTGTATTACTCTCCTCTGTAAGGTAATCCTCATCCGGATCCAGGAGAAGATCGACGCTACGGATTGCCTTGGAATCCTCTAGCGATAGAGCAGCTATATGGTCTCGATCTATCCGACGACATTGCCAACGACACCGATAGCCACAGAAATGCGTGATCGTAGGTGAAAGTGGATCGGACACACCTTGAGGAAAGAGCGAACTAGGTCTGCAGAGAAGCTCTCGACTGGAATCCTCATTGGAGTCTAAACGCCACTTTCTGTCGCAAGTAGGAAGCAATATGCTAATCTTTTATGAATATCTGCCTATGGTAGTCGTATAAAATTTGCTTTTACTAGAGATATCATTAAAATATTCTTAAGGAACTATGTTATAAGTTCAACTATAGTAGCTAGTTAAACTATTTCATATCAAATACTTCGAAAGTATTAAAAGCTTTTGAAAACCCTTAACCCAAACCATTGTGAAATAATCGATAAACGAAAATACTATTTCACCGTTATTCAAGCGATGCAACCAGTGGTCAAAAGGCCAATAAAATTTATTCTTTCTTTCCCGAAAATGTTGCAAGTTCGAAAAAATCACATATCTGAACAGCAGCCCAGCTCATTGCCACTGCCATACAGTAGAGTGGTGTTTAAATGAGCTGAAACGTAACCACAATGCTCTATAACGACTTAATCGAATTGTCAAAATATATCCGAATGTCTAAATGGAAATTGAATTTGCTACCACGTGAAGCACAAATTCGAACAGTTTTGCATCATTGGTCCTCTCGCTTGCCAGAAAGAAAATTAAAACCTGCCCAACCAGCCGGTGAATGTAATCGGGTTGTCAAACAATAAATTCTCTGCATTGATGCTGTCCATAGAACTCGGATTATAAAACAAATACCAACATTTTACGAAAGTACATAATCGCCTGTCTGTCGGTAATGTATGCGAAGTAAATTTTATACCATATCGTGATTCGGTGGTTAAGCTCGCCAATCGTTCCCGCGCCCAGGACAATGGAATTCTTTGAGCGCGAACAGCTGCATGTACAACAAACTCGTTGACGACGCAGGCACGACGTTGCAAAACCGGACTGAAAAATATAGTTTTAAACAGCCACTTTATTAAAATAATAAAGAGATTATTAATATTTATGACCGAATTTGAATAAAAAAAATCGCAGCTCTACTGGCACAAGCTTATCTTCGCTTGCTGTAAGCTTTCTGGTTATATTTTCCGTAATGGTTTATTATTTTCGCTTTCACTCATTCACCATACACGGACTGCATAGGACGTTTGAGTTGTTTCTTGTAGGTACCACGAAAAAATACTAGCAATTCGTTTGGAGCTTCTCGACCGCTTTTTATGTACTTGCAGAGCATCCTGCAACGTTGCAGCTATTGGATGCTAGCCACGGAGTAAATAGTGATTACTGCCGTGGTTATCTAAGCACAAAACTATGGAGTCTGTACTGAGTATTGATGGGCATTGCCAAGAGGGCAGAACAGAAGTGGATAAATCCTTTGAATTCGGGCTTTCATATCGAGTGGAGCTAGTCGACTCAATCCAGGGTCTGGCCTTGGTGAAATTCAAATCGTCACTTTTTGGGACTGGATTTCCTCTCGGAAAATCTTTCACATATAATTCCGGCTTTTCATCATAAATTGAAAAAAATTCAAATGTGAACAAATGAAAAAAAAAATCGTTTAGAAATTTCACCCCTGAGCTCCATATTAAATGAGGCACATGTTTGACCAGTGAGAGCCACAGCTACGTACCCGGTCAAAGGGGATAATCTCGGCAGCCGCTTTGCCGTTCTAAATTTCACTAAATACTCAAGGATAATAATTTTTCAGTTACAGTATAACACACCATCTATGTCAGTCGCAAGCCAGTAATGATTTAACGTTGGATATTCGAGCCACACTTTCAGGTGATCCTGTTTGATTTATGATTAAAAATGTTGCTTGAAAGTACTTTCAAATGAATAAAAGATAAAATGTTAACCAATAAATCTGATTGGGAAAATTTCAACGGTTCCAATACAATTAAACATGAAATTGAAGATTTCTATTGGTAGATTGACTACGTAAAATAAATATTTTTGAACAGCGTTTACTGAACCGAAATGGCCGGTGTTTCACTAATGTATACGCATATTGGACAACTCACTGATGGCAGTAATATTTATTTTGATTCCAGGCGCGACCGCGGTTTCCCCGAGCCGGAACTTCCTGCCGTTGATTCTCGATCCGATGGCAGTACGGTTTCATCAGCGGTCGACGATGCCACAGTTGAACCCAGCATGGGCACCATTATGCAAGCGGCACCGGTCGACAGTGGAGAAGGGATATTCATTTACATTATCCCGGCCGTGCTGCATCTCGGTGGCTATGTAATCGCAGTTTACATTTACCGCTTCGCCGATAATGAACATTTACAATGTTTAATTGAAAGGGTAGGTATAAAATTTGCGGTTGCTGGTTTTTTTTCTACGCCAAGGATAGCGGTAATAAAATAGACCAACTTATTACACTTTTCCAATCATGCATGTTTGGGTTTCGCAACATATAAACACACATAACCTTTACTTTTTTGGGAGTTTCACAATCATAGGAAAACAGGACAGGATTTGAAACAGGACAAACTTGTCAAACATTTTTATATTCAACCATACTATAAAAATGCTAGACCAGCATTTGAAAATGTTTAGATTTTGTTCAAAACATGTGTACACTTTTGAAAGTTGGCTTGCGTACACTGTCGGAACTAGGAACGAAAACAAAGTCTAAAAAATTGGACGGGTCATATTTTCCAAGAAAACTCAAAAGAAAGTTTTCCGACTTTCTCTCATATCGCAAATCTATTTATTTTCTGTTACAGAATTACGACCGAGAAACTTACGATTAACGACGACGGTTGAAAAATAACGCTATTGTCAATTTCTCACCAATTCGCGTTGACGAACGTAAACTGCTGCCACCTCCAAAAGTTTACTATAGGGGTGAAGCAGAATAGGAATTTGTTAAAGAGCGCAGGAGCTCGAAGCATTTTGACAGATTTTCACCCACACTCACATATGGGAATTGCTATGAGTGTGCAAGAGATCGTTTAATGCCGTCAACGCGAATAAAAAACTAAAAGTAGATAAAGAGGTTTAAAATATTCCGAGTAAAATAAAAAAAATTCATGCAAGTTTTCTGGAAAAATAAGAGATTTCAAAATTTTCAAATAGTAAGTATTTCACTTCCGACTTACAGTATCTTAATCTACCTGTAAAAATGGATTTCTGTCTGTCCGTATGTTCCTTATAGAATTGAAAACTACTGAACCGATGGGCGTGAAAATTTGCATGTAGGGGTTTTTGGGGCCAGGGAAGGTTCTTATGATGGTTAGAGACCCCTTCCCCCACTAAGAGGCGGGACTCCCATACAAATCTATACCTATAAAAATGGATTTCAGTCTACCCGTATGTTTCTTATAGAATTGAAAACTACTGAACCAATCGTAGTGAAAATTTGCATATAGGGGTTTTTGGGACCAAGGAAGGTTCTTATGATGGTTTTTTTTCCATGTGTGGACTCTCATTACTGCGACCAGTATAGTTGATCTATTGTAATATCGCCCGGGTGTTTGCTGTATGACCTGCACTGCATTTCTTTTTGCTATAATCGCTATTGAGTGAGCGATATGCTTATTAAATTTTATGCGTGCTTGCGTGTATTGGGGTTTACCCTTCCTTCAAAGCTTAATCTACTTTACCCACTTATTCCTCGCTGCCAGCACTATCCCATATTATAGCCGTCCCTGGCGAGGACTCATTCGTACCTCTGACCAGTACACTTAACTATAGGAGGGACATTTGCACTGTTAAGAGGCTTCAGAGGGTAAATATAGAATTCAGCACGAAGGAAGGGTAAATGGAGGGGCCTGAGAATAAACCCATGCTAAAGTCACTTGACATCGAGAATGTCTTATGATGGTTAGAGAACCCTCCTGTACCCTCATGTGTAGACTAATCTCAAGATTTTTGTCTTGACCTTGAAATGCGGTCATACATATATATATATATATGTATATATATATATATATATATATATATATATATATATATATATATATATATATATATATATATATATATATATATATATATATATATATATATATATATATATATATATATATATACTAGCTGACCCGACAAACTTCGTATTGCCACAAATTAACCTGTGTTGTACATAAATCATGAATCTTGGATGATCTTTGTCACAATCTCGAGTTTTGCAAGTTTCTGAGGAGTTCAACCTTAGATGATTCAGTTACGTAACTATGAAAGCATCCCAGGTAATTAATAAGCATCACCAATGCTATTTAAATGTAGGCTAATAAGCATTAAAGTCGCCTTAAATGCTAATTAAATGCTATTTTGGCAAAATATACAGCTACTTTACTGATAACTTTCTTATAGTGCTGACAATGCTAATTTACAGCTAATTACCGACACGAAGAATTTGAATACAATTTTAGATGCCAATTTACAACACATATGCAGTCAAAAACATAATATACAACAACGTGCAGTATAAAATGCCAGATACGCTGATTTGCTGCTTATGTTAATGCTTATTAGTTACCAGGAATGGGTAGTTTAATATACAAATTATACAGTAAAGTAGAAAACAACTCCCCTGTCCCCTCATTGCATAGCCAGAAAGCGGATAGTAATATTCGCCATGATTGTACAACATTTCGCCGAATATCATTTTGCGAAAAACGTAAAGTGGAATGTACCATTTCACGGAAAACTTTTTTGTGGAAAGTCCCATTTCGCGATCCTCTCCTTACTCGCTGTCGCTCGTTCTAGGAAACCCAGGTAGACCTAGGAATACAAATAAACCTAGACAGTAGTGATTTCTGCGGGGAGTTGCCTCCCCCCAGTGGGCGGCGCTTCCCACGACGGGTCACCGGCAACACTCGCGGCCGTCTCGTCCTGAATGATCTAGTGTTACTATAGATAGCTTTTGTGGTCTTGTTATTGACTAATGTTTTATGGAAGAGTCTCGAATTTCTAGAGTTCGATTAGTTTTTGAGTTTCGCAAAAAAATCTGTTTTATTTGTATGAGAGTCCATATCCCCCTACCACAGGGGTGAGAGGTCTGTAACTATCATAAAATAAATTCAAGACTCCAAAATCTCCCACATGCCAAATTTGGTTCCATTTGCTTGATTAGTTCTCAAGTTATAAGGAAATTTGAATTTCATTTGTATGGGACCCCTTCGCCCCCCTCCTAAACAGAGGAGGGGTCTTAATTCATCATAGAAAAAATTTCTGCCCCCTAAAAGCCCCACATGCCAAATTTGGTTCCATTTGCTTGATTAGTACTCAAATTATAAGGAAATTTGTATTTCATTTGTATAGGAGTCCCCTCTTAAAAGGGGAAGGGGTCGTAATTCACCATAGAAAAAAATCTTGCCTCCAAAACCGCTTACATGTCAAATTTGGTTTCATTTGCTTGATTAGTTCTCGAGTTATGCAGAAATTTGTGTTTCATTTGTATGGGAGCCCCCCCCCCCTCTTAGTGGGGGGAGGGGTCTCTAACCATCACTAAAACCTTTCCTGGCCCCAAAAACCTCTACATGCAAATTTTCACGCAGATTGGTTCAGTAGTTTTTGATTCTATAAAGAACATCCCGACAGACAGACAGATAGAAATCCATTTTTATATAGTAGATAGTAGAACCAGGGGTTAGTTTTCCAAAAATATTTCAAAATTTTCAATAGTCAGCGGATACCGGAGATACTCCGGGTTGTCTGGGGGTATGTCAAAAACTGATTTTTTTAATCGCCTGTATCTTTTTCTGTCATGGAAATTTATTAATTTTCATATTTTATCCCAAAATTAGGATAGCGACGCGTTTGGTTGGGTTATCGACACATATTGTGCCGCTTCCTACATCAATTGCAGATTACCACCGAGCAAGAAGTTTTAATCTAACTACTTTTTACTTTCAGGACGACGACACTATGCCGGCCCTTACGACTTGCAAGGTACTGCACGTGACGTTGTTCGTCTGTCAGCGTTTGTTAGCCGCGTTTCTCGGCGCGAGTTTTCGAGGGAAGGTCCCCCTTGAGAAGTGGATTTTGCGGTCTCCTTTTGTCCAGCGCCTCTATGGTTCAAAGGTACAAGTACCAGCGAACCACATGCCCTGGCGGGTGTTGTGGGTTCAAATCCGGTTATAATCTCAGATTACAGCTTGGTTCGACTCATGCACCTTCCAGCATTGGACAAAAGGTAGGAGTCAAAATGACTACTTGTCAAGCATAGCTACCAATAGTACACCCCCCCCCTTCCATTCCGCTCTTTCCCTCCTTCACCAAAAAATTTTCATTTCTTTCCCCTACCGTCCCTTCATCAATTGTAGAACCATCGTTTTCAAAACAAATTTCTGCATAACTCGAGAACTAATCAAGCAAATGGAACAAAATTGGACATGCGGGTGTTTTTGGAGACAAGAATTTTTTCTATGATGAATTGAGACCTCTCCCCACTTTAGGAGGGGGGCTCCTATACTAATGAAATACAAATTTCCTCATAACTCCAGAACTAATCAAGCAAATGGAACCAAATTTAGCATGTGGGTATTTTTATATGCAATTTCTTTTCCTATGGTGAATTGAGACCCCTCCTCTCTTTAGGAGGGGAATTATGACCCCACCCACTTCAATAGTGGGGGTCTCCTATACAAATGAAATACAAATATCCTCATAACTAGAGAACTAATCAAGCAAATGAAACCAAATTTGGCATGTGGGGGGTTTTGAAGGCAGGAATTTTTTTATATGATGGTTTGAGACCCCTCACCTCTGTGATAGGAGGATAAGGACTCTCATACAAATAAAACAGAAATTTTTGCGTAACTCAAAAACTAATTGAACTCGAGAAATTTTAGACTCTTTCATAAAACATTAGTGAATAACAAGGCCACCAAAAACTATCAATAGTAATATTAGATGATTCAGCGCGAGACGGCCACAGGCCGCGAGTGTTGCCAGCGATCTGCCGTCGGACACTGCGGCGTCGGCACTTATTTATTTTCCTACATCTACTGACCTCTATTACTTTCCTTCAGTTGGGTCACCCCTGCGAAATAGTACTTTCTACAAAAATATTTTCCGTAAAATGGTACATCTCGCGTAAGGTTTTACGCGAAATGGTATTCTGCGAAACTCTATATTCCGCGTTATGGTCAACCGAGAATTGGCGTTCCGGTATTCAGCGAAATGTAATGATGGCGAATATTTAAATGCTATCCGCTTTATTTTATCAGGCTAAGCAATGGGGGCAGTTGTTTTCTACTTTACTGTGAAGAAAATTTGTAAATTAAAACACCCATGAACTCCCCAGAAACTTGCAAAACTCGAGATTGTGACAAAGGCCATCCGAGGTTCAAGATTTATGTACAATACAGTTTAATTTGTGGCAATAAGAAGTTTGTCGGGTCAGCTAGTACTAAATAAAAAGACATTAAATTAGAATCAATATATACTATAACAAACCTTGATAAGGTGCGCGGCTGTAGGATATACCCCACGAACGATAGGCGTACGGACGTTAGGCATAAATACGTTAGGCATAATGAACGTTAGGCATAATGAACGTTAGGCATAATGGATGATAGACATAATGACGACAGGCCTAATGACGACAGGCATAATGGACGATAGGCATAATGAATGTTAGGCATAATGGACAATAGACGTAATAAACGGTACGTACAACGAACGATAGGGTATGGTAGGCATAACGGACGTTAGGCAATCAGCCGTTCGCTTGCAAGCGGCCTAATCACTCAGTTTAAAAATGCATTGCGTATAGGGTGAGTCAGATTACATACGATTAGTTGATACACAAATGGTCGTATCATGAATAGCCGAAACTCAACTAGACGAAGTAACAAATAATGTACTACCCATGGTTTCATAGTTGACGTAACGACCAACATCATCATCAATTTTTCTTTAGAAAAGTTGTCAGAATGAGTCGGTGAAAATTCTAATTTATTTTTATTTAATTACCGTTTAGAACTGGCAGAGTTATTAGCGTTCTAAATCTTCCATTATTTCGTGCCGGTGACCTGAATCACAATTTTGGAATGACATGCTGTGATAAAACGTAGTCCTACGTCAAAATATAAAGAATATAAAGTGGATAATCGCAAAACGTTAGAAAAACAGAGGTGTTCGCCATTTAAAGAAATAAGTAGTTTAGTAATTCCTGAAGAAAATGATTGTTCACCTCCAAGTCACTAGCAAGATGTCATAGTCTTCTATCAAAACGTCGGCGAGACGAAATCCGATATTGAAGACTACCGACTAGTCGTATCGGATCGCTGTTTTGATGTCATTGTCATATGCGAAACGTGGCTTAACTCTCAGACGATTTCCGTTTTTGGATCCGAGTACGAAGTTTTCGGTTGGGATCGGGACCCTAACAACAGCCGCAAATCTACCGGTGGTGGTATTCTGATAGCTGTTCGTCGTAGTTTGGAAGCTAGAGCCATCGAGAGTGAGAAGAAAATTTATTCTACATGTTCAAGCTTGAAATATCACAGCCAGGTGTTTAGAGCACAGAAAAATTATCGGGGTTGACTATACGATCCTCGTCATCATCAGCAGCTTAGAACCGAGATGGTTCGTACTGTTTTAATCTCCTTCCAACTTCATCTTGTTATCTTGCGTCGCTCATTTCCCAGAATTTTCTACGGTCGCAGTTTTATTTATTCAAAAAATTAAAAAGTCGCTTTAGACCTAGTTGAGCCTCTCTGTTCTGTGTGCCTGCGTGGTTATTGAATAGAACCATTTGCCTCACGACGTGTCCAATTCACCGTGACTTGCCGACTTTCGCCAAACGTATATTGGTAATCTCCCTAAACAGTGTCTGTTACCGTTTGAATCATACATCTCTTCGCTTTTAGCTCCCGTTTCGACATCTATTCGTCGCATCACCCCCTTAAGAGCGATGTTAAGAAGCATGCGGGATGATCTGTCAGCCTGTCTCGACCCCCGCCGTACCTCGAAGAGAGTCGATCCTATGGACTCTAACAGTGTTAACAGCCTCTCCCAGCTGAGATTCAAACAAACGACGTATCTTGATACCAACTGGATGGCAAGATTTTAATATTGGCCTTCTTCTGTTGGTTCATTTCGATTTTTTTGTCGAATGAAGAACACTTAATTTAGCTTCTAATTGACCCGCCCAGTTAGCTTCGGGGTTCGATGTTGGTTTGACAAGCCAGTCGTATATTAGAATCTCGGCTGGGCGATGCTGCTATACAGCCAGTAGGATCATTGCACTAGCCTTGTAATTGTTCTGTAATTTAATAACCGGCTACAAAGTCTGTCGATACAAAAGGATCAAATTCTTATGGACGTTTCTACCCATGGCGTTTAACTGAAAATAATTCCCCATTTCCTGAATAAACTCCTTAAGGTTAGGCTTTAGATTTTTTTTTTGTAAAACACCCCTACCCCCCCCCCCCCCCCCTCCCAGGATACATTTCTGGCTACGCCCGTGTATTGGGCAATTTCAATCTGCCAAATACCTCGTGAAAACCCGCCCATAACGGGTTTCTCTATCCTGATACTAAAAACTCTACGGTCCATGTCGGTGCAATGAATCTTCTTGACAACTATAGTGCTCGACAACTTCGAGCACGGGGGTAAGGCCTGGAAGCCAATTGTGCACAAGATGTGGCAGTGCTGGCCATAAAGCAGGGGACTGCGCGGAGCTTCCCAAGTGCTTGATCTGTACAAGTAAACGGGACGCAATGCACGTAACGGAAGGTCCAAGGTGCCCAGCCGGTGTGCAAGTGACACAACTCAATCTGAACCACTGCAGCACGATTCAGCAGCTGTTACACCAAGCAGTTTCCGAGTCGGCAACGGCAATTGCCATCATCTCGGACCCATATCGCGTCGCTGCCGGAAACGGAACTGGGTCTCGGATAAGTCCGGAACGGCGGCTAGATGAACAATAAGCAGGTTTCCGATTCAACAGGTTGTGTCAACCGCAGATGAGGGATTTGCGGTTGCCAAAGTGGGTGGAGTGTTCTACTGCAGCTGTTATGCTCCGCCGAGATGCTCTATTGAGCAGTTTACTCGGATGGTAGACCGAGTATCAATTGTGCTGACTGGTCTGACGCCTGTGGTTGTGGCGGGCGACTTTAACGCTTGGGCGGTAGAGTAGGGAAGTCGTCGCACTAACCATAGGGGTTAGATTCTGCTTGAGGCAAAGCTCAACGTAGATCTGGTCAACATCGGCACCATAAGTACCTTCAGTAGGAATGGTGTGGAGTCTATCATCCATGTGACATTCGGCAGTCCTGGTCTGATAGGAGACTGGAGGGTAAACAACGGCTATACACACAGTGACCTTAAGACGGCCCGCTATGGTGTCGGTCAGATAACGAGGCGGCAGGCGGCGAGTAGAGCCGAGACCGTGGATGAAAGGCATCATACTTCAATAACGAAGTATTTGTGGTAGCGATCCGAAGGGAGTGCGGTAATCGCGGTATGTCCGATCTGAACGCTCATTTGGTTGAGGTATTGTCGCGAGCGTGTGACGCCACCATGCCTAGGAAAGGCCGACCTAGGTATGGGAGGCCACCGGCTTACTGGTGGACAGATGAAACTGCGGAACTCCGCGGAGCATGCTTTCGTGCGAGGAGAATTATGCAAAAAGCTCGTTCGGATGAAGACAGGACTGAATGTCGAATAGCACATATTGCTGCATGTGCAGCGCTTAAGAGTGGAATAACAGCTAGTAAACGAACCTGCTTTCAAAGGTTATATGCTCGTGCCAATGCGAACCCGTGTTGTGATGCAATGACCAAGGGTCGTAATGGCAAAGAACAAGGGCGTGATGGCGCCCGCAGAGCGGTCGCCAGAGATGCTGGAACGGATCATCGAGGGCCTCTTTCCGCGCCACGGGCCTCAGGTCGCTGAGTCGTTCCAGTATCTCAGACCATAGTCGTCGATCGGTCGATCCAAAGTAACGTGGGTGACGGCGGTTTATAGGTCGAGGTGGAAGTGATGCTTACGAACGAGGAACTCATTGAAATCGCTGAATCCCTAAAGGTGAGTAAGGCACCGGGACCAGACGGAATCCCGAATTTGGCCATTAAAGCGGCTGTTCTAGAGGCTCCCGAATTATTCGGAGCAGTAATTAGTAGATGCCTGGAAGATGGCCACTTCCCGAACAGATGGAAGCGACAGATCCTGGTCCTATTGCCGAAGCCGGGAAAACCTCCGGGTGTCCCCTCAACATATAAGCCGAACTGTCTGCTCGATACTGCCGGCAAGATGATGGAGAGGGTTATCCCTAACAGACTCTTACAGTACACTGAGGGTACAAACGGTCTGTCAAGGAACCAATTCGGCTTCCGAAGAGACAAATCTATGGTGCCGAGGTGGCAATCCTGCGCAAGAGAACGGGTATCCGCTATTGCGCAGTTGTCACGCTCGTCGTGAGAAATGCGATTAATAGCGCTAGTTGAGACTCCATAGCCCACTCGCTTTGGAGCGTCCAAGTGCCGGTGTCGCTGTACAGGATTCTGGAAAATTATTTCCAGAATCGTGTGCTCTGATACAATACCGACGAGGGTCAGAAGTGTGTTCCAATCAGCGCAGGGGTTCCGCAAGGTGGCATACTGGGCCCGGTGTTGTGAAACGCCACGTATGATGAAGTGTTGATGCTAAATTTCCCGGTAGGGGTTGTGATTGCCGGCTTTGTGGACGACATCACCATGGAAGTCCACTGTGAATCTATCAGAGAGGTTGAGTTGACGACTGCCCACTCTACAAGCATTGTTGAAACTTGGATGCACTCCAAGAAACGGGAGCTAGGGCATCATAAAACGGAGGTTATCGTGGGGAACAACCGCAAGTCAGTGCAGCAAGCAAAGATCAACGTCGGGGAGCGTCCATATACAAAAATCATGCAACAAACCAACACCCGTAGTTCTGTGTCAACCATGCGGTCGTGTCTTATGCACAACATTTCTGATTTTTTGTTCTATGATACTCGGTGAATTGCAGAGATTTTTTGAAATAACCCTATGAATTAACTTGAATCTATCTTTTCTTAAAACAAATTTGAAGAGTACCAAGCGCCTCCGTCGAATTTGAACTGATGGTGTTGCATGGTTACTGATAAAAAAATGATTTTACTTCGTCGACCAGTAGTATAAATACTCTGCTGTGTCTTATCTAATTACAGAGTGTTCGAATATGTAGATTTTCATTCGATAATTTGTTTGTGATTCAATTTACATTCATTGTTGTGAGTTTTCCTCTTCTCGTAACCGGTTATTAGCCCGAAATTTACAAATGAAACGAAATAGTGAACCGACGGTGCCGGCAACGTGAAAGTTGGCTAATGCCAGGAAGCACACTCGACGCATAACAATGTACTTGTACCCATGTAGGATAAACAGAAAGCCCCGGCGAGATATTGAAAGAGTGCAAACGTTGAGTTAAGCACCAAAATATGCCCATCTGAACGCGAGCACGTAAAATTACCACCATTAAAAATTTACACTCTACGGTTGAGGAAAAATGCAAAAGCGGAACGCCATCGTTGCGTTGCGTTGCAACGAAACGTGGTAACTCCGACAAACATGTAGCAATATGAGGTTGAAAAAATTGGCCATCATTCGTGACTCCTGTCTATTGTCTGAAGGTAAAGTGTTACCGCCAAAGGAAACTTACTCGACCGACATTAATGTTTAATTTCATTAAAAATAAAGTTTCTTTTATCAATTTTCAGAAAGTTTTGTTGTAGTTTGTACCCGAATAGAAGAAAAATCAGTTGATGTTTTATGCAAATTCACATTTATGACTAACTTTGATTAAAATAAAATAAACGTCTCGTGTAAAATATTCAATTCAAAAACACCATTTGCCACGACAACCTGGCGATTGGAATTTAACATTCATTTTACCAAGTCGCATCTGCTTTTTCCCGATTCTCGGGTATAGACTCTTCATTTGAAAAAACTGCCTGTGCAAAATGCTATCACTGCAGTATCCTGTGAACAGTCGCTTTTCAACTTGGGGCTCATTATTCAATAACATTCATCGAAATCCCACAGAAAGCCAACGCGAATATGGGTGAGCCGGGAACACATCTGCTTCTTCGATTGGCTCCAATGGAAGAGCAGCTGGCATTGGCCATTAAAAATTCATTCTCGCCGTCATTGTCATCGTTTCGTCACTATCCACTAATCTTCTTACAGGTTTTCATCCTGAGCAGTGCTCCCCGCCGGCTGGTGGCAACTTTGTGGGTCTACTTTGCACTCGGCATGCTGTGGCTAGCCGGTGCTACTGCGTATACCTGCCTGTTGGTAGAGGAACAATCCGAAGCCATCATCCGTCTGAAATGGATGGGAGATCTCAATCCAACCGAGCGCGATTACATTAGTGGTTTTCTCTGCGTAACGATGTTTTTCCACGACTTGGTCCAAACGGTCATCATCATCAGCTACAGTATTACGTGCTACCTTCTCCGTTATTATCTACAGGGCCTGAAGGAAAAATTGCTTCTGCATACCATCGAACCCCTCAACTGGATGCGGGTAAGTTTCAAGCATTTCAGTTTTTCGTTACTTATCTGTTTTTAATTAGAAAAATGAGCCTCTAACAAGTTATACATTTTGTATTTTAAATTCACGATAAAAGGTGTCGAACAATTGTACTCAAAAGAACCTAATGTGACCCTATATCATCATCTATTTCGATGACACCCGAATTTGTCAAAAATGACTTACTGCTTTCATTAACAATAAATCCAAACCAAGTTCGTTTGCAATAAACACTGTTAAATGTCGAATACTCAGTCAGCTCGACTGCCATTTAACGTTCACGTCTGTGTTACACTTAACGCATATGACCGAAGCATTTCCGTTAATAAATTATAAAGCCAGAGTGCAAATAGGAAATTATTGTGTGATAAATTGAAATTACGCAGCTCTGTTCGTATATCTGGCAGAAAATTTATTTACATTTCTCCCAATACATATGGAGTCCAGAACAAAGCGCACACGCACAGGAATGAGGTTATAAATTAATGCTGTTCCAGCCTTTACCCGCCGGCACATGTCTACTGGAGGAATATATCGAGGAACTTAACAGACGAGAAATTTAGAAGAAAATTTAGTACGAAAAAAATGTCTATACTACGTTAAACTAAACTTAACAACATCGTACAGCTCTACTGCAGCCAACAGCCTGCGACGATGCAAAAGTATATTCCCCTGCAAGTCAACTAGAGCCAGTGGACTAAGTTCACCATCTAAGGTATTTGCATCTGTTTTGACGACCTTGGCATAAACATCAACCGACGCTTGAAATTTTTCTTTATTGCTGTTTGCCGCATATTCATATAGTCTGAAAACTCTTAAAAGTTGTACGAGAGAAAGGTGAAAGTTATGGCCAAGCACTCTGACGTACAGTGGCCCGGTAATGGCATCTAAATGGTGCATCTATCTCGGTCGATAGATTCTATTCTTTCCCCCGGTGTGGTGCCTTAGAAATACTGAAGGAATGTGCAAGGCGGACAGCACCAGCAGAACTGCTGCTGTTCGAATCCAATGAGCTTTTCTTACTTTATCAAAGACGAAGAAACAATAAACATACTTTTCGAGCTGCAATAATGGAGCTAGTATATCGAACGATAAATGGGTGTACAAGAATTGAAACATAGTTCGCCATCGTATTTCGATCGATTCATTCGATAGCAATTTGCAGCAGCACGAAAGAGAGCCAGACAGACTGCCCACAACATCGGCTATCCTTGCTAGAGAGTAGTTCATTCGCTAGACTTTCCAACTGTAGTGCAATATTTTTTTGCCCCCAGAACAAATTCCTCCGACATGACTCAATATGGGTGGATCCGGTTGAAGTGGTTTTTACACAGCATGACCCGTTATTGTCCTGTCGAAGTAGAAGCAATGAAACTTATCATTTCTTACAATACAAACGAATTTGCACAACATCTCGAGATTTAGCTTCAACTTGCTTGTGACCTCATACCATACCGAAAACAAGATCCAATTGAAAAGTTTGAATGGTTGAAAGTTGTTAATTGTTCGGTTGTGTAACAATGTCACTGCGGATGAAGAGAAGCGGCTACCCTGTCTGTTTGGCAGTTTGTGCATTTCCGCGTGTATATGTTTTACCTGGAGACTGAAATCAACTTGCAAAAGGGAGTGAAATCCCAACTTCAAATTTTGAATACAGGCCTAAAAGGGAAACATAGAGTAGGGTGAGGCATAAGTGTGACGTTTGAAGTTGTCATCAATTTTAATGAAATATAAGGAAGCACCGCAGTAAAATATATTTTATATTGATACAATAATTCAATATCTTCACATTTAACTATAAATCTTCTGGGGTAATAGCGTTATGCAAAATAAATTCTTCATTTTTCTAAATCACACTTTGACCTTATTAGCGGGGCAGAAGTGCGAAAACCGCGGGGCAAGAGTGCGAAGCTAAAAACTATGAAATTGGCGCGAAAATCTGCGATAAGTTTCAGAAAGAAATATTCTCAATTTGCACCTTTTTTATTTTCCGCAAGTGTACTGCAGCCTCCGCCAAATCGAAACTTTGCCAAACATTTATTTTTTGTTTCACCAGCGGATGGACATTGTTTTGCTTCGGCCAGCATCTGTAGAACACACAGTATCCTGCAGATCTTCCATTTCTAGTATCTGTAATACAGTGTCTAGAATTGTATATAATTGCCTATGCATTTTTGCTCGTCCGTGAATCGCACTTTTGCCCCGCTAGGCGCTCGATGGGGTTTGATCAAATTATCGAAAATCGAAATATATTTTGTAATTTATACTCACCGCATTTTCAAAAGAGATTGTGCATGATGTAAAACGCTACTACAATTTTTCGACAAATAATATCCTCCTGTTGATATCGTATTTTCTGTATAAGGAAATATTACATTAAAACCGCTCTTAAATAACTTTTACTCATAACTCAGCAACTATGCTTCGTAAATACCAAATGTTTACGATAGATTCAAACTGTGAAAGTAGTCACCCATCCATACCAATGTAGTTAATTTATTCGGAGTCTGCACAGATAAACAATTGAATCGCGTTATTACCCCCATCGCACTTTTGCCCCTCCTTACTCTATGCTAGAAGTCATATTGATAAAAATGGAAGCAGAACTTTTACCGCACATGAACTGTTGTTGTTTACATCGTAGAAGCAACAATGCTTTTGTCTGCAGTGTTTTGGTATGGATTACATCTGTCTTCTATTTAACGAATAATGTACTTTAAGCAGTGCCTTAAGCACCAAAGAAGATTACAGGTTGGTGAAAAAGTATTAGAAGTGACACCTATGTGTTAACCAGTACAGGAGTCAAAATTTATACGCCACTTCGGAATTCTTCCGTCAGAATTATTAGTTGATCGAGACTGTGATACGCACCCGGAAAAAAATAACCATAACACGATGATAAAAATTATGGTAACGGTAGGATACACAATACAATAAAAATAATAAAAAATTTTCTTCCGAAAAGATAACCAAACTATCAAACTTATTGTTGTCGACCATAACTTTCATGGTTTTCAGAGATTCTGCCATAAAAATGACGGGTTGTTAAGTATCTTAACAATAAAAAATCTAGTTTTTCGCGAACAAAAATTTTCATTTACAGTAAAAGTTATCTTCCTTTTATGGTAATTTTTAGGTGAAAAAAAAAACAAAATATAAAAAATTACTACCTTTTCGATTTATGATGAAATATGAAATTCTGTAGCGTGAAATAAGAAACAAAAATATCAATAAAATTTGAATTTAAGGTACTTACCCGAAAAAAAAATTTACATTTTATTTTGTGTTAGAAACAATTCATCTACAACAGTTTTATTGTGAACATTGAAACTTATGGCAAATTTATTGTAAAAGTGCCTTAAATTCAAATTTTATTCACATTTTTGTTTCTAATTGTATGCTATAAAATTGGCCATATTTCATCATAAATTTACTGCCTTTTTCAATTATATTTCGTTTTTTCGCCTAAAAAAATTACCATAGAAGGACGATAACTTTTACTATAAATGAAAATTTTTGTTCGCGAAAAACTAGAGTTTTTTATTGTTAAGATACTTAACAACCCGTCATTATTATGCTAGAATCTCTGAAAAGCATGAAAGTTATGGTGGACAACAATAAGTTTGATGGTTTGGTTATCTTTCCTGACGATAAATTTAATTGTTTTAGTGTATTTTGTATCCTGCTGTTACCATAAAATTTATCTTCGTGTTATGGTTATTTTTTCCGGGTATACAATAATTTTACCATAAGTTTCAATGTTCACAATAAAACCTGTTGTAAACGCATTGTTTCTACTACAAAATTCAATGTATATTTTTTTACGGGAAGGATTAAATGATTTGTCGAAACATCGAAATATATTTTCTTAGTTATCGATGCAGATTTCTCAGAATTAGGCTGTGGGACACACTGGTTTGAATAAAAATAACTCTTACTGCGTAATCGGCTCTTTTATAGGCGTTTAACAGATATCTGTTTATTAGGATAAGCCTTGCCTAGAGCCTAGAGCATTGAAAACCAGTTCTGATAAACCTTTTGTTTATGTTTTGCACATTTCACTTCGTTCGATTATACCTATACACAACGTACAGCTTTGTTTTTATTTCGAGCAAGGAAGGATGGTGCGAATTGAAAACTCAGCAGGAAAGTTTGCTCCGTAGTTCATATCTCGATTCATTTGCATTTTCTTGCTTGTTACGTGCCTGATTGACTGCGAAAACAGCTGATTGATCGGCATTCATATCGCATTCGTGTACTTATACGTCATGCTTCAGCATGTTGTAAAAAATTTCTACAAAACAATGACGAGTGCCATTTATACCTAATCTAATCTATAATCTCACCCTAACGCAGCCAATTGTTGAAAGCATCCTGGAAAATGACAGTTGACAGGTAACAGTTGGAGTTTTATTGCACTCTTATTGTGGTGTTCATGACCAATTTTGGTCATAAAAGCCATCATAAGAGTATGATAAAACTCAAATTGTTGCTTGGGTAATTATCAACAAAAACGAGCTTGTACTTGCCTGACACCTTGAAATTGCTTGAAATCCATTCTCACGTAGGTTTCCCCGTCCATCAAAATACATCCGTTCAATTTCGTCAAAAACTTGCTCGTACAAACGCCTAACACGCTTTTTGGCTGCTAATCCATTCATTCCTGTGGCAGTTTCCCCTTCTCCCAAATCGTGGAAAATATCCAATGAAGTGCCGTTGCAAGTGGCTTTTTACCGTATACCTATGTAGAGTTCTGCATGTCATTAACCCAGATAGTTGTTTTAGTCCTTCACAATCTCCGTCCTCCTTCTGGTTGCTTTTCCTCCTTGTAATCGTGGTGAGCTCAAGCCTCGCTAGTTGATGCTTAGCCAAAATCTTCCTTGTGGCAAGTTTTCCAATGTCTTTTTTACCCTCTCCATCGCTTACTGGCACTCCCCGTCAAGCAAATCTTGTTGTGCACTCAGGATTTCTTCCCGAGGTACCGTGGTTACGGCCTCATTGATGACCGAGCATATCCTACGTACCCCATTCGTCTTCGAGGGTTTTCACAGGTTACCTAGCTCCACAGTGAGCAGCAGAGCCTCATCCAGCAGGCGTTCGTAGTTCTCGGCAACTTGTGGATTGTCTAAATACCGAATGTTAAACCGAGAAGAACGTCTTTGTTGTGAGGATTATACCGTCGATAGTGTCAAGTGCACATGTGCTACTATTGGCTAATGATCCGAGACGCTATCCACACTCCGTAGGGAGCGTATGCTGGTAATGCTGGGCTTTAGCAAACTGAACCGTCAGTTATTGTTCGTGTCGGTGTGCAGCCTATCGGGTCCAATCACCAATCAATACAACGCTTCCCTACCGGCCTGGCCGTTCATATCTCCGATAACCATCTTGATGTCCCCGTACGAACAGCTGTCGTACGTTGACACCAGCTGCGCGAAGAACGCTTTTATTTCATCGCTGGGTCTACATTCGCGTAGACAGTGCACGTTAATGATGACGTAGTTGAAGAAACGGCCTTTTATCCATAAGAAACACATCCTCTCGTTCATCACTTTCCAGTCAATCACGCGATCCTGTATTTTGCCCATCACTACAAAATCTGTTCCGAGTCGTATTTTTTGATTTTCTGTAAAATATTGATTTAGGTAGGTTGCTTTACTTTACTCTACTTACTTGCTCCTAGCCTGAAGTACGATGGTTGAGAAATTGTCAAGTAGTCAAGACCCGCCCCTGATTCGCATGGGCGCTTCCTTCCTTGTCAGTATTCGACAGCGTTACCAACCGGTTTTTACGGAAATCTAGAAAACGAGAATAAAAATGTCTGAAAAAAATCTGGTTTTCCTTTTATCTAACGAAAGAGAATTTTTGAGAAACACCTTTTCTTGTCTGGCTGGTCAGCAAAATATTTGGAAAATCTGGAGGGTTGGCAACGCTGGTAGACGATCTTAGGTATAGAGGGTCCGTGTGAGACGCATTCATGATGTTCTTCTAACGGACCTTTACAAAACAGTTAATTTTATTATTCTTACTAATTTTATTTATTATTTTCTATTTTACACTCAAGTACTTTTTTTACACGGTTTAGTTTTTGGAGTATTAAGAACGGGGTAACTTAGAGACCATTCATTTTTTTCTCAATACATTTGGGAGTAGCTCGACATTCCTCACGTAGATTGTAAATAGTTTCTTAGCTGCACCGTTTTCAAGTAATCGAAAAAAACAGACCGTGTAAAAAAAGACTTGAGTGTATAAGCAACTAGCTGACCCGACAAACTTCGTATTGCCGCAAATTAAACTATGTTGTACATAAATCGTGAATCTCGGATGACCTTCGTCACAATCTCGAGTTTCTGGGGAGTTCATGGGTGTTTTAATATACAAATTTTCCTCACGGTAAAGTAGAAAACAACTCCCCCCATTGCTTAGCTTGATAAAATAAAGCAGATAGCATTTAAATATTCGCCATCATTACCAAACATTTCGCCGAATAACATTTTGCGGAACACCACTTCTCGGTTGACCATAACGCGGGATATAGAGTTTCGCGGAATACCATTTCGCGAAAAACCTTACGCGAGATGTACCATTTCACGGAAAATCTTTTCGTAGAAAGTAACATTTCGCGGGGGTGACCCAACTGAAGGAAAGTAATAGAGGTCAGTAGATCTAGAAAAATAAATAAACCTAGATACAGGTGATCTCTACGGGAGGCTGCCCCCGCAGTGACCGGCGCTTCCGACGGCAGGTCACCGGCAACAATCGCGGCCTGTGGTCGTCTTCCCCGCTGAATTATCTAATGTCACTATTGATAGTTTTTGGTGGTCTTGTTATTGATTAATGTTTTATGAATGAGTCTAAAATTTCTCGAGTTCGATTAGTTTTTGGGTTACGCAAAAATTTCTGTTTTATTTGTATGATAGTCCCCCTACCACAGGGGTGAGGGGTCTCAAACCATCATTAAAAAAATTCCTGCCTCCAAAATCCCCACATGCCAAATTTGGTTCCATTTGCTTGATTACTTTTCGGCTTATGAGGAAACTTGTATTTCATTTGTATGGGAGCCCCCCCTCCTATAAAGGGACCCCTCTCCCTTCCCTAATTCATCATAAAAAAAATTTATGCCTACAAAAACACTCAAATATGGTTCCATTTAATTAATTAGTTCTCGAGTTATGAGGAAATTTGTATTTCATTTGTATAGGAGCCCCCCTCCTAAAGTGGGGAGAGGTTTTAATTCACCATAAAAAAAATTCTTGTCTCCAAAAACACCCACATGTCAAATTTTGTTCCATTTGCTTGATTAGTTCTCGAGTTATGAGGAAATTTGTATTTCATGTGTATGGAACCCTTCCCTCTTAAAAGGGAGAGGGTCATTATTCCCCTCCTAAAGTGGGAACGGGTCTCAATTCACCATAGAAAAAATAAATTGCCTACAAAAACACCCACATGCTAAATTTGGTTCCATTTGCTTGATTAGCTCTCGAGTTATAAGGAAATTTGTATTTCATTTGTATGGGAGCCCCCTCTCCTGAAAAGGTAAGGGGTCTCAATTTATCATAGAAAAAATTCATGTCTCCAAAAACACCCACATGCCAAATATGGTTCCATTTGATTAATTAGTTTTCGAGTTATGAGCAAATTTGTATTTCATTTGTGTGGGAGCCCCCCCCCCCCCTCCTGAAGTGGCGAGGGGTCTCAATTCAACATAAAAAAAATTTTGTCTCCTAAAAGACCCACATGTAAAATTTTGTTCCATATGCTTGATTAATTCTCGAGTTATGCAGAAATTTGTGTTTCATTTGTATGGGAGGCCCTTCCTCTTATTGGGAGGAGGGGTCTCTAACCATCATAAGAACCTTCCCTGCCCACCAAAAACCCCTACATGCAAATTTTCACTCCGATCGGTTCAATAGTTTTCGATTCTATAAGGAACATAGAGCAGAATGAAATCCATTTTTATAGGCATAGATTTGAGCACCCCCCGCCCCTCCGTCTTAGTGGGGGGAGGGGTCTTTTGCCATCGAGAGAACCTTCCGTAGCCCCAGAAACCCCTACATGCAAATTTTCACGCCGATCGGTTCAGTAGTTTTCAATTTTAAAAGGAACATAGGGACAGACAGACAGACAGAAATCCTTTTTTATAGGTATAGATTTTCTGTGTACAGATTCTAAAAGGCCTCAGCTTTTTGAGTTTCTGCCAACACCGATTCAAATGAATAATGGAAATAGTGCTGTCGTTATGAAACGTCTGAACAATCGATTGTTTGCTTGTAATATTCCCATATCAATGCAATTCAAACAAAGTCGAGGATAATTTCCGCATGTCGCTTCCTGGAATTTGGAATTTAATCCATTCTGTATGAACAAAACCCTTGTACATTCAAATACCGTGCTAAATCGAAATGCAAATTATTTTCATTCTAATTATATTGCTTTGAATCCTCTATTGACTTTAATTTGATTTACTTAAACAACAACGTCGTCAAAGTACAATTATAGTAGTCAGTATGGAGCCGAATATCACCGTTTTCTTCCTTTCTTCAGTAGACCAACATGCTCCCATAGACTAGGAAAACCATCACAAAAAAATAAAATTAGTTCACCTAACCTGCTAGCCGTAATAAGATCTTGCAACTCGAAGCACTAAACATTGCATTCTACAGGTTCTATTACTTATTGGGGCATAAATTACACTAAATACTGTGATTTCTTCCCAATCAAAATTCATCACTATATTTTCAATTTTTCGCCGTCGATTTTTCATTATTTTTTTTCGGCCGTTCCATTCGTCACATCACTTGCGAAACTTAACTTGAGGCACAGAAATCTTTAATTTACCACCCGAACAGCTATTTAGTAAGATATGAGGTATAATGATTTTGCCCGAACTGTTCACTTGAATTGATAGGCAAAACTTGAGTTTCGATTGCACTTCCGAATTCACGACCGTCGTTGTTGTACGTTACCAAGGAAACGGGCGTATATGTGGAGTAATGCCAACGTAAACATTTGAGCATGAAATTGACCAACTATTTATGCTATTAAATTAACGGTCGTAGAGTGTCAGTAATATATTTACGACATTCACTGATAATAAAATTCACCATAAACAATATTTTATGTGATAGAATTACTGTCGAATCTAGTTCAACAGCAAAAATAGATACGCGCTTCTACGTTTCACAATTGTTCATAACAGATCATTACCTACTACTCTGTTCTCCTGGAAAAAGTACTGAATAAGTAAAAAATGAAACTGGACTCTGACGACTTTCACCTTAACTTTCGACTTTAATTCAACAAGTAGTAACTGCTTTGTTTTTTTTTTATTTAGATTATAGTCACTTTAACCAGTTTTGGGTCATTCGTGACTTCTGCGGGGCTGGGATTTGATCCCGAGTCCTCGGCGTGAGAGGCGTGAATGCTAACCACTACGCCGGGACTGACCCCAACTGCTTTGTATTAGGAACGGTTACCCAATCGATCAACTTGAATGTACGTCCGGTGAATTCAATGAGAAGCTAAATGATTGTCATTGATTCTAGCACACTTTCGACAATGGTATTTATCGGCTAATCGTTCTCTAAAGCACTCGTGAATAAATAAATGAATAGCTTTTCATCCTGAACTGCTCTTCGGAGTGGGATTTCACTTCCCAATAGCGTTGAGCGCCCTAAATCTAAAAAGCCTAGAATTCTAAATATAGTCGTATTTTGGCTTTCAATAAACGGTAATTAGGGTGATTCATTTAGTTTGGACAGGCGTTAGGCGTACTTTATTTTGAATATTTACGGCAGAATCAAATCGAAATGTGGAAAATAGCATACGCGTAACGCTTGTCCAAAATACATAAATCACCCTAGTAGGATTAGGCTCTTCTTGTGGAACAAAGGCACAACAGTTACTGTCGAATGAAAAAACTTAATGTTTCCATAAAATTAAGTCATTATTTCGTTTTAGCACTATGACTATAATTAATAAAATTAGTTTTGTTTTCGCTAATTTAGTTATTTAAATTCTACTTGCTTTATCTCTTGTTCATCTAACATGGCTTTCCATTTCGATGACTTCATTATCCAATGTGCACGTTTCGGAACAACGACAATACGCAACTCAACGGAGAGCAGGAAATTTGCGAATTTCGCAAATTACTACATCACCTAAACAGGAAAATATCAGTTCCTGTGTGCTGCCTGACGCTGCTAAACCTGAGCTACGCCTTCTCCAGTGTCGTACACGTGTTTCGTGATATAAACGCCTGCCCGGTAAAAATTATCAGCTTCACCACAGCAAATCTGTTGCTGTGGATCCTCATCTCGTTGACGCCATTTATTCAGGTGACTATATACGTTCTAATAATATTGAATGATAATAATAGCCACGTATCAAACACTCTAGAAATGATTCATTTTCAACATGTTATATTATGTTGTATCCTTTAATGAACGGACAGAATCGTAATGCGATTATTACAGTTATTAAGTTCCTTCCACCATCACCATAACTTTTTTTGGTAGAAAACATATTCAATATTTGCGCATAATTTCATGTAAAAATTCAATACCACGGTGCACGATTTATGAATTCCTTATAAATTTTGGAAGCAATTAATGTCCGTAAAAATCTCTGCTTGTGAATCTGGTGTTCGCTAAATTATGCGCTTGTTCAAATAGAACGAATCTGTGTCGCTTTTCCCAACGTGCATATTTAAATATAAGCTCTTCTGGTTTTACTATTCATTTTTTCTTTATCCATTTTGCTCCACTGTCTAATTTTTATATGAGTCTGGTATCCGTTCAAAGGCAATATAAGGGAATTATTATAATTCATATTTTCGTCGGACGTCAGCTTAGAAATGTAAGATAATGTAATAACGCAAACTAGTCCTTTTGGGAGGGAAAACCGTCATGTCCAAAGTCCCAACGCAAACTGCAGCTCTGCGGTTTCTACCTGGAATTACTCTGTATAGATATCAATGAAATATGAGTCCATATAAAATGATATAGGAACAGGAGAATGTTCCTACCAGCACAAACACGTGGTTACGATCTCCATGGCTACTGGCCCACTCCGGAGCACTGAAATGAAAACAAATGCCACATTCCGCTTTTGAAAATCATAGTTCAACCACCCGTGAAGACCTGACCAAGTTTGCATTTCCCCGAGGAAGCAAGGTTTTCACACAGAGCGATGGAAGGGGTAGTCAGGTCGCGGATGTAAATGAGGTGGTATCAAGTTTCAGCAGCAGCAACAGCAAATCTAATTCCACAGATGGAAAGCTCTCATCTGAAATGTACTCGTGAACTATAGTAAAACGCAGCGGTTCCCCAGAGTGGACATTCCCCGGTGGCGCTTGGTGTTTTCACCGGGTCGCCCGAACCGGAACGTGCTTTGCAGGTAAAGCCAGGGACCGACTGACGGATAGGCGGTCGCACCAGATAGCCAGCAAACTCTAAACGATTTGAAACATGTCCGTGACGCTACGGGAGTTTCGTGATGTGTGAGCTTTGACTCGCGATGCAGTGCGGTGTGGTTTTGCCTGTACCCACCATTGCTGTGGGGTTTGACACGCACGAGCTGTACACGGAATGTGGAATCCGGTGCGTCAACGGCAGAGGTTGAACGTAACGGAATGAATAAAATATGCCGCGGGATTTGGAGTTGGGTTAATAACTAAAATTAGAAGATTACGCACGTTGGGGTTTCCCACCAGGAAAGCTATTCATAACAAGTAGTGCATAAGTTTCAGACCACAGTGGATTATATACTTTTGCAGGAACGCTACCACATACTAGACGTTACTGATGGCAGATTAGTTAATTTGTCAAATCAACTAAACGGACATCCATTATTATGGAACCATGGGCCAGAAAACAGTTTTGCTCAACTGATTGGAAAGCCGCCACAAATTAGCTTATTTATTTATTCATCTAGCATAGTAGACTGATTTAGAATTTGTACTTTCTATTCATCTATCAATTGTTATTCTAAGCTAACGATAAACATGGCAATGGATCTAAAAATCGCATTAAACAGCAACATTTAATAGGCCCTCCGGGCCATAATTAAGTCGTTAAGTGTCACAATTCACAATAGATAAACGTTTATCGCAAAATCGTATTAAATTAAAAACTATCGGATGGTACTAATCCAATTTGTTGTTCCACAGGCAGCATCACTCACGGTTTCCTGCCGCCGGACCCAAACCTGCGGACATCTGATTAGCATTCGTCCGTTCGTACATCGAAATACCTCGTCGGAAGATCTGAATACCGTCCTGCTGTACGCCTCCTCACTGCAAATATCGGCCGAGTTGTTTCGAATACCGATCAGTGCTCACTATTTATGCTTTTTCGTGTTTGTTTGTGCCGTTGGCATCCTTACGTTCGGGATGTGTCTCACTTGGGGGAACGTTTGATGCCTTCGACAATCGGCTGCTGTTGCTGCTGATACTGATCAGACGTCCATAGAATGAACGAACGAATGGGCGAACCAACGAACTAGCATTGCGCCCGAAGGATGAAATCCAGTTTAAATTTTGCCAGAGCAAGTAAAGTTTGATTTTCGATTTCCCCATGTAAACATTGGAATTGAAAAAAGTGCAAATAAATACTACATTACGTTGGACACAGAACCGGTCAGCTTCACTGCAAGGATTATTGAAGAAGGTTGGAATAGAATACTACCACACAAGGAGCAAACAATCGAATGCTTCAAGAGTTAAGAGAAAAAATATTATTATTTATTTACTAGTAAGGTAACGACGAGAAATTGATTTAATCTCATGATAGGTATTTGCTACAAAAGTAAAGCAGCAGAGCAAAGTTCATTGATAAAGATGAACATAGTTTAGGAACTGAATTGTCTACGTCAAATAAATCAAAAGTATTTGTACAGCAGGCATCAACAAAATATATTTACTTTCTCAAACGACCGGTAGTGAAATCGTGAAACAAAGCGTGAGAATCGTAATAAAGGTTTTGTTTTTGTGTCTCTATAAATACTATTGTTGGCCAATGTAAAAGAAATTTTCTTATAGGAGTGAGAACAAAGTTAAATCAGCACCAACGTTTCAAAAGGGCCAATCTGCAAAATGTGAACAAACCGAGTGAGGGTGATTTTCTGCTGGACTAGCATAGGGAAAGAAACCCTCACTCGGTTTGTTTACATTTTGTAAATTGGCCCTTTGGAAAAGTTGGTGCTGAAATGTCTGGTGATTATGTACTATTTCAATTTATAGGATAATAAAAAAGATTTTATACCGAAACGATAAACACATTAAAATGCAATACAAAGTGTACGTTATAATTTCTACCTGAAATATCAACTTTAAAATAAAAAATTCACAGTTTTTTTACCGCACAGGTAACCACTTTCACTCTTCAAATCTAAATGATATAGGGTCTTAATAAAACACTACTAAATTTGAGTTATAGTCGCGAGAAATGATGAAGTCGCTGCGGCTAAATTGAGCCCGTTTTCTATAGTGGTGTCTGTGTTTTTTTAAATACGACCGGCCGAAATAGCAAGCACAGGGATTAAATGCTTTTCAAAAACAGATCAAAAGAGAGACCGACGGGTAACGTGTCGGTATAGCCTATACACCGGCTCTTTGAAGATAACTAATTTTGCAGTGACAACAGCTTGCTGGGGGTTCAAACCCCCCCTAGACGAAAATTTGTCTGTCCGGTCCACCGTAGCTTACCGTATGCTTCACCAGATATCCAGATATGGTAATCTCCCTAAGTTGTGTCTGCTGCTCGTGATTCATATACACGCAAATTTCGGTTTTCGTCCACTATTATGGTACGTAAGAACAATCGGTCGAAAAAAGGGTGGACGTTAATTCAAATTTTAGAAGTAAAACGAGACGACATTAATTCGAATTCGGTACGTAAAAATAATGACGCAAAGAAAAGGAAATCACGTAAAATAAATGGACGTAAAAAGAGATTCTAGTGTACCTCCGCCGCTCTTCGCTTCCAGCTTTTGCTCCGTGAAATATCGTCCGCAAGTGCGGGTATGTCCTCCGTGAGTATCGTCAAATCCATAAAAACTACCGGTCTAATAAGGGCTGTGTACTTTGTCAGCATCGTACGGTGGCTATCGTTTGCTAGCGGATGGAAGCGTTTTGCGAAGGGCAAAGTAGACTCGATTTTCTGCTTAAATGCGCCGCAAGATCTCCTTATTTGTGTTACCCGCGGCCACCAGCAATTCCAACGTTTACCGTCCACGAAAAGTGCACGTTCGTCTTTTTGAGCTTCTGTTAATCATGTACTTATTTGGTCTGCGATGCATTTACTTTTAGCCCAATCCTACTAGCCTCCGCTTTCTGTCTAGGGCAGATGGCATCCGCCGTTGTGAAGTTTCGGTCTACAATATCAAAGTCATCTGCGTAGCCAGAAAGTTTGCTACTTTCACTGAAAATTGAGTCTCTCGTTTCGATTTTGCTCGCCGGACCATCTTCTCAAGGACGATGTTGAAAAGCATGCAGGTTAAGCTGTCAACTCGATCCTATTGACTCTAATAGTCTCTTCCAGCCAAGATTTGATTATACAACGTACCACGATGTCAGCTGGGAGGTGCAATTTCAACATTTACCTTCTTTTATATCGATTTGTCCAATGTGCATAGCCTTAGGTTAGGCTATGTCAATTTTTTTTTGCAAAACCCCCCCTAAGAAAATTGTTTGGCTACGCCCCTGCTGCAAGTGCTAGTGAATGAAAATTGATTTATATTTTCATATCAGAAGGAAATTTTTGTGTTCTTCCGTGATGAAAAGAAGTAGAATGGTTCTGGTGGTCCCTGGCCTCTTATCTAGCAACTCCTACCCCTACCTCCACGAGGTACCAGCTGGAATACGAGCAACCTTAGCGGAGATCGGGTAACCAACCCCGGTGGAAACTAAGGTCGTATACCAACAGGGGAGGTGGCACAGTGTGTCTCGACACTGCAAGATGGCAGCCCCATCACGAGACTCGGAAGCGTAAGCCCTAGTACGACTACCTATCTAAACAACAGAAAACTTACAACAAAAGTCAAGAAATATCTTCTCGGAATATTCGGCATGGACCAAGGCGACGAAATAAGGACATGGAATGGAGACTTGGCACCTGGAACTGCAGATCGCTAAATTTCGTTGGTGGCGACAGGGTGCTGCTCGATCAGCTAGAACCCCGAAAGTTTGGCATCGTGGCGCTGCAGGAGATCTGTCGCAAGGGCGAGAAGGTGTGGAGGATCCGTGGCGGCAGAGCCCGATTTTTCCAGAGTGGTGGAGCGACCAAGGACCGGGGACGGGATTCGTAGTATTGGGCAAAATGCAGGATCGCGAAATGGATTAGAAAGCGATCAACGAGAGGATGTGCGTGTTGAGGATAAAAGGCCGTTTCTTCAACTACACCATCATAAACGTGCACTGCCCACACGAAGGTAGATCCGATGACGAGAAGGAAGGGTTCTATGCGCAACTGGAGGCGACAGCTGCTCACCACGGGACATCAAGATCGTCATCGGGGATATGAACGCCCAAATCGGCAGGGAAGCAATGTGTAGACCGGTGATTGGGCCCCATAGCCTGCACACCGACACGAACGATAACGGCCAGCGATGCAATTTTGCGGCTTCCCGAGGCTTGGTGATCAAAAACACCTTCTTTCCTCACAAAGATATCCACAAGGCCACATGGAGATCACCTGACCAACGAACCTCGAACCAAATCGACCATATTCTCATCGAGGGCCGGTTTTTCTCGAACATCACCAACGTACGCTCCCTACGGAGTGCGGATATTGACTCGGACCACTACCTAGTAGCAGTACATGTGCGCTCAAAACTATCGACGGTTTATACCTCGCGACAAAGTCGCCCTCCTCGGCTAAACATTCGGTAACTAGACAACCCGCGAACTGTCGAAAACTACGCGCGCGTACTAGATGAAGCTTTGCCTTCTTCTGTGGAGCTAGATGCTTCGAACCTCGAAAACGGATGGAGTTGGATACGCTCGGCCGTCAACGAAGCCGCAACCGCGGTGCTAGGTGTGGAAACCTCGAGTGCACGAAATGATTGGTTTGACGGGGAATGCCAAGAAGCGATAGAGCGGAAAAAAGAGCTTGGGAAAACTATCTGAGCATACCCACGAGAGAGAATTTGGCCAAGTATCGACGAGCGAGGAATGAGTTGCCCACGATCCTGAGAAGGAAAAAGCGCCAGAAGGAGGACAGAGATCTTGAGGAGCTTGAACAACTATTCCGGGCTAATGATACCTGCAAGTTTTACGAGAAGGTGAACCAAACTCGCAAGGCCCACACACCAAATCCTGACATGTGTAGGGACGAGGGAGGACGAGGGATCTTATCACAAACGAGCGCGAGGTGGTCGACAGGTGGAAGCAGTTCTTTGATGAACACCTCAACGGCGATATAGCAGCAGGAGACGCAATGGAAGTTAACCTCGGAGTACCTACAAACGACAACAGCGTACCGGCTCCCGATCTCGAAGAGATCCGACGAGAAATCCGGGAAGGACCGACTCCCAGCAGAACTCTTCAAAAATGGCCAAGAACCGCTAGTAACGGCACTTCACTGGCTGATTTCAAGGATTAGGGAAGAAGAGAAACTACCGGAGGAGTGGATGGAAGGCGTAGTCTGTCCCATCTACAAAAAGGGTGACCGGCTAGACTGCTGTAACTACCGTGGCATTACGCTGGTCAACGCCGCCTACAAGGTGCTCTCCCAGATTCTGTTGCGTCGTCTATCCCCAATAGCAAGAGAATTCGTAGGGCAGTATCAGGCGGGCTTTATGGGGGCCCGTGCTACTCCGGATCAAATTTTTACTCTCCGACAAATCCTTCAGAAATGTCGAGAGTACAATTTCAGAGCAGCATATGATACCGTTGAACGCGAACAGCTATGGCAGATAATGCACGAGTACGGTTTTCCGGACAAACTGACGCGGCTGATCAAACCTACTCTGGAACGAGTGATCTGCTACGTGCGCGTGTCGAGGACACTCTCAAGCCCTTTCGAATCGCGCAGAGGGTTACGGCTAGGGGATGGACTGTCCTGTATGTTATTCAATATCGCTATTGAAGGTGTGATCCGGCGAGCGGGCATTGAAACGAGGGGAACGATCTTCAGTAAGAGTAGCCAACTCCTAGCCTTTGCAGACGACCTCGACATCATTACTAGAAACCGTGGGACGGCGGAGGTAATCTACGCCAGACTAAAATCGGAGGCTAGGAGGATAGGGTTACAAATTAATGCGTTGAAAACTAAATATATGGTACGAAGAGGCTCCCGAGATAGTAACGTTTGCCTCCCACGGACAGTGACTATTGACGCCGATGAACTGGAAGTGGTTGATGAGTTCGTATATTTGGGATCTCTGGTCACCGCCGATAATACGAGTAAGGAGATCCAACGACGCATTCAAGCTGGAAATCGAGTGTACATTTCCCTTCGCAAGACGTTTCGATCAAGGAGCATACGCCACCGCACAAAGCTGACGATGTACAAAACGCTAATCAGACCGGTAGTCCTCTACGGACTTGAGACAGTAACTTTACTTACGGAATACATACGTGCACTTGCCGTTTTTGAACGAAAGGTGTTGCGGACTATTTTTGGCGTAGTATAAACGGAAAGCGGAGAGTAGCGGAGACGTATGAATCACGAGCTACAGGCACTGCTTGGAGAGATTCCCATCGTACACCTGGCGGTAGTTGGGAGACTACGGTGGGCCGGCCACGTCGCAAGGATGCCGGACGACTGTGTAGTGAAATCCGTTCTCTTCAAGAACCCCACCGGCACCAGGAATAGAGGGGCTCAACGTGCTAGATGGCTCGACCAGGTTGAAGCCGACTTGCGTGTGGCGAGACGCGCAACGAATTGGCGACGAGTAGCCCAGGACCGAGTACAATAGAGAGGAATTCTTGATACGGCAAGAGCCACCCCGGCTCTCGGCTGAATAGGTAAGTAAGTAAGAATGGTTCTGTGACACCATATTCACAGCTGTTTAGTTGCTAGAAGAAGTAAACGTGATCATAATTGTGTGTTTTCCAAACCATCATCAAAAGCGGATACGCGTAAGCGACTGCTGCTGGTTTTTTCAGCCTGATTACGTGCCAGTGAAAAAACAGTAGTTTTGATGTTTATTGAACAAAATTTTGCAAATTACTTACATTTTTATGAAAATGGTTATTACACATTAAAGCTTATGAGTGCTACATTGGTTTCAGTATTGTTATATAGCGGCAAAGTTTTTATTTGGGAAAGCGCTGCAAAAAAAAGTAATTTAAGCCGAATTTAGTAGCGCACAGTGGGGCAGATTGACCCGGAGTTCGGACAAAACCTCATAACTTCTTTCATTTGCTTCGTAGAGCTTTATTGTCTTCAGCAACATTGTTTGTTACAAAATTTCGCATCTCTTTGTAAATTTTAAGTAGTTGTATTTTTATTCCTATAGATGTCGTTGAGATCTAACTTTTTAAAAAATGACTTTAGAAATGTTGTGTCTTCAGAAAAGTTGTTTGTCCTGTAAAGTTACGTAAAATTACTGAACATACCAAAATTGTAAGACTTACAGGAATCAAGTTATAAATATTTTAAATACTCAAACACTTCTTTTTAAGTGTGTAGTCGAAATTGGTAGTCTGACGACCTCCTATACAAATTATCACAATCTGTATATCCAGAGTAATTTAGTATTATTATTCTGGTATAGGGTAAATCAACCATTTGTGGACCTTTCTGTAAATTATTTTGAACTCGTAACGCTAAACACCCAACCAATGGCACTTACAATATTAGTAATTTTCGAATAAGCCTCAATATATAAATTTCTGCTGCAAATCTCTATACTTTACATATTTTTTAAAACAGATTGGAATGTCCATTTTCCTTTTATTGACCCTTGTGGTTTACAATAGAATAACGACCGGGTCCATGAATTTTAGTGTATTTTGCATAGAAAGAGTCCGGTAATGGCGACATTTTTTGCATTGTATATAATGAACCCTCACTTGTTGAAACCGTCAATTTTAAAGTATTAATAATGAAATGCAGCTAAAATTTTATAAACTCAAATGTGTGTTATGTTTAGTACGTTCTGTTTCATGTCATATATCCTCAGAAATAAGAAGTATAAGCTAATAAATACCGAAATTTCATCCGAGGGTCCATTATAGGTAGAGGGTTTACTATATGGGTTAACTTACCCTACTATCTGCTTTAGTGCATTCATGCAAATTTTTTAATTCATCAGTTTGGCCATACGCAGCAAAAGGATACGAGTGGCGAGATAGGCCGTCATCGGCCTCAGCCAAATTCTGGCAGAAGGCACAAAAATAACTAGTAACTGACAGAGTATTGCAATCTGTTTATCCTGCAAACACGTATCAGCATGTTCGACTCTAAATAAACATAATGGAGGCTAGTTCAATCGAACTGAAAGTCCAACCGAACATATTCTACTGCCAATTTGACTTGAAACAGAGCTAATTGGAAAAAAATTGTTAAGTGGTCGCCTTTACAATGTGCTGAATTCTCCTAATCGACTCCAATGTATCTCATAACGATAATAAATGCTGTGTCTTACATATACAAGCACGACTAGTTACCGTACAGCAGGAATGAGCTACGCACTGGCGCGCGCATTTACTAATTTGTAGCCTAAAATGCCGGAAAACATGCATTCGCAAAACTTGAATATCTCCGAACATCGCAACTAGTAGCAGCTAATTTTTTGCTTATTACTAGTTAACACCCTGATTGTTTATTTTATGATAGTGTCAGAGCGGAAATCTGTGGAAATCTTTTTCTACACACTATTGAAAATTGACAAAAATTTCAATTTTTTTGTTCTAAAACACTTCGTCAGAACAAAGCCTACTAGTAAAAAATCTGTTTTAATATCACCTAAACTATTAGTTTATAATCCCTTTAATGTGAATTATCCTTTAAAAGTATAGAACTTTAAGCAGCACAGTAGCCAGATACTAAAAGATTAAATGATATTTATTTTTTCATTTTCCAAACTTTTTTTACACTGTGTTTCACCTTCTTGAATACCTATTGAAAAACTACTTATTAAAACAATTTATGTATATTTTTTATAGATTATGTGTCTACAATACGTAGAATATTAAGTTTGATAGAATATCTCAAATAAAAATTTTGAGGTTTTGTCCGAGCTTTTTCAGGTTTTGCCCCATAGTGTAGCGTGCTGGGAATACCCTCCCGTACCCTATATTTTTATATTTCTACTTAAAACTAGAGTTGCCAAGTGGCCGGTTTTCACCTGCAAAGCCGGTGACCGGTCAATCCTGCAAAAAAGCCGGTTTCCCGACATAGGAAGCCGGATTGGTACTTTTGTTTCTGATTTGTTAAATTTTCTGATAAATTTATTAGTAATCCTGAGCAGTGGATCATTGAAGATAGCCAGTTTTGCAATGACAATACTTTGCTTCTGGCGGTAATATACATTAAATTGTCCACCAGCACCAGAAGCAACTGGTTGTCTTCTAGTATCTTCAATAATAATCCATGCAATGTTCGTTGTGGTTTCGATTCCGACGACTACCTAAATAATAATTAACGCACATTACACATTCCACAATGTGTATGTTCTTCGAGAACTTGGGGCGGAAGATATACTCGACGTCATCACTTACCTTTTTGGTGGGGGACGTAAAGTACTCGGTTTTTTACCAGTCGTTACGTCCAGCGACAAATAGTTATCGTCGCCCATTATGACCATGACATGTGCTTCACCGGAAAGATGTTTTTCACCAGCACCTTCAGCCGTTCTCTGGGCGATTGCCTGCTACGCTACTGACGCTTCCGCATAAAAATTTTGGCCAAGTACTTCTTCGCCGTTTAGCCGGTTTCGCTGACCTCCCGGCACAAGGCGCGGAACGATAAGGTCTTCTTGCTCTTGATCATCTTCTTTAGCTTCTACTGTACGGCCGCGCAGCACTGTCGGGCGGCCGGAGCTAGGCTTCCGTACAGCACATTCGCCGTTCTCGCGGGAGAAGATGTTACGAATCTAGAATCTTAGATTGCTCTATTCGGCGGATGCGAAGTGCTTCATCAAGTCCAACTCCTTCGCTATGGGGTAGAGTGGGAAGTACGAACAAAGCATCGAGCGTAGTGGTTTGACAGTTTTCACCATGGCTGCTGCATTTTTGGCGCCCCTAAGAGCTTGCGCCCATGGCGCTGTCCCCAAGGAAGCAATATGGGGCCTTTACTTTTCATCCAATTCTTCAACGACGTCGCGTTACTACTTGAACCCGGTTGCATACTTGTTTACGCCGACGATCTCAAACTGTATCTTAATGTTCGCTCTGTCGACGATTGTCATCGATTGCAAGATTTACTAGATGCCTTTGTAAACCGGTGCAAGTTAAACTACTTGACTGTGAGTATAGCCAAATGTGAGGTAATCACGTTCCATCGCATTTACAGCTCGATTGTGTTTGACTACCACATTAACGGGAGTATCCTCCAGACGGTTGATCAGGTTAATGATTTCGGCATCTTACTCGACTCTAAACTTACGTTCAATGCTCACCGTTCTAATATCATTTCCATAGTATCCCGGCAGCGCGGATTCATTGCTAAAATTGGAAGAGATTTCATTGCCTAAAATCCAATCCTTGTATTGCGCATTAGTCCGTCCAGTACTTGAAAATCCAAGTGTAATTTGGCTACCTCATCAGCTCACGTGGACGTTAAGAATCGTACGCATCCAGAGAAGGCTTAGCGTTTTGCGGATTACCTAAGTTAAGTCCGAACGAGCGACAGCGAGTAAGGACAGCATGTACCCCACGTTTTTGTAGGTTGAAGGCCGTGAATATTTTCGACTGAATATGACGTTCGGCCTTTTGTGGTTAGGCCATTCGTGATTCGGCCATTGGATATATCATGCCATTTATAATTTCGGCCACTTGAATTTCGGCTATACGTGATTCAGCCATTTGTGTTTCGAGCATTCGGTACCAGCCCGGATTTGCCTTAGCGAGATCCTGACAATCTTCCACCGTATCCAGCACGTTGTCGTTTACTGAACACGCTGGAACGGCGCCGCAAAGTTCAGCAGGCAACGGTAATGGCAAAAATTTTAAACAACGACATCGATTCACCGACGTTGCTTACTAAAGTCTATTCGATTAAAGTAGGCTAAAGAAAAAAGACACCGTTTAAACTTAAACTGCAAACTTTATTAAGAACGACAATAATACACGATACACGTGTTCACCGTACAGTATATAAAAGTATAATGACGCATTTGCACTGCGCCTCTGCTCTGCTCTACACGCTAACCGCTAACTCTACACATATACACCGACACCGCTCAAAGTAACGAATATAAAGGTGGCTGCACCGTTGCTACACTAACACTCCTCCTCAACGATCGCTGCTATCATCTTACATCAGTCCCATCATCTTTGCAAACTTCATCTGCTTAATTGATCCTACAGGCTTGGTTAGCATATCAGCTGCCATGTCTTCAGTCGAACAATAATGCAATTCCATGACCTTATCAGAACATAACTCTTTTACATAAGATTCACGTGTCTCAATATGTTTCGATCTACGATTAACTCTTTCTGAACTAACAAAGTGGATACAGCTTTGATTATCTTCAAATATTTTCACTGCACCTTTCTGTTTTTCACCGAAATCTTCGAACAAGCTCAGCAACCAAACCAACTCCTGGCTCGCTTCGCTAAGAGCCATATACTCCGATTCCATGGACGATAATGTCACAGAACTCTGTTTTCGACTAGCCCACGAAACAGCTCCTCCGGCATGCTTGAAGACATATCCTGATGTTGATTTTCTAGTTTTTATGTCACCTGCCCAATCAGCATCCGAATATCCTAAAAGATTTTAATTAGGATCACCGTAGGACAGATTCCAATGTTTCGTTCCCAATAGGTAACGAACAACTCGTTTAGCGGCAACCCAGTCGGCCTCAGTCGGACAAGATACTTTCCTCCCAAGTATCGTAGCACTGGCTGCTATATCTGGCCTTGCGCAAACAGAAACATACAACAGTGCACCCACTGCCCAAATCTCTCCGCAATACGATGTATGTATCCTTCTACTGACACACTATAGTTTCCATTTTCTCGCTTTATTTCGAGACCCAAGAAATAGTTCGGCTCGCCAAGGTCTGTCATTTCAAATTTATCCTTGAGCAAACGAAATACAACATCTATTTCAAGTTCATCTTCACAGCAAACCAGCAAATCATCCACATATACCAAAAGATATATACATTTTCCATGTACTATTTTGGTATATAAACAAGCATCGGTTGAACTCTGTACGAATTCCATATTCAGAAGCACACCATGCAACTTTTGATTCCAACATCGCGCAGATTGTTTCAAACCATAAATACTTTTATTCAAAAGGCATACCATATGCTCTTTACCCTTTAATTCGAAACCTGGTGGCTGCCTCATATATATTTCTTCATTTAAATCGCCGTATAAGTAGGCCGTTTTTACATCGAAATGCTTTAACGTCATTTTTCTTCTGCTCGCCACTGACAACAACACGCGAAGAGTTGTATGTCTGGTCACAGGAGCAAAAGTTTCATCGAAATCTTCACCGAATTTTTGGGAATATCCTTGTGCTACAAGACGTGCTTTGTGTTTCACGATTTCCCCAGAAGCATTTCTTTTCAACTTGAACACCCAGCGGCAACCTACTGGTTTTCTGTTAGCAGGTAAGTTCACCAACTTCCAAGTCCCATTCTGAGCATGAGATTTCAACTCATCCAGCATAGCTAACTTCCAGTTTTCCTTACGAGCTCCACTCATTGCTTCCTTGAAATTTCGTGGCTCAACTTCGTCGTTTGAAAGCGCATCAGCAGCAAATATTTCCTCAATGAGCCTTGTTGGTGGCACCCCTTTCGTGCGACGAGTGGATCGTCGCGAAATTTCATCTAGCGGAAAACCCCGAAATGGCGACGTTCCCTCAGAAGCATCATCGTAAGACGAACCACAATCATCCGATTCCGAAAGCGGTATAGGAATCTCACTATTCGTGCCAACACATTCAATCAAATTTTCATTCGACGGGACGAGTGGAACCTCAACTGCTCCTCCTGTCCCAGCAGAATCACACTGGACTTCTCTGGTAACTTCTTTTCTGTTACACATTTCCAGGAACTTGGCATCTCGACTAATTGTTATGCGATCTGTTTCAGTGTTCAAAAAACGATATGCTTTACGGCCATCAGCATACCCGACAAAAACCAATTTTTCCGCCTTCACATCAAGTTTCTGACGTCTCTCCTTAGGAATATGGACATAAGCTTCAGCGCCGAAAATTCGCAGGTGCCCATACGATGGTTTCTTACCATGCCACAATTCATATGGAGTAGCAACCACTGTCGAAGACGGCAAACGATTCTGCAAATAGTTTGCAGTACAAATCGCTTCACCCCAGTATTTATTCCCCACACCACTATCAGCAAGCATACACCGCATCATTTCAACCAGATAACGGTTCTTTCGCTCCGACACACCGTTCTGTTGCGGTGAATAAGGGGCAGTAACTTCATGTATTGTTCCATTATCCACGAAAAACTTTTTCAATGAAGCACTGGTGAATTCACCTCCACCATCCGTTCTTATTTTTCTCGGGTAACGATTGAACTGATTCTTAACCAGGTTGAAAAACTCACGAATTTTGTCCTCTGCATCATTTTTTCTTTTCAGGAGATACACTGCCGAATATCGACTATAGTCATCCACTAGCACAATATAAAAACGATTTCCGCTCGGTGTCGACTCTTCCATCGGGCCACCCAAATCGCTATGAATTAAGTCCCCCACTGCACTAGACTTCCGCTCAGAAAATTTAGGAAAGGAATCGCGGCTCATCTTTCCCTCGCAACATGATCCACACACAGATTGCACAGCACAGGGTTCAATTTTCAATCCGTATCCCAGATTGTCACGCACTACTTTCGATACAGCTGCCGGATCTCTATGCCCAAGCCGACGATGCCACAAGTGCGCACACAGTTCACTGTGTGTTGAACCAACTGTGAAAGCTTTTTCTGAACACTGTTTCAAATGATACAGCCCGCCTTTGCGTTGTCCAACTAACACTGAATCGTTTCCTTTCAGCACTCGACACTCTTTTTCATCAAATTGCACTATGAATCCCAAGTCAGCAATTTTACTTATGGAAAGTAAATTACCGGCTAATGCAGGAACGTGAAACACTTTTTCAAGCTTCAGCTCTACACGACTTCCAACCCCATTAACCGAAACCGTTCTGCCTGTGCCACTACCTGTTGCTTTGATGGTTTTCCCATCTGCCAAGCAAACTTGCACTTCCTTGGAGCTATCGAATTCCTCCAGTAGCGATGCATCATTTGTCATATGAGATGTAGCACCAGAATCAAGATACCACAAACTCGAATTTCCAGATACGCCTGCAGCCAAACACAGCTCGAGACCAGCTTCAGAATTTACAGTAACATTCGCTCTTTGTACGGTATTCTTCGCTTTTTCTTTCTCCTTCCTATCATCCTGGAACTTTCGGCAATCTCGTCGGAAATGTCCTTCCTTTTTACAGTAGTGACAGATTTTCGCTTTTTCTTTGTAGCTCTGGCTTTTATTGCCACCGCCAGTAAACTTGGGGGCGCCTATCACAAGAGCTTTCTCGGTAGTAACATTTCCACGACGTCGTCCTTCATCAAGCAGCTTACCCTTAATAAACTCAACAGTCAGGTCTTGATCCGGGCGGCTCTCCAGCGCAACAATCAAACCGTCGTATGACTCGGGAAGACTTGACAACATCAAGGCTACAAACCAGTTGTCCTTCACTTCTTCCCCAAGTGCTGTTAACCGCAACCGCAAAGCCGTCATATTTTTCAGGTGCTCAGCCATGTTCCCGTTTTCGGGCATTCGCAACATAATTAACAGACGCACTGTGTGAATAATACTAGATAGGGACGCGCGTTCATGGTAACTTTTCAGCGCATCCCACATCTGCTTTGCCGTCTCCATTTGCATAACGTGAATTAGTTGGTTATCCTCCAACGCCAACCCGATAATGGCCTGCGCCTTTTCATCATTCGAAAGCCATGTTTCATCCGGGTTTTCAGGCTTTGGCTCAGTGACAACTTTAAGCACTTTTTCTCGCGTTAGCAACAAACGAATTTTAAATTTCCATATGGCGTAATTGCTATCGGTTAGCTTCTCCACTGTTACCTTCGCGTCAGCCATTTTGTTTTTCACAAACGACCGCTCAAGTTCAGAAGCACAAACTAATTCGCAAAAGTTCACTGTCGTACAATTTAAATTCGCGCACTACAGACGACTACTGGGCCCATAACCTATTCGATTAAAGTAGGCTAAAGAAAAAAGACACCGTTTAAACTTAAACTGCAAACTTTATTAAGAACGACAATAATACACGATACACGTGTTCACCGTACAGTATATAAAAGTATAATGACGCATTTGCACTGCGCCTCTGCTCTGCTCTACACGCTAACCGCTAACTCTACACATATACACCGACACCGCTCAAAGTAACGAATATAAAGGTGGCTGCATCGTTGCTACACTAACAAAGTCGTGCTTCGCAGATATTTACGATATTTACGATGAAGTTGTTGCATACCGTTTTTCACCGACGTGCCACATTTGGATTCTACGAACTGATGACTGCATTTGTCCGAACTTTCACTCGGGTTGAAGAACTTTTCGAGATTGAAGAGCCAACTGAAAAATTCACGCAGCAACTATGGAGGACTGTTTTAAGATAAGTTTTATTTGTGGACCTTACATGTGACTATAAATTCATTAAGACTTTGTCAGATGGATACATTAAATAAATAATAATAGAACAATCATATATAGACAAAGCAGCATCAAATACGCGGTTGGTGCGAGGTGATCTCTTTTCGGAGACAGAAGGAATCATGATAGTTAACTAGGACCGGGTTATTGAAACGAAGAACTATCGCAGGTACATATTACATGAAAACATAGTGCCGTAAGTGCAATGTAGTAGGGGAGTCGATTGAGCATGTTATTGCAGGCGGCCAATGCCAAGCATTAGCAAGAACAGCCTACCTCATTCGCCACCATACGGTTGCCAATATTGTGCACCAACAACTTGCTTTGAAGCACAACTCGGCACAACTTCTACGTATGCTACTACAAATACCTGCTCCACCCAGTCCTGGAAAATGACTGTGTAAAACTATACTGAAATCGCGAGATCATCACGGATGTCCTTATACGTGCTAATCGCCTTGACATTGTGGTTTACGACAAAAAGATAGAGCGGGTAACCCTCGTCGATATCGCTGTACCGCTAGACCACAATGTACAGTCAACTTTCTCGAACAAAATTACGAATTGCCATGATTTGACCGAAGAGGTACGGCAAATATGGCACCTTGAGGAATTACATATAGTTCCAGTAGTAATCTCTGCTACTGGACTAGTTCCCTGTACTCTACTGCGCTCCTTAGAATAGTTAGAGCTGCGCGCCGAACTCCCAGTAACCCAAAAAGCGATGGTTCTTGGTACATGCAACATTGTGCGAAGGTTCATAGGCTTTTTTGGCGGTTCAGGGCGAGGCGAACTGGAGATACTTCACAATCTTGACCAAAAAAATATTTACTCCAAAAACGAAGGTTCGGAATGCTAGAAATAGGAATAAGATTTAACTCTCAAACATTCAAACTTTTATTGATTTACAGCTGCTTGTATCACATAGCCGGTGTCTCACCATTTCGCAATAGCAGTAGTTTACCATATAACAGACCTAACTTTTCACTTTACATCTGGCGCTTTTTTTTTTGAAAACTCAACAAATATTTAAAACGATTTCTTTTCTTTTTCTCAAGCAAGCCAACAAGCGTTCTTTCAAGCGCACGGTATCTCTATTTCCATTGAGTAAGTAAAAAGTTTCGCAGTTCCGTCGAATTTCTTGTTTTATATTTTTACTGAGTACCTACTATTCTACCAGTCAGTTGGTAACGGCTTCTCATGCATCAATAATCAGCCACTTTTCGTTGATCTGCTCGATCTGCTTTGCCAATATGGGATTCCGAACACGTATCTTCACTTCTAGCTTGCCGCCTACCGTTTTACGTCCGTCCATCAGCTGACCATTGCCATTGGTATCGAGATGGATGTTATATTGATGTCGTGTTGAAAGGAGGCAGAATTAAAAAAAAAAGAATATTCAGAATCATACACGTCAGACAGTGAAAAACGAAATTCAGTCGGCAACGAATAATTGATTGGTTGTCCGTGAACAAGGATGAAAACTTACTCTGAGACACTTAACAGTCAGAACAATCACTGGTTTGAATAACATTTCATTGTACGTGATCATAAAACATTCTTTAACATTGATATTTGCTACATCACACGAGCAATCAAGTAGATTTGAAAATGGATAGTCAATTTAATCAGACAGAAAGCCAATTTGCCCTTCAGAGATTAAAGTATTAAATTCCAATATTCCAGAAGCTTTTGAAATTCGTCATGAATGCATAAAAGAACGATAACAGCCTACACATGCACGCGTTCATCACAATATACGTACCGGGAAAGAGTCGTGTATCTCGCACTGCGTCTCCAGTGGCTGCAGTTTTACCGTAACCGTGCCGATAAGCGTATCCGAGCGCAGGAAGCCTCTGAAACAGGAAGACCACGATGAAAAAAATCTTGACGGTGACGAGGGGCAAACACAACGACCGCATCCAGCATCACAACAGCAGGATCTACAATCATCCGTCATCGATGCCAATCGCCATTCATGGTAGCGGCATTTTTTCGTTTCAATTTTAATGCATGCATTCAGTTATTTGAAAAAAAAGGAGAAAAGAAAAAAACAATGCCCTCTGAGGTTATATCATCCACAGTTGCTGCTGGACGTTTTGTAATGTCTGAAATACGTATTGCGAACGACTGAGTTGTTTTTCATTCGTTCGTCCATCATTCATCGATAGAAAAATACGCAATAAAAGCGTGCACTTGTCGTTCAAAGTAGTGAAGTGCTCGATACTGCAAAACTCAATTTGATTACAACCGACATTCAACCACGCAAGACAACACAACGAGTAAAGACAGCACAAAACGATTAACAGAAAAAACAACTCACCCCTTTGAATATATTTCACATTTCAATGATTGCCGTTTAAAAATTCGTTGACAGGCCCGCTGATTCCGATGAATTTCGATACTGTGCCGGTGGTTATACTCCGGATTATCGGTATCCCGCACCAATGCAGTCTTGCCTCTGGTAGGATCATCCTAACGACGAAAAAAAGAAAATGATAACAGACACCGGTTTTATTTAAGCCGCATTAAGCTACCTGTGGGTAAGGAAATTCCAATTTCACGTATGTATCAATTTCCCTCGGATTAGGCACGTTATATGCGATACCCCTTACAATCAATACTTCAATTTCATTCTCCGTCAGATCCGTATTACATTTAACTACGTTGAACTGCTTCATTTCGTAGTGGAACTTAGGCACCGGCAGTCTTTTCTTGTGGGCAAGTCTAACGAAATCTAAATCTTTCTGTACGCTTAGTGCTAGATTTTCGAATCGGTTAGTCCCAGCAACGTCTCCCATCGCCCTGTGATGGTCCCTGGTGTTCCTGCACATGATCAACTGTTTGGAAAGCTGCTCCTCCAGTCGAGTATTCAGATCCACATCGGCATCATCGGTTGCCGTACAATCCTCCTCGGCCACAATGGTGAACGAATCCTCCAGTGAGGTTCGCTTTGCCGGAGCTATCGGAACAGTAGCCATATCGATCGGTATTCCTCCACGAGCCGTATCAATCAGCTTTTCGAGGCCTTTAAAGATTCGTATGTACTCCTTGGCTTCTTCCAATTCGCCCGCCCGTTTCGCTTCCACTGCGGCCTGGCGGTATTCCTTTTGGCGTAGCATCAGCACTGCTATCTGCTTTTCATTCTGCGTTAACGATGGTTTTGCTTCTTTGCTTGGTCCTGCAACTGCACATATAAAAGCCAATAGCATGGTTTGTAATTAGTAAATAATGCATATTTATAAATGGCAAACAACATTCAGAAACCAGAACAATATTTGTGATATTTATAGCAGGAGATTGTTATTGTTGCTGTCAAAAATTGAAAAATAATTGATCTAATATTTATTCGAATACCCAAATTTACAAAGTTTAATACCATCATAATGTATCACATTAAACATAGTTCAAGTTACGTTTGGTACTATATAGCATAGCATAGCATGGCATAACATAAACAGATGCATAAATTCGTAGTTGATGCCAACAGCAATGCTTTGTGTTCAACAAGTACCTTGTGTTTTTGTTACCATTATCAGCAACATAATATGTGAGGTTTAATTTCATGTTCTTAAACAAAAGTCAAATACCTTCAAAGAATGGTCACCGTCCTGGTCACGACCATGCAACCGTTGGGGATCGGAAAAGAATATTAGTCCAACATTTACTTAAGAGAACCGCAGAGAACTCTACGTGCGCTCATAAATATCCCTGGAGTTGGGAAATACTAGCTAGTAAGGGAAGCTGGAAGGACACATCTGGTAGATGTTGTGGTGGGTTCAAAATGATTTTTTTAACTTGTTTATATTATTTTCTAAGGTACTAATAGTGTATAGATTTAAAACCATAGATTGTTTTAAAACTTTTGATTAATGCGCTGATAGTTCAATAACTAAAAGCTAAAAATAACTATATAATGCTGAAATACACTTTAAATCGCGAAAAATCTAAAACGCGTCGCGTCTAAAATCGCGTCTAAAACACCACAGCAAACGTCAACAGTGCTCCGTACCGTAGGATTTTCTCGAGTTACGTTCGGTACTATATGGCCATAAACCATATTCACATCACCATATCGATACGACCGCTCGTAGAGAAGAGCTGGCTGTGCCCTTTTAAGACACTGTTTACTTTCAGGACATCAACTTTGTCGAGGTATATTGGAAATAAACTACCCTCCGTCTGTTCGGTTGGAAGTTGGAACGAGGAAACTGCGATCCTTTTTTCTTGTCCACGGATTTTACAGAACCCCCAATTAGGATTCTCAATTTAAAACATTCCCCGATATGATTCTGTCCCTAATCACCTGGCCCTTAAAACTCTGCTAATAATTTAACAGCGAGCACGTAATCTTCTAAAGATTCGTCCGGGTGCTGAGTCCTGCTAAAGAATCTTATATGCTGAATTAACCCTGAGAAGGTTTTATCAAACCGAGTTTTTATCTTTTTAATCATGTTATTGTGCCAAGATTACCAGGATATAACAACTTTAATTCTTCATAATAGTGATCCGTTTAGAGTTATAAAATGAGCTTTTTTGTTTTTCTGTGACCTCATTTACCATAAGCAATATTCAAGCCTATCTATCCAGTCCGCAAAACCAGTACGCTTTCTGTAGGCCTCTGTTAAGGAGGGCATGTTGCTTTGAGTCATATGAAACACTCTTCAAGACTTACGAATTTTAGTAAAACTTGCTATGTCGACAGTTACCTACTGAGTTTTGTGTCCTGTTACCTTGCTGTATCCTTTTATCCGACAATCTTTTACCCATTTATCTTTTAAACCAATAATCCCTCATTTCCAATCCTTTTATCCGCTAAATTGGCTTCGAGGTATGATGCTGGTCTAACAAGCCAGTCGTCGTATGTTCGAATCTCGACTAGGCGGTGATGCTAGATAGAGTCAGTAGGATTGTTGCGCCAGCCCCGTAACTGTTCTAAACTCTAATAGCCGGCCGTGAAGTCTGTTGATAAAGACGGCTCAATTCTTAGAAAGGACATCATAAGTCATAAGCTTTGCTTTGCTTTTACCCGTGACTGTCCTTTTGAATTCTTTTATTCAGCAATCCTTTTATCTGTGTCTGGCCTTTTCCATCCATTGATCCTTTATTGTAATCGGCTGTTGTAATAATGTGCCCACATCTCAGTTTTAGTTCTTGTCCTTGTCCTGTACAAAGCGGAAACTCACTACTTGCACTAAGAGGAGCGATTTCAGAAATAATCACCAAAGGAACTTTCTTTTTTTTACATAATCAGTCACCAAGAAAAGATAAACTTAATTCATTTGTCTATCTTCAGGTTTAGTTGAAAATTTTCGGTGAAATAATGAAACTGATGAATATATCGCGTAACGTTTCAGCCTACTACTCTTCAGCTATCGTCTGACGCATTCTTCTAGTATCTACGCCACATTCATATCAGTTATTCAACCTTCACCAGTGGGCTGGTTTTCGTTCCGTCCAACTGGCTTGTTGTTGTTACTCTGACCAGAGTACTCGGAGTAACAACAAGCCAGTTGGACGGAACGAAAACCAGCCCACTGAATAACTGATATGAATGTGGCGTAGATACTAGAAGAATGCGTCAGACGATAGCTGAAGAGTAGTAGGCTGAAACGTTACGCGATATATTCATCAGTTTCATTATTTCACCGAAAATTTTCAACTAAACCTGAAGATAGTGATTTTGCGGCGACTTAAAATCAAAGAATTAATTCATTTGTGTCTCGACACGTAATGTCCGATCTGCTAACAATTTATTTAGTTTTTTTTATTGATTAGAGATTTTAAATTTTTAATTCATTCATCTCTATATTTATTTAGTTACCTATTTGTGATTTTGTAATTTTGTAAAGGGCGTATACCATAATGATAAGGTGTTCAAATAGATACAGCAGTTTGGTAAATAAGTTTTTAGAAGAATACTCCATTTGTAATAGCAAATTTGTCTATAGAAGCAATAAGCCAATCATCTGAATAACTGATTAACTTTAATTTTCCTGGAAATTCTCAGAGTGATATCCGGTTGTCGCTTTCAGAAACCATTGAGGCTGTGAACCATTTCGCGAAATTTTTAACTTTTTAGTTAAAATTTGACAGTTCGATGGCTATTTCTCCTCGACTGATTAAAATCCGTTCAGAATGTGAACCATTTCATATTTGACAGATTGATAGTTGTTTTACTCAATGAGAACACATATAAGGTGATAATGAAGATATGTTTTTATAACAGCGAATTTATTTATTCAGTCCAGGTTGGAATTGGATGAATTTGTGGTGTTCATTTGCTCCTATTTCGTAGATAAAATTTATCTCATTTAATTTCGGGTTGAATAAACAAATTTGTTATAAGTTAAACATGCATACATTGGTGAAAAAAATTCAAGGAAAAATCAGTGAAACACAGCTGAGAGCTGATTTGCCTATGCTGCTCCAGCAAAATATAACGCTCACTCGTTTTGTTTACATCTGCGACATTCGTCCTTTCGTTAATTCTATTTAGATTTAGTCATGATATTTGAGGCATTATGGCTAATAACCGTTATGGAGAGCGCTTACGAGAAAATGATATCAATTTCCCACCCCTTCGTACGCGATGAATTATAACCATCGCGGGCGAAACCGTCGCCAGAATCGTCGCGGGGGCAAATATCGTTTATTTTGTCAAGTAAATCAATAGCTTATGTACTAGACAAGCGTAATATATAGTTATAACTTACATATAGTTAAGCAGATTCTCTCTGCGATAATTTCAAGCTATCAAAAAAGTGAGCAGCGCGTTTTGTTACCAAAGAAACGGGCAATATGACAGAAAATTTCGATGCGGTCAAAACCATTCTATTGGTAACACACCGTAAGGAAAAGCTTCCAGTTGCTCTTGAAAAAAATCAGGTTGCCAATGTTTATATAATAAGAAACAATTTAAAGTGACAGGTTGGAAAATTCGCAAAATGAATATATACGCCGAGCATCGGCAAACAATTTTGTCATAAGAAAACAGAGACGCGAATGGTTTAATTCGCCTATAACTAATGAGCCACATACATTCACGCTTTATAGTATCGCTAAATATACGAATATCGTGCAGGGCTCATTTTGCTCAGCTTATGCATACAGCGGCAGAGCAATCTGCTTCTCACAGCGATCAAGTGCTTTTGTTTTCTGTTCAACCGTTTCCTCTCCCTCCGAACGATACCTGATTACTGTTTTCTCTTACGACCACTCTTCTTGCGCAGAAGGAACACAACGGCAAGTAGAGCTAATATTTGCTTCGCACATTGGAGATACGAGACTATTCGCTCCGTGTCCCAAAGAGAATATGCGATAGGCAATTATATGAGCTGGAACGATTTGCTCCGTGACCTTGAGAGCATGCATTCGGTAGCGCTCCGACAGAAAAAGAAAGATGAAACCAAACTGATGCTCACTCGCCGGCAGAGCAAAGCAGCGAAGCACTGCAAAACAAAACTCGTCGAAGGCCGGCAAAGGTAACATCCGACTGAGAGAGAGAGAGAGAGCAAATCGATTCGTCTTCCACGCTTTGCCAGTAAAACGCCGAGAATTGAGATTTTTTGCAGAGCACAGCAGAAGCCTGATATCGTGTGTAAAGCAAACGGGTGAAATAACACCTTCTGCTTCTTCTAAAGCAACTAAGACTACTTTAAACTATTCTCTTTTCGCTAAATCGGCCAAACTCAATATTCAATTTTTGAACGAATTCCGAAGTTAAGAGGTTACGTTCATGATAAAAAACCGATGGATGCATTATCGTTCACGAGGGATGTTCATCGATTCAATTAATCATTTTTTCGCAAATTCTCCAACCACTGGTCATAAGCATAGGATTATTTCCAGCATTTGAATGGTAAATGAATATCATTGGGGTATAGCAGAAATACTAAGTACCCTAAATGACTTCCTTGTGGAACTGCTCAGGTGTTGCGGTAAAAAATGTCGATTGCGAGTCAGCAATTTTTACTGCCATCTTGCAAATGGTTATTAAGGTAAGATCGTAAGCAATTTAGTAAGGAACCGCAATATCGAAGGTGTTCAAGTTCAGCAATTCGGCACCTACTTTTCAAAAGCGTGTTAATGCAAAGTGTAAACAAAATGAGTGACGGTTTCTTTCCCTATGCTGCTTACTTAGGCGGCTTGCCGTCCTAAGTCAAAGCCCGCTGAGCAAGGTTTATTCATGTTAACTAGGTTGTGGGCCTGGTGATCCGAAGCACCTTTTTCCCGCGCAAGGATATCCACAAAGCCACCTGGAGATCACCTGACCAACGTACATTGAACCAAATTGACCAAGTTCTCATAGAGGGCCGGTTTTTGTCTAAGGTCACGAACGTACGCTCCCGTCGAGGTGCGGATATTGATTCTGACCATTACCTAGTAGCAGTACATGTGCGCTCAAAGTTGTCCACCGTATACCGAACACGTCAAAGCCGCCCTCCTCGGCTGAACATCAGGCAGCTAGATAACCCACAAGCTGGCGAGAACTACGCGCGAGTACTGAATGAGGCACTGCCTTCTTCCGAGGAGTTAGGTGCTTCAAACCTCGAAGACGGTTGGGGCAGAATACGCTCGGCCATCGGAGAGGCCGCTATCGCGGCACTAGGTATTGAGCCTTGGAGTACATAAAATGATTGGTTTGATGGGGAATGCCAACAAGCGGTGGAGGAGAAAAAAAAGCTTGGAAAAATTATCTAAGTATTGCCACTAGAGAGAACCTGGCCAAATACCGACGAGCTAGGAACCAGTTGACCACGATCCTGAGAAGGAAAAAGCGCCAGAAGGAGGGCAGAGATCATGAAGAATTAGAGCAACTATTCCGAGCTAATGACACGCGCAAGTTTTATGAGAAGGTGAACCAAACTCGGAAGGGCAACACACCGAAACCTGACATGTGTAGGGACGAGGGAGGGAATCTAATTACAAACGAGCGCGAGGTGGTCGACAGGTGGAAGCAGTTCTTCGATGAACACCTCAATGGCGAAGTCGCAAAAGGAGGCGGAACGGAAATTAACCTAGGAGAGCCCATGGAAGATAGTAATGTCCTAGCACCTGATCTCCAAGAAGTCAAACGAGAAATCGGGCTGCTGAAGACCAATAAAGCTGCTGGGAAGGACCGCCTACCGGCAGAGCTTTATAAACATGGCGGAGAAACGTTAGCAAAGGCTCTACACTGGGTTATTTCGAGGATTTGGGAGGAGGAAAAGCTACCGGAGGAATGGAGGGAAGGAGTGGTTTGTCCCATCTACAAAAAGGGTGATCGGCTAGACTGCTGCAACTATCGTGGTATTACGCTGGTAAACGCCATCTACAAGGTACTCTCCCAGGTCCTGTTACGCCGGCTGTCACCGATAGCACAAAGTTTCGTAGGGAATTATCAGGCGGGTTTCAGGGGGGCTCGCGCAACTACGGACCAAATGTTTACTATCCGACAGATCTTGCAGAAATGTCGGGAGTACAACGTGCCCACGCATCACATCTTTATTGATTTCAAAGCAGCATACGATACAGTCGATCGAGACAAGCTATGGCAGATAATGCACGAATACGGTTTTCCGGACAAACTGACGCGAGTGATCAGAGCTACATTGGATCGAGTGATGTGTTTCGTACGCATCTCTGGGACACTCTCGAGTCCCTTCGGACGCGGCGAGGGTTGAGACAAGGTGACGGTCTATCCTGCATGCTGTTCAATATCGCTCTTGAGGGGGTGATCCGACGAGCGGGCATCGAAACGAGAGGCACGATTTTTACCAAGAGTAGCCAACTTCTAGGCTTTGCAGATGACTTCGATATCATTGCCAGGAACTTTGCGACGGCGGAGGCAATCTACGCAAGACTGAAAGCGGAGTCTAGAAGAATTGGGCTAAAAATAAATGCATCGAAGACCAAATACATGAAAGGAAGAGGCTCAAAGGAAACAAACGCACACCTCCCACGGACGGTAACCGTTGACGGCGACAAACTAGAAGTGGTAGAGAAGTTCGTGTATTTGGGATCGCTGGTGACCGCGGCAACAACACTAGTAATGAGATCCAGCGGCGCATCCATGCGGGAAATCGGGCCTACTTTGCCCTTCGTAAAACGCTACGATCAGGAAGCATACGCCGCCGTACGAAGCTAACAATGTACAAAACCATTATTAGACCGGTAGTTCTTTATGGACTTGAAGCCGTGGCGCTGCTTACGGAGGACACACGCGCCCTTGCCGTGTTTGAGCGGAAAGTGCTGCGGACGGTGTTTGGCGGAGTACAAACTGAAAGCGGAGAGTGGTGGAGGCGTATGAATCACGAGCTACAGGCACTGCTTGGGGAGACTCCCATCGTACATCTAGCGAAAGTTAGCAGGCTACGGTGGGCCGGACACGTCGTAAGGATGCCGGACGACAGTGCGACGAAAATAGTCCTCTTCAACAACCCCACCGGCACCAGTGACAGGGGGGCCCAACGTGCACGATGGCTCGACCAGGTCGAAAGCGATTTGCGACTTCTGAGACGACTAGGAAATTGGCGACGAGTGGCCCAAGGCCGAGTTGAATGGAGACGAGGGCTTGAAACAGCACGAGCCACCCCGGCTCTATGCTGCTGAAGAAGAAGAAAGTTGTGGGCTACCGCTACTCTCCAATTCCCCGGACACCGAGTACTCTCCGTCAGATCTCGCTCCACCTGGTCTAACCATTTTACTCGCTGCGCTCCTGGTCGTCTTGTTCCTACCGGACTTACGGCAAATACCATCTTTGCGAAGTAGTTTCCGTCCAGCTTTACCCACCTTTCGAATACTGGGTTCGCCATAGAGCTATGCGGGTTCATGGTTTACCCTCCGTCTCCATATTCCGTTCTCCAGGACGCCGCCGAAGATCGTTCTTACCACTCGTCGTTCGAAAACTCCTAGTACTCATCATCTACGTCCCGCAAGCCATACTTGTCATACGTCCAGCCATAAGGCATACGTTGATTGTGTCCCGCAGGTTGATATCCGCTCGGTTTATAACACTTTGTAGCGCTATACTGAACAGCAGGCATTAGAGTGATTCGAATGAACTTGACAATCCACCCGACATCCGAACATTACATTGTGTACCATCCATCGTAGATTTAATCAGTTTGATGAGCTTCCTGGGGAAGCTGTTCTTGTCTATGATTTTTCATAGCTCTTTCCGGTCGATGGAAACATATGCGGCTTCAAAGTCAACGAACATATGGTGCGTGGGAACTCTGTATTCACGGGCTTTTTGGAAGATCGGCCGCAGTGTAAATATTTGATTCGTTGTAGACCGACCTTCGACGAAGCCGGCTTGATAAGTTCCCACAAATCTGTTCGCGATTCGTGATAGTCGGCGGAAAATGATTTGGGACAGCACTTTGTAGGCGGCATGCCGCGGCATTGAGAACGGTGATCGCTCGAAAATTCTCACAGTCTAACTTATTGCCCTTTTTGTAGATCGGGCAGATAATCCTATCTTTTCACTTCTCCGGTAGCTGTTCCTTATCTCAACCTCTAACAATTAGTCGGTGCATACGAACGGTCAGCTTTTTAATAAGCACCGGTCCAATGCCATCTTTTCCGGTTGATTTATTGTCCTTTAGCTGCATGACGGCCTCCCAAACTTCGCCTATCGTTGGGGCTGGTACCGTTTGTTACTCCGTCGAAATCGCTTTCCCCGACATCATCGTTCTCCGCCTGGGTGCCAATCAGTTTTTCATCGAAGTGCTGCTTCAGCCTTTCAGTCACCTCACGATCGTCCGTCAGAATACTGCCATTCTTATCCGGACACATTGCGGCTTGCGGGACAAAGCCTTTGCGGGATCCGTTCACTTTCTGGTATAACTTTCGTGTTTCCTGAGAACAATGCAGCCGCTCCGACTCTGCATATTCCTGCTCTTCCAGGTAGCGCGTTTCTCCCGGAAGATTTGGTTTCGCTACATTTTCTTTTTGTATCTTTCCACGTTCTAGCATGTGGCACTGCGCATCTGGGACGCCCGCACAGCGTTCTCCTCATCCATCACCCTCCTACATTCATCGTCAAACCAATCGTTCCGCTGATTCCCGGCCACATGCCCGATGGAGCTCTCCGCTACACTGATAATGTCTGTTTTGATGGCGTTCCAACAGTCTTCGAGAGGGGCTTTGTTCAGCTCATCCTCTTTCGGCAGCACAGCTTCGAGTGAACGTGAGTAGTTTGCGGCGACGTCTGGTTGACTCAGCTGCGCGAGATCTAACTGAGGCATTTTACAACGGAGAGTTTTGGGCGTATCTAAACATCACTAGGTAGTGATCCGAGTCAATGTTAGCGCTTTGATAGGACCTGACGTCGATAATGTCTGAGAAGTGCCAACAGTCGATCAGAACGTGGTCGATCTGTGATGTTGTCTGATTTGGTGATTTCCAGGTGTACTTGTGTAGGAGTCTGTACTGGAAGAGAGTACTAGGTACGACCATGTTCTTGGAGGCGGTAAAGTCGATAAATCTTAGGCCCATTTCATCGGTCAGCTGGTGTGCGCTGAATCCTCAAATCACCAGTTTGTGTTCCTCCTTCTGGTCGACCTGCGCATTGAAATCCCAGATGATGATTGTTCCAGTCCAAATTTCCTTGTCCTTCGTTCACTGCTTTATCTTTTTTTTCGTGGTGGCGGCTTACAAAGCCAGCTGCACCAACTCCCGGAGGAGGACCAACGAAGCTCGATAGAGCCCTATATCCCTGTCAACATACGACTTTGGTTTCCACCGGGGTTGGTTACCCGATCTCCATCAAGGTTATTCGTATCCCGGTTGGAACCATAAGGAGGTACGAGTTACTGAATAAGAGTAAGTATGTAAAGTTGCTTATTTAGGGTATATTGCTGCTTCGTCGTAATTGCCTATTCCCGTCCTATCCAACACAAATTATCAAAAATATCAGCATTTTTATGGCACACAATGCAAAACTAGCCAGGAAAACTTTCCTGACTTGCTGAAATTTTGCAGAATAACATTTGTCATGCCGTCCCACACAAATACATGCGCGTTAGCTTCGTAGACATTGTTGATTTTTAGTTCGGACGAAGAAAAATTTTGATGGGCGGATTTTAAAATGGTACGACGAATTTAAGAAATGAAGTTAGTTGCGTAATTTCAATAATATGCTTTTCAGTGATCTCAAAGTTCAGGGATCGGAAGGTAAGTCAAATCAGCACAAGAGCTTTTGGAGTATTCATTAAATCCGCACAACAAATGATGAAAATTAAAATGACTTTACTTACTACGACGGGAATTAGAAATAAACCCTACATAAACTCTTTACACACACAGAGATTTGAGAGGGTCATGCAAATCTCTGGTCTAGTTGGCGCGAAATACTTCACTGCAGTTTTTGCGTTGTCCCCACTGAGACACACTACTTTTCATCTAACTTGCTCTGCGTATCTTATCATTTCGGTGCAAGCAAGATAATGTCGTCGGCAAGGCCCAAGCTGCTCTTTCATAAGAGAATTTCAACGTAATTCTTGATTTGGTCCAATGTCAGTTGTTCTAACTAGTATCTCATTCAAAACGGTAAGAAATAGCAGCGGTGATAAAATGCAGCCCTGTCTTACACCAGCATCAGCAGTAACCTTCATAGGGTCAAACAAGACGCTATTGTGCAACACCTTGCACGAGAATACCTGGTTGTTAATATGACAGGGCATGATCCGATCTGCATTCACTGTGGTAAGAGATGTGAACAGGCGAGTTATCATAACATCATATAATCATTTCCCGGGCCCGCAAACCCACGGCCATTGGTGAACATATCGATATCGATATTAAATTGCATTAAATCAATACAACTGCATCAAATCACGCGTCAATACTTAGGATATTCGGCTTTTTAAGACGGACTCGACTTTGGTTTGCGCACCTATTCACTTGGACGAAAAACAGATCACGCTGATACCTTGCTCGGTTATTAAGGTTGTGATATCAGGATTACCGGAACCGGTGCTACTGACTTGGCTTATTTTCCACTAGCGAAATACCAGTACTGACAGGAGAAATTAGGTCATTTTTAGTGTCTTAATTAGTCTTCAATGTTCGAATTTAATTTCGGCTAGTAGAAAGTGGTGTTCTTTATATTTACCAAAACATGGCAAACTATTACCGGTATGTTACCGAAACACCTGCCATAGTGTCCGGAAAACTCGAAAACTCTAGAAGAGAGCTATGGAAAGTCAAAGTCCCACATATTGTTGTCCATTGCACCAAAATATTCCAGGCAGGTCAAATTGATAACATGTTATTTTTGGATGGTGACTTATTTAGTTGCAACAGGCGCTTGCCAAAAAGAGCGGCAACTTATGTAACACTGACATAACAGTGATATGAAGAAAGCAAACAAATAGGTACAATATGTAAATGAACCTGGTCAAACATACCGGCAGTTGTAGCTGGAGCTGGCACCGCTGGTGACACCACCTTTGCAGTAGGGCGTGGCGATGGTGTTGGTTGTGGTTTCGCTGACTCGTCTACCGGAATCGGACCGTAGCCGGGTGGTGTCGGAAGTTCATCCAACGGAATTGGTTTGCCCGCTTTATGCAACTTTATGGCGTCCTCGTACTGTTTCACTATTCGTCCAATTCTGCGAGCCTTAGAAGCGTTATTTTCGTCTTTTGCCGCTTTTTCTACGGATTTATATTTTTCCATGCGTTGTTGAAGCGCTTCCATAATGGTTGACGCTTGGATGAGAATTTCTTCGGGTTCTTCCTCGGGATCCGGTACTTCTGGAACCGGCAGTTCTGCAGTAGACGAACGATTAGGCACATCGGCATCTTGCTGTAAATGATCTTCTTCTTTACGAGTTCTTCTAGGAGGCACAGGTGGAGGAGCAATAGCGGATGGATCAGCCTCTGAAGGTGGTGGAGGCATGCGGCTTAAATCCACTTCCTGACCATCTTCAAGCGCTTTGATCACCGTGTCAAACTGCTTGACTGTCTTAATATATTTTAAAGCTTTTTCCGTATTGCCAGCTTTTTTGGCTTCCAATGCGGCAGCTTTATATTGATCTTTTCGTTCATTTAGCAGTTTCAGCTGAGGATTTTGAGTTGATTCTCGATTTATTTCGGGAGACTTTGGGGTACTGGTGGATTCAAATATTGGCACCGGATCTGACGGTGCAGGCACTGCAGCCGGATCTATTGGAGGGGGTGCGGGAGCTCGTCTGGTTGGAACCGGTGGAACATCTTCCGATTTTTCTTTTGTTGTAGTAGGCATAGAGCCAGCAGCTCCTGCAATCTTAACGCTTACTTCCGGTGGTATTTCGTTTGGATCTATCGTTTTGCCTGATTCGGCTTGTTTCAATAAATCTTTCAGAGTAGTTAAACCGCGGTTAAAACGCCGAGCTTTACTGGATTCTCCGGCTTTTTTAGCATTTTGTTCAGCAATCGTGTACATTTCCAATCTGGATTTAATCAGGTCCTTTACAGCGCCTCCAGAAGGAGCTGCCTTTTTGGGTGGTGATCCTCTCAGTTCTGGTTCCTCACTTGCCCCTTCGTCACCAGCAATCTCTGCAAGTTCACTCATTAAATCCGGATCGTCGTCATCGTCAGAAATTTCTTCGTCGCTGCCAATGTCTCTAAGACTGGCAGCTATCATCGCATCGAGTGCTTCCGGTGCCACTATTCCTGCGTTCGTCTTAGCCTTTGGTCTTGCTTTTCTACCACCACTGCTAGACCCGGAAGTAATCGCGGCCAACTCTGCCAACAAGTCCGGATCATCTCCACCGACGTCCAAGTCGTCGTCATTGATGTCGTCAGCATCGTCCGTAATACCGAATAGACCCAACTGAAAACAAAAAGTTACGATGTTGCAATGATGACTAATCACAGAAACTATAAGCATATCGAAACCTCAGATGGATCACGCTTTCTTTCGCGTTTCACGGGAGCCGCTTTCTTGTTGAAACTGAACATTTCGGCTTTCAAGCAAACATTAGGTACTTACTCCACAAGGAATTAATAACAGTTAAAAAATACTACGAAAACGAAAATCGTTTTTTAGTTACGAACAACCTTTACTTTCTTAGCGAAAAAATTAACGTATTAAAATTCTGAGCTCTATTGAATTGTATTGTGACAGACAACAGTTAAAAAAGTCAACAAAATCGACACAATCAAAAAAACCGATAGGGCAAAGCGATTGTTGCGTGATGCTGCCAGTGTCGCCATCATAATTGCAATTTTAGCAATTTGAACCGTCAGTTTTTCGCAAGGTTTTTCTGGTTTTTCCAAGGGTTTTTCGTTATTGAGCTTGCTGACGTTCGTCGCACGCACCACATCGACGCGCGATTTGTTGTTTCTGATGCTAGATTTTACCAAGGTTAGTCAACTCACCTTGGCTTTTACATTGCATTGATTTTATACGTTTGGTTTTGTTTTCCCCCAGATATACCCCGGTAAAAAAACATACGTTTGAGTGAAAAACGATAAGTTATTGTCAAGGTTATTGTAGCCTTTTGCACTGGGCTTAGCAAGCTCTATTCACCTTTTCGCGCGCCTAATGGCGGCTAGTGAGTACACTTTTCGACAATGTTTATTTGATTTGACAGTCAAGGCTGGAAATATCAACTTGACGTGAATAAAATTGCCAAAGGCATGCTAACGTTTTCCGAAAGTTGTACCAACTAAGTAGCTGCCATTACTCACGCGCTTTACGTATTATTTAAATGGGACACTAACTGAATCGGTTTGAGTAATAATGACTTAAGAATATTATTAGCAACGCATACGGTGTAAATAAAGCGAGCGTGTAGAAATTTGAAAATAAAATTTGACGTCTGCTGGCCTTTCGATTTATTTACAAAACAATCCGCATGCTTTGCTGATCAATTTTTTAGCATCCTTGAAATAGAATCAACTTAGGAATAATATAACATCAAAATGAGTTCAAAAATGAATAAGGTGCACCTTTCCAAAGGAATTCTAGAAATGAAGTTTATGTCTCGCACGAGAGAGAAAATAGAGAAAGAAAAGGACGACGCCGAAGGAAGGTGAGCCAAACCGGTTGATTATGAATGCCAAATACTTTAATGTAATCCTTTCCTAGGGCATTGTATTCGAATGAAATTACGGATAAAATGCTTCATGACTCCTCCAAATATATTATCGAAACTAGTTATGTTCCTTGCGAAGACCTCATCGAAGGCCGCGTTAGTTACGGTGGCATGAATCCGGAAATAGAGCGTATTATAGAGTTAGAGAAAAACAAGGACCTCGCTGCACTGATGGAACAGCAGCAAGCAGAAGCAGCAGAAAAGCAACGTATGCGTAGGGACGTTCCGGATGAAGAGATGGCAAAGTTTTACACTAGCATGGTGAAAACAATGAAGAAAAAATATGATAAACGCCAATCCGTTCTTCCACTAAACATCAAACGAATGGAACGTCCAAAAGATGAATAAAAACAATTTAGGGTCAGGTTAATAGTACGTTGTTTAATGTATAACTCAAGAAATCACAATCTATGTTTAAGATGGATCCGTTTGCTTCACTGCTTGCATGGCGTAGTTTACATCGGTTCTACTACACCAGGACCAATGATTTCGCCAGAACTCGTAGGCCATTCCATGTTCCAAAACCGTACTGCAATTGAATGTGTTCAAAATCCGTTTCAATTCCAACGGCGAAATAAACTTTTCCCAATCGTGTGTATTTTTAGGAACCAATTCCAATACGTGTTCCGCAACAACGATTCCGGCCAACCACGAAGCAGTTGTTTTGTTCAGTGTCGTTACAAATATTGATCCACCTGGTTTAAGAGCCATGGCACAATGTTCAATGAATGAAACTTTATCATTCACATGCTCTAGCACTTCCGACGCAACTATCGCGTCATAAATCCCAATATTGTTTTGCGAATGCTCTTCTACAGTTTCTACTAAGTACCGAATTCTATCCGAAATCTTCGAGTCCATTGATTGCGCATGATTCTGGGCTACCTGAATCACCTGTTCGCCAGGGTCAATTCCTACAACGTTGGCATGAATCCTTGCCAATGCTTCAGTTAAAATTCCCCCACCGCAGCCAACTTCCAAGATCGTCAATCCTTTTAAAACCTGTGGCGATTTAATTTGTTCCTTCGGCACTAGTCCTGTGGCGATTAGACCGTCCCTTATCAGTGGAACACGAAGTGCATTCATCGAATGGAGAGCCTTGATGGGACCAGTGGGATCCCACCAGTCTGCTGCCAGCTGGCCAAGTCTATCCACTTCTTGTTGATCTACATTTCTGTGAGACGTGCTAGTCTGGTTAAAGTTTTGCTGCGAAAGGCACCGAATCGACTGCCGACTGAAAACCAAACACAAAATTATTAGAATTCGGACGAGGCCCGCAGTGTGTCACAAAATACCAAAGTTTAAACATCGACGCGCCTAAAATTTTATGGTTTTGTGTTACCAGCATTTCTTAGATATATGAATAAAGTTTCAGTTTATTTTCTTTACTCCGTTTCGGTTAATAAAAACTAAAAACAATGCGGTTTGCGGTGTTCGATGTAAACAAAATTAAAAAATCGGTAAAATTCAAACACGCATATTCATTTTCACTCTCAATAATGTAAAATTGACTCAGTATAGTTAGGCGTCATTCACAAAAGACGTTATATTGCGGTTATTTACATAAATTTTCATCCTGTTGCGGCGGTAACCTGCATCGTCAATCACCGCAAAGAGAACAAGGAAAGGTGGCCAAATATTTTTTGGTTTATATGTGCAATTGTTACTGATGCTTTAGCAACTAAAAATACATAAAAAAAACGTCTTTTAACCTTTTACATTCAAAAATATGTATTATATAAATCCATTGAATATCATAAGTATAAAAATATGTGTAAATAGTAACACAATTTAAGAAGTACGGAAAGGGGTTGCAAATATCTAAACAATAAAAATTAATCTATTTGTATGGCAGCTCTGGACAAAAGCACATCCTTCAATATTTGGCGAGGTCAGCATTGGGCGATAATGTATCGATATAACTGGTATCGATATTCGTGGACGAAATCTCGATATAGTTTTTTTTCGAAATAGTTAATTTCGGCATGCATATAACAGCTTTGTAAATGTTAACACGTTATACGGAGTGTTAAAAATAAATGTAAAATGCAGATCGTCACGTGATGCGAGCAATTTTGCTGATTATGCTTTCAGCTGAGTATACGTATCGATATGTGAAAAATATCGATATTCAAATAACGAAAATTCGTCAGCTTCGCTCAATACAGAATTATTTTGACAGCTTGCTATGAACTTTCCGAGAATGAAAAGATTTCTTGCAATGCACAATATATTTTTCGGCCCTAAAAATCCACCTTCCCATCACAGAGAGTCGCCATCTTAAACAAATGAAGATAGAATTAACAAAAGGGCGAATGTCGCAAGCGTAAACAAACCGAGTAAGGATTGATTTTCTTATGCTGGCCCAGCAAAAAATAACTCTCACTCGTTTTGTTTACATTTGCCCTTTTGTTAATTCTATCTAGAAATAATCTAAGTAGTCTAAGTAGCAACAATACCGTGGACCCCCGTTCGTTTGACCATTTTTAATCTGAACACTTTTTAATTTGAACCCCGTTGGTTTGCACGACGTGCAAATTAAAAATGGTTCAAATGTCATTCTCAACATGACATCATTTGTTTATGCAGACAATGCACAGAAACACGATTCGTTTGTACTGACCTAGCGTGTTTAATCGGTTTCACATTTCGTTTTCCTAACGATTAAGAGAGAATTCCGATCGAAAAATGCAATATTCGCACTTGCAACTGCCAACTAAAACAAACCACCAAAACAATAACAAAGAGCAGGGCGGCCAGTTCACCCAGGTTTCAGCATATTTCGGGTTACCAGTTGTTCAAATTAAAAAGTAACCCCGTTAGTTTGCATGAGGACTCGTTCAAACGAACGGGGGTCCACTGTACAGCTGCGTCATTGCACGCAGACGTCAGTGCGTTTTTTTCGTCCCAAGTTTGATAGTGTCATGTGGTTTGTTTTGATTACTTATTCGAAAAAAACTGCAAAAATGACAAATATTTGTTGTGCAAAACTGTTATCGTTGTTCTGCTTCGCAAAATTCGGGCATTTCCGGTTTCCGTAAACAAGTGGTGCGAATTACTACCCAGGTAACCAATAAGCATCATCAATGCTATTGAAATGCAATCCAATAAGCATCAAAGTCGCCTTAAATGCGACCTAAATGCCATTTTGGCAAAATATACGGCTACTTTACTGCTAACCTTCTTATAGTGCTGACGATGCTAATTTGGAGCTAATTACCGACACGAAGAATTTGGATAGAATTTTGGATGCCAATTTACAACACCTATGCAATCAAAAAGCTAATATACAACAACGTGCAGTATAAATTGCCAGATATGCTAATAAGCGGTTGATTTGCTGCTTATGTTAATGCTTATCGGTTACCTGGATAGTAATAAATCCACTAGCAACAAATTTAGGTTACAAAGGGAATCAAAACAAACCACGCAAAAACTTCAAACCAGAGGTTAGGTACCGTGCAAAAGTTTATGTCATTGTTGCCGCACGCACAGATTATTCTGTGATCACGTTTGGAATAAATATTGATGATTACACGAGTTCTTAAATAATTCTAAGACAGTTATTGCCCCTTTTATGACTATTTAGACTACTGTGATAATCATTTAATGCAACGTACCGCATTTTGCACTGTTAATCTGACACTAGAGTGGCTTTTAGTTTGATCTACTAATGAGTTTGACTTCTTTTTCCTTCTTCCCCTTCATTTTCTCTTCATTTTCTTTGAGCGAAATCGTGTGCGAGATTCGACTGTGATAATCGTGTAAATCGGGGTAGTCTAAATAGGGGCAAATGTCGCAATAAATCTGGTTAAACTTTCACAGTCACTAAACATCCCGCATTTTGCACCTTACTGGACACCGCAGTCTAAGGCTGTGAACCATTTCGCGAAATTTGTAACTTAGGCTGTAAACCATTTCGCGAATTTTTTAACTTTTTAGTTAAAATTTGACAGTTCGATGGTTATTTCTCCTCGAGTGGTTAAAATCAGTTCAGAATGCGAACCATTTCATATTTGACGTATTGATAGTTTTTTTTTTGTTCAATGAGAGCCTATAAGGTGAGGATGAAAATATTGTTTATTCTGTTCGAGTTAAAATTGGATGAATTTTTGATGTTGATTTGCTTTTATTTGATAGATAAAATTCATCTCATTTCAACCCGGGTTGTTTGAACAAATTTATTATGCGATAAGCATCCATACCAATGCAAAAAAATTCCAACGAAAAATCAGTGAAACACGTCGAAGCTCTCTTTCTTACCTGTGCATATCTCATTGGCTCTGAAGCGAACCATCGAACTGTCAAAACCTTGGTCAAAACTAACCATGCTCCCGAGCAGGGTTATTTTCGAAAAACCATCGAACTGTCAAATTTTAACCAAAAAGTTAAAAATTTCGCGAAATGGTTCACAGCCTTATTGGTTAAAATTTGACAGTTCGATGGTTTTTCGAAAATAACCCTGCTCGGGAGCATGGTTAGTTTTGACCAAGGTTTTGACAGTTCGATGGTTCGCTTCAGAGCCAACGAGATATGCACAGGTAAGGAAGAGAGCTTCGACGTGTTTCACTGATTTTTCGTTGGAATTTTTTTGCATTGGTATGGATGCTTATCGCATAATAAATTTGTTCAAACAACCCGGGTTGAAATGAGATGAATTTTATCTATCAAATAAAGGCAAATCAACATCAAAAATTCATCCAATTTTAACTCGGACAGAATAAACAATATTTTCATCCTCACTTTATAGGCTCTTATTGAACAAAAAAAACTATCAATCCGTCAAATATGAAATGGTTCGCATTCTGAACTGATTTTAACCACTCGAGGAGAAATAACCATCAAACTGTCAAATTTTAACTAAAAAGTTAAAAATTTCGCGAAATGGTTCACAGCCTAAAAGTGCGATTGGCACAAAAATGCAGCATTGTGAGATTGCTATATAGAGCTTGCTAAGCCCAGTGCAAAAGGCTACAAAAACTTATCGTTTATCACTCAAACGTATGTTTTTTTACCGGGGTATAACTGTGGGAAAACAAAAACAAACGTGTAAAATCAATGTAAAATCTAACAACAGCAACAACAAATCGCGCGTTGATGTGTGCGTACGATAAACGTCAGCAAGCTCAATAGTAAGAAATACAAAGACCGGCAGCGGTAATTTTCTGGGTAATTTTGCTATTCGGTTTTGTCATACACTTTGGCTTTAGAGAAAAGAATGTGGAATAATACAGGTACAGCTGCAAATCAGGGATGACATTGCGCATCTCGTTTCGAGTGATTTTGGTTCGTTTCGACCACGTTAAACAAATAGAGCTT